>NC_134361.1:119377877-119681377 GCF_048569485.1 Anomaloglossus baeobatrachus
CTGTGATCCACCTGAGTGCTTCTAACACTATATATGTGGCTCACATTGTCGGCCTCAACATTGTCGGCATGTGGATCCTTAAGTGTGGATGGATAAGTGTGCAGAAAATGAATTAGCCCGAATTTCAAATTCTGCCCTTATTTACTCACCATCTACTCTCCATCATCTAATCATCGTGTCTGCTCTATTCTCAGGTATGTGTGACAGCCACCCATCTTTCCCATTAGTTTCTTTCCTTCCATGTAGCCTGTTTTCTCTACATCTGGTATGTGTGACAGCCACCCATCTTTCCCATGAGTTTGCCTTTCCTTCCATGTATCCTGTTTTCTCTACATCTGGTATATGTGTAATCAGGGCCGGCTCCAGGTTTTTGTGGGCCCCGGGCGGAAGAGTCCCAGTGGGCCCCATCCACACACAGACACACATACGTACACATACATATACATATTTAACGACAAACTCACAAAAATACATATAGAACTGACACATCTATACAGTCATATACACTGACATACATAGATACACATCATACATGCATACATACAGAGACACACACTGCTATGCTGCATACATACAGACACAGCGCTGCTACATACATACACACCTAGCTCTGCTATATACATACACACCTAGCTCTGCTATATACATACACACCTAGCTCTGCTATATACATACACACCTAGCTCTGCTATATACATACACACATAGCTCTGCTATATACATACACACCTAGCTCTGCTATATACATACACACCTAGCTCTGCTATATACATACACACATAGCTCTGCTATATACATACACACCTAGCTCTGCTATATACATACACACCTAGCTCTGCTACATACATACACACCTAGCTCTGCTATATACATACACACCTAGCTCTGCTATATACATACACACCTAGCTCTGCTATATACATACACACCTAGCTCTGCTATATACATGCACACATAGCTCTGCTATATACATACACACCTAGCTCTGCTATATACATACACACATAGCTCTGCTATATACATACACACCTAGCTCTGCTATATACATACACACATAGCTCTGCTATATACATACACACATAGCTCTGCTATATACATACACACATAGCTCTGCTATATACATACACACATAGCTCTGCTATATACATACACACCTAGCTCTGCTATATACATACACACCTAGCTCTGCTATATACATACACACATAGCTCTGCTATATACATACACACATAGCTCTGCTATATACATACACACATAGCTCTGCTATATACATACACACATAGCTCTGCTATATACATACACACATAGCTCTGCTATATACATACACACCTAGCTCTGCTATATACATACACACATAGCTCTGCTATATACATACACACCTAGCTCTGCTATATACATACACACCTAGCTCTGCTATATACATACACACCTAGCTCTGCTATATACATACACACCTAGCTCTGCTATATACATACACACCTAGCTCTGCTACATACATACACACATAGCTCTGCTATATACATACACACATAGCTCTGCTACATACACACATAGCTCTGCCACATACATACACACATAGCTCTGCTATATACATACACACATAGCTCTGCTATATACATACACACATAGCTCTGCTATATACATGCACACATAGCTCTGCTATATACATACACACATAGCTCTGCTATATACATACACACATAGCTCTGCCACATACATACACACATAGCTCTGCTATATACATACACACATAGCTCTGTTACATACACACATAGCTCTGCTATATACATACACACATAGCTCTGCTATATACATACACACCTAGCTCTGCTATATACATACACACCTAGCTCTGCTACATACATACACACATAGCTCTGCTATATACATACACACATAGCTCTGCTACATACACACATAGCTCTGCCACATACATACACACATAGCTCTGCTATATACATACACACATAGCTCTGCTATATACATACACACATAGCTCTGCTATATACATGCACACATAGCTCTGCTATATACATACACACATAGCTCTGCTATATACATACACACATAGCTCTGCCACATACATACACACATAGCTCTGCTATATACATACACACATAGCTCTGTTACATACACACATAGCTCTGCTATATACATACACACATAGCTCTGCTATATACATACACACCTAGCTCTGCTATATACATACACACCTAGCTCTGCTATATACATACACACCTAGCTCTGCTATATACATACACACCTAGCTCTGCTATATACATACACACCTAGCTCTGCTACATACATACACACATAGCTCTGCTATATACATACACACATAGCTCTGCTACATACACACATAGCTCTGCCACATACATACACACATAGCTCTGCTATATACATACACACATAGCTCTGCTATATACATACACACATAGCTCTGCTATATACATGCACACATAGCTCTGCTATATACATACACACATAGCTCTGCTATATACATACACACATAGCTCTGCCACATACATACACACATAGCTCTGCTATATACATACACACATAGCTCTGTTACATACACACATAGCTCTGCTATATACATACACACATAGCTCTGCTATATACATACACACCTAGCTCTGCTATATACATACACACCTAGCTCTGCTATATACATACACACATAGCTCTGCTATATACATACACACATAGCTCTGCTATATACATACACACATAGCTCTGCCACATACATACACACATAGCTCTGCTATATACATACACACATAGCTCTGTTACATACACACATAGCTCTGCTATATACATACACACATAGCTCTGCTATATACATACACACCTAGCTCTGCTATATACATACACACATAGCTCTGCTATATACATACACACCTAGCTCTGCTATATACATACACACCTAGCTCTGCTATATACATGCACACATAGCTCTGCTATATACATACACACATAGCTCTGCTATATACATACACACATAGCTCTGCTATATACATACACACCTAGCTCTGCTATATACATACACACATAGCTCTGCTATATACATACACACATAGCTCTGCTATATACATATACACATAGCTCTGCTATATACATACACACATAGCTCTGCTATATACATACACACCTAGCTCTGCCACATACATACACACCTAGCTCTGCTATATACATACACACATAGCTCTGCTATATACATACACACCTAGCTCTGCTATATACATGCACACATAGCTCTGCTATATACATACACACATAGCTCTGCTATATACATACACACATAGCTCTGCTATATACATACACACTTAGCTCTGCTATATACATACACACATAGCTCTGCTATATACATACACTCCTAGCTCTGCTATATACATACACACATAGCTCTGCTATATACATACACACCTAGCTCTGCTATATACATACACACATAGCTCTGCTATATACATACACACATAGCTCTGCTATATACATACACACCTAGCTCTGCCACATACATACACACCTAGCTCTGCTATATACATACACACCTAGCTCTGCTACATACATACACACATAGCTCTGCTATATACATACACACCTAGCTCTGCTATATACATACACACATAGCTCTGCTACATACATACACACCTAGCTCTGCTATATACATACACACATAGCTCTGCTACATACATACACACCTAGCTCTGCTATATACATACACACATAGCTCTGCTATATACATACACACCTAGCTCTGCTATATACATGCACACATAGCTCTGCTATATACATACACACATAGCTCTGCTATATACATACACACATAGCTCTGCTATATACATACACACATAGCTCTGCTATATACATACACACATAGCTCTGCTATATACACACACACATAGCTCTGCTATATACATACACACATAGCTCTGCTATATACACACACACCTAGCTCTGCTATATACATACACACCTAGCTCTGCTATATACATACACACCTAGCTCTGCTATATACATACACACCTAGCTCTGCTATATACATACACACATAGCTCTGCTATATACATACACACATAGCTCTGCTATATACATACACACATAGCTCTGCTATATACATACACACATAGCTCTGCTATATAGATACACACATAGCTCTGCTATATAGATACACACATAGCTCTGCTATATACATACACACATAGCTCTGCTATATACATACACACATAGCTCTGCTATATACATACACACATAGCTCTGCTATATACATACACACATAGCTCTGCTATATACATACACACATAGCTCTGCTATATAGATACACACATAGCTCTGCTATATACATACACACATAGCTCTGCTATATACATACACACATAGCTCTGCTATATACATACACACATAGCTCTGCTATATACATACACACCTAGCTCTGCTATATACATACACACATAGCTCTGCTATATACATACACACCTAGCTCTGCTATATACATACACACATAGCTCTGCTATATACATACACACATAGCTCTGCTATATACATACACACTTAGCTCTGCTATATACATACACACATAGCTCTGCTATATACATACACTCCTAGCTCTGCTATATACATACACACATAGCTCTGCTATATACATACACACCTAGCTCTGCTATATACATACACACATAGCTCTGCTATATACATACACACATAGCTCTGCTATATACATACACACCTAGCTCTGCCACATACATACACACCTAGCTCTGCTATATACATACACACCTAGCTCTGCTATATACATACACACATAGCTCTGCTATATACATACACACATAGCTCTGCTATATACATACACACATAGCTCTGCTACATACATACACACCTAGCTCTGCTATATACATACACACCTAGCTCTGCTATATACATACACACCTAGCTCTGCTATATACATACACACATAGCTCTGCTACATACATACACACCTAGCTCTGCTATATACATACACACCTAGCTCTGCTTTATACATACACACATAGCTCTGCTATATACATACACACCTAGCTCTGCTATATACATGCACACATAGCTCTGCTATATACATACACACATAGCTCTGCTATATACATACACACATAGCTCTGCTATATACATACACACATAGCTCTGCTATATACATACACACATAGCTCTGCTATATACACACACACATAGCTCTGCTATATACATACACACCTAGCTCTGCTATATACATACACACCTAGCTCTGCTATATACATACACACCTAGCTCTGCTATATACATACACACATAGCTCTGCTATATACATGCACACATAGCTCTGCTATATACATACACACATAGCTCTGCTATATACATACACACATAGCTCTGCTATATACATACACACCTAGCTCTGCTATATACATACACACCTAGCTCTGCTATATACATACACACCTAGCTCTGCTATATACATGCACACATAGCTCTGCTATATACATACACACATAGCTCTGCTATATACATACACACATAGCTCTGCTATATACATACACACATAGCTCTGCTATATACATACACACATAGCTCTGCTATATACATACACACATAGCTCTGCTATATACATACACACATAGCTCTGCTATATACATACACACATAGCTCTGCTATATACATACACACATAGCTCTGCTACATACATACACACATAGCTCTGCTATATACATACACACATAGCTCTGCTATATACATACACACATAGCTCTGCTATATACATACACACATAGCTCTGCTATATACATACACACATAGCTCTGCTATATACATACACACATAGCTCTGCTATATACATGCACACATAGCTCTGCTATATACATACACACATAGCTCTGCTATATACATACACACATAGCTCTGCTATATACATACACACATAGCTCTGCTATATACATACACACATAGCTCTGCTATATACATACACACATAGCTCTGCTATATACATACACACATAGCTCTGCTATATACATACACACATAGCTCTGCTATATACATACACACCTAGCTCTGCTATATACATACACACATAGCTCTGCTATATACATACACACATAGCTCTGCTATATACATACACACATAGCTCTGCTATATACATACACACATAGCTCTGCTATATACATACACACATAGCTCTGCTATATACATACACACATAGCTCTGCTATATACATACACACATAGCTCTGCTATATACATACACACCTAGCTCTGCTATATACATACACACCTAGCTCTGCTATATACATACACACATAGCTCTGCTATATACATACACACATAGCTCTGCTACATACATACACACATAGCTCTGCTATATACATACACACCTAGCTCTGCCACATACATACACACATAGCTCTGCTACATAAATACACACATAGCTCTGCTATATACATACACACATAGCTCTGCTACATACAGACATAGCTCTGCTATATACATACACACCTAGCTCTGCTATATACATACACACCTAGCTCTGCTATATACATACACACATAGCTCTGCTATATACATACACACATAGCTCTGCTATATACATGCACACATAGCTCTGCTATATACATACACACATAGCTCTGCTATATACATACACACATAGCTCTGCTATATACATACACACATAGCTCTGCTATATACATACACACATAGCTCTGCTATATACATACACACATAGCTCTGCTATATACATACACACATAGCTCTGCTATATACATACACACCTAGCTCTGCTATATACATACACACATAACTCTGCTATATACATACACACATAGCTCTGCTATATACATACACACATAACTCTGCTATATACATACACACATAGCTCTGCTATATACATACACACATAGCTCTGCTATATACATACACACATAGCTCTGCTATATACATACACACCTAGCTCTGCTATATACATACACACATAGCTCTGCTATATACATACACACCTAGCTCTGCTATATACATACATACCTAGCTCTGCTATATACATACACACCTAGCTCTGCTATATACATACATACACACCTAGCTCTGCTATATACATACATACACACCTAGCTCTGCTATATACATACACACATAACTCTGCTATATACATACACACCTAGCTCTGCTATATACATACACACCTAGCTCTGCTATATACATACACACATAGCTCTGCTATATACATACACACCTAGCTCTGCTATATACATACATACACACCTAGCTCTGCTATATACATACATACACACCTAGCTCTGCTATATACATACACACATAACTCTGCTATATACATACACACCTAGCTCTGCTATATACATACACACCTAGCTCTGCTATATACATACACACCTAGCTCTGCTATATACATACACACATAGCTCTGCTATATACATACACACATAGCTCTGCTATATACATACATACACACCTAGCTCTGCTATATACATACACACATAGCTCTGCTATATACATACACACATAGCTCTGCTATATACATGCACACATAGCTCTGCTATATACATGCACACATAGCTCTGCTACATACATAGCTCTGCTATATACATAGCTCTGCTATATACATACACACATAGCTCTGCCACATACATACACACATAGCTCTGCTACATACACACATAGCTCTGCTATATACATACACACCTAGCTCTGCTACATACACACATAGCTCTGCTATATACATACACACATAGCTCTGCTATATACATGCACACATAGCTCTGCTATATACATACACACATAGCTCTGCTATATAAATGCACACATAGCTCTGCTATATACATACACACATAGCTCTGCTATATACATACACACATAGCTCTGCTATGTACATACACACATAGCTCTGCTATATACATACACACATAGCTCTGCTATATACATACACACATAGCTCTGCTATATACATACACACATAGCTCTGCTATATACATACACACATAGCTCTGCTATGTACATACACACATAGCTCTGCTATATACATACACACCTAGCTCTGCTATATACATACACACCTAGCTCTGCTATATACATACACACCTAGCTCTGCTATATACATACACACATAGCTCTGCTATGTACATACACACATAGCTCTGCTATATACATACACACATAGCTCTGCTATGTACATACACACATAGCTCTGCTATATACATACACACATAGCTCTGCTATATACATACACACATAGCTCTGCTATATACATACACACATAGCTCTGCTATGTACATACACACATAGCTCTGCTATGTACATACACACATAGCTCTGCTATATACATACACACCTAGCTCTGCTATATACATACACACCTAGCTCTGCTATATACATACACACCTAGCTCTGCTATATACATACACACATAGCTCTGCTATGTACATACACACATAGCTCTGCTATATACATACACACATAGCTCTGCTATGTACATACACACATAGCTCTGCTATATACATGCACACATAGCTCTGCTATATACATACACACCTAGCTCTGCTATATACATACACACATAGCTCTGCTACATACATACACACCTAGCTCTGCTATATACATACACACATAGCTCTGCTACATACATACACACCTAGCTCTGCTATATACATACACACATAGCTCTGCTATATACATACACACCTAGCTCTGCTATATACATGCACACATAGCTCTGCTATATACATACACACATAGCTCTGCTATATACATACACACATAGCTCTGCTATATACATACACACATAGCTCTGCTATATACATACACACATAGCTCTGCTATATACACACACACATAGCTCTGCTATATACATACACACATAGCTCTGCTATATACACACACACCTAGCTCTGCTATATACATACACACCTAGCTCTGCTATATACATACACACCTAGCTCTGCTATATACATACACACCTAGCTCTGCTATATACATACACACATAGCTCTGCTATATACATACACACATAGCTCTGCTACATACATACACACATAGCTCTGCTATATACATACACACATAGCTCTGCTATATACATACACACATAGCTCTGCTATATACATACACACATAGCTCTGCTATATACATGCACACATAGCTCTGCTATATACATACACACATAGCTCTGCTATATACATACACACATAGCTCTGCTATATACATACACACCTAGCTCTGCTATATACATACACACATAGCTCTGCTATATACATACACACATAGCTCTGCTATATACATACACACATAGCTCTGCTATATACATACACACATAGCTCTGCTACATACATACACACATAGCTCTGCTATATACATACACACATAGCTCTGCTATATACATACACACATAGCTCTGCTATATACATACACACATAGCTCTGCTATATACATACACACATAGCTCTGCTATATACATACACACATAGCTCTGCTATATACATACACACATAGCTCTGCTATATAGATACACACATAGCTCTGCTATATACATACACACATAGCTCTGCTATATACATACACACATAGCTCTGCTATATACATACACACATAGCTCTGCTATATACATACACACCTAGCTCTGCTATATACATACACACATAGCTCTGCTATATACATACACACCTAGCTCTGCTATATACATACACACATAGCTCTGCTATATACATACACACATAGCTCTGCTATATACATACACACCTAGCTCTGCTATATACATACACACCTAGCTCTGCTATATACATACACACATAGCTCTGCTATATACATACACACTTAGCTCTGCTATATACATACACACATAGCTCTGCTATATACATACACTCCTAGCTCTGCTATATACATACACACATAGCTCTGCTATATACATACACACCTAGCTCTGCTATATACATACACACATAGCTCTGCTATATACATACACACATAGCTCTGCTATATACATACACACCTAGCTCTGCCACATACATACACACCTAGCTCTGCTATATACATACACACCTAGCTCTGCTACATACATACACACATAGCTCTGCTATATACATACACACCTAGCTCTGCTATATACATACACACATAGCTCTGCTACATACATACACACCTAGCTCTGCTATATACATACACACCTAGCTCTGCTATATACATACACACATAGCTCTGCTATATACATACACACCTAGCTCTGCTATATACATACACACCTAGCTCTGCTATATACATACACACATAGCTCTGCTATATACATACACACATAGCTCTGCTATATACATACACACATAGCTCTGCTATATACATACACACATAGCTCTGCTATATACATACACACATAGCTCTGCTATATACATACACACATAGCTCTGCTATATACACACACACATAGCTCTGCTATATACATACACACCTAGCTCTGCTATATACATACACACCTAGCTCTGCTATATACATACACACCTAGCTCTGCTATATACATACACACATAGCTCTGCTATATACATACACACCTAGCTCTGCTATATACATACACACCTAGCTCTGCTATATACATACACACATAGCTCTGCTATATACATACACACATAGCTCTGCTATATACATACACACATAGCTCTGCTATATACATACACACCTAGCTCTGCTATATACATACACACCTAGCTCTGCTATATACATACACACCTAGCTCTGCTATATACATGCACACATAGCTCTGCTATATACATGCACACATAGCTCTGCTATATACATACACACATAGCTCTGCTATATACATACACACATAGCTCTGCTATATACATACACACCTAGCTCTGCTATATACATACACACATAGCTCTGCTATATACATACACACATAGCTCTGCTATATACATACACACATAGCTCTGCTATATACATACACACATAGCTCTGCTACATACATACACACATAGCTCTGCTACATACATACACACATAGCTCTGCTATATACATACACACATAGCTCTGCTATATACATACACACATAGCTCTGCTATATACATACACACATAGCTCTGCTATATACATACACACATAGCTCTGCTATATACATGCACACATAGCTCTGCTATATACATGCACACATAGCTCTGCTATATACATACACACATAGCTCTGCTATATACATACACACATAGCTCTGCTATATACATACACACCTAGCTCTGCTATATACATACACACATAGCTCTGCTATATACATACACACATAGCTCTGCTATATACATACACACATAGCTCTGCTATATACATACACACATAGCTCTGCTATATACATACACACCTAGCTCTGCTATATACATACACACATAGCTCTGCTATATACATACACACATAGCTCTGCTATATACATACACACATAGCTCTGCTATATACATACACACATAGCTCTGCTATATACATACACACATAGCTCTGCTATATACATACACACATAGCTCTGCTATATACATACACACCTAGCTCTGCTATATACATACACACCTAGCTCTGCTATATACATACACACATAGCTCTGCTATATACATACACACATAGCTCTGCTACATACATACACACATAGCTCTGCTATATACATACACACCTAGCTCTGCCACATACATACACACATAGCTCTGCTACATAAATACACACATAGCTCTGCTATATACATACACACATAGCTCTGCTACATACAGACATAGCTCTGCTATATACATACACACCTAGCTCTGCTATATACATACACACCTAGCTCTGCTATATACATACACACATAGCTCTGCTATATACATACACACATAGCTCTGCTATATACATACACACATAGCTCTGCTATATACATGCACACATAGCTCTGCTATATACATACACACATAGCTCTGCTATATACATACACACATAGCTCTGCTATATACATACACACATAGCTCTGCTATATACATACACACATAGCTCTGCTATATACATACACACATAGCTCTGCTATATACATACACACCTAGCTCTGCTATATACATACACACATAGCTCTGCTATATACATACACACATAGCTCTGCTATATACATACACACATAGCTCTGCTATATACATACACACATAGCTCTGCTATATACATACACACATAGCTCTGCTATATACATACACACATAGCTCTGCTATATACATACACACATAGCTCTGCTATATACATACACACATAGCTCTGCTATATACATACACACATAGCTCTGCTATATACATACACACATAGCTCTGCTATATACATACACACATAGCTCTGCTATATACATACACACCTAGCTCTGCTATATACATACACACATAGCTCTGCTATATACATACACACCTAGCTCTGCTATATACATACACACCTAGCTCTGCTATATACATACATACACACCTAGCTCTGCTATATACATACATACACACCTAGCTCTGCTATATACATACACACATAACTCTGCTATATACATACACACCTAGCTCTGCTATATACATACACACCTAGCTCTGCTATATACATACACACCTAGCTCTGCTATATACATACACACATAGCTCTGCTATATACATACACACATAGCTCTGCTATATACATACATACACACCTAGCTCTGCTATATACATACACACATAGCTCTGCTATATACATACACACATAGCTCTGCTATATACATGCACACATAGCTCTGCTATATACATGCACACATAGCTCTGCTACATACATAGCTCTGCTATATACATAGCTCTGCTATATACATACACACATAGCTCTGCCACATACATACACACATAGCTCTGCTACATACACACATAGCTCTGCTATATACATACACACCTAGCTCTGCTACATACACACATAGCTCTGCTATATACATACACACATAGCTCTGCTATATACATGCACACATAGCTCTGCTATATACATACACACATAGCTCTGCTATATAAATGCACACATAGCTCTGCTATATACATACACACATAGCTCTGCTATGTACATACACACATAGCTCTGCTATGTACATACACACATAGCTCTGCTATATACATACACACATAGCTCTGCTATATACATACACACATAGCTCTGCTATATACATACACACATAGCTCTGCTATATACATACACACATAGCTCTGCTATGTACATACACACATAGCTCTGCTATATACATACACACCTAGCTCTGCTATATACATACACACCTAGCTCTGCTATATACATACACACCTAGCTCTGCTATATACATACACACATAGCTCTGCTATGTACATACACACATAGCTCTGCTATATACATACACACATAGCTCTGCTATGTACATACACACATAGCTCTGCTATATACATACACACATAGCTCTGCTATATACATACACACATAGCTCTGCTATATACATACACACATAGCTCTGCTATTACATACACACATAGCTCTGCTATGTACATACACACATAGCTCTGCTATATACATACACACCTAGCTCTGCTATATACATACACACCTAGCTCTGCTATATACATACACACCTAGCTCTGCTATATACATACACACATAGCTCTGCTATATACATACACACATAGCTCTGCTATATACATACACACATAGCTCTGCTATGTACATACACACATAGCTCTGCTATATACATGCACACATAGCTCTGCTATATACATACACACATAGCTCTGCTATATACATACACACATAGCTCTGCTATATACATACACACATAGCTCTGCTATATACATACACACATAGCTCTGCTATATACATGCACACATAGCTCTGCTATATACATACACATAGCTCTGCTATATACATGCACACATAGCTCTGCTATATACATACACACATAGCTCTGCTATATACATACACACATAGCTCTGCTATGTACATACACACATAGCTCTGCTATATACATACACACATAGCTCTGCTATATACATACACACATAGCTCTGCTATATACATACACACATAGCTCTGCTATATACATACACACCTAGCTCTGCTATATACATACACACATAGCTCTGCTATATACATACACACATAGCTCTGCTATATACATTCACACATAGCTCTGCTATATACATACACACATAGCTCTGCTATATACATGCACACATAGCTCTGCTATATACATACACACATAGCTCTGCTATATACATACACACATAGCTCTGCTATATACATACACACATAGCTCTGCTATATACATACACACATAGCTCTGCTATATACATACACACCTAGCTCTGCTATATACATACACACATAGCTCTGCTATATACATACACACATAGCTCTGCTATATACATACACACATAGCTCTGCTATATACATGCACACATAGCTCTGCTATATACATACACATAGCTCTGCTATATACATACACACCTAGCTCTGCTATATACATACACACATAGCTCTGCTATGTACATACACACATAGCTCTGCTATATACATGCACACATAGCTCTGCTATATACATACACATAGCTCTGCTATATACATACACACCTAGCTCTGCTATATACATACACACATAGCTCTGCTATATACATACACACATAGCTCTGCTATGTACATACACACATAGCTCTGCTATATACATACACACATAGCTCTGCTATATACATACACACATAGCTCTGCTATATACATACACACCTAGCTCTGCTATATACATACACACATAGCTCTGCTATATACATACACATAGCTCTGCTATATACATGCACACATAGCTCTGCTATATACATACACATAGCTCTGCTATATACATGCACACATAGCTCTGCTATATACATACACACATAGCTCTGCTATATACATACACACATAGCTCTGCTATATACATACACACCTAGCTCTGCTATATACATACACATAGCTCTGCTATATACATACACACATAGCTCTGCTATATACATACACACATAGCTCTGCTATATACATACACACATAGCTCTGCTATATACATACACACCTAGCTCTGCTATATACATACACACATAGCTCTGCTATATACATACACACCTAGCTCTGCTATATACATACATACATAGCTCTGCTATATACATACACACATAGCTCTGCTATGTACATACACACATAGCTCTGCTATATACATACACACATAGCTCTGCTATATACATACACACCTAGCTCTGCTATATACATACACACCTAGCTCTGCTATATACATACACACATAGCTCTGCTATGTACATACACACATAGCTCTGCTATATACATACACACCTAGCTCTGCTATATACATACACACCTAGCTCTGCTATATACATACACACCTAGCTCTGCTATATACATGCACACATAGCTCTGCTATATACATACACACATAGCTCTGCTATATACATACACACATAGCTCTGCTATATACATACACACCTAGCTCTGCTATATACATACACACCTAGCTCTGCTATATACATGCACACATAGCTCTGCTATATACATACACACATAGCTCTGCTATATACATACACACCTAGCTCTGCTATATACATACACACCTAGCTCTGCTATATACATACACACATAGCTCTGCTATGTACATACACACATAGCTCTGCTATATACATACACACATAGCTCTGCTATGTACATACACACATAGCTCTGCTATATACATACACACATAGCTCTGCTATATACATACACACATAGCTCTGCTATATACATACACACATAGCTCTGCTATGTACATACACACATAGCTCTGCTATGTACATACACACATAGCTCTGCTATATACATACACACCTAGCTCTGCTATATACATACACACCTAGCTCTGCTATATACATACACACCTAGCTCTGCTATATACATACACACATAGCTCTGCTATGTACATACACACATAGCTCTGCTATATACATACACACATAGCTCTGCTATGTACATACACACATAGCTCTGCTATATACATGCACACATAGCTCTGCTATATACATACACACATAGCTCTGCTATATACATACACACATAGCTCTGCTATATACATACACACATAGCTCTGCTATATACATACACACATAGCTCTGCTATATACATGCACACATAGCTCTGCTATATACATACACATAGCTCTGCTATATACATGCACACATAGCTCTGCTATATACATACACACATAGCTCTGCTATATACATACACACATAGCTCTGCTATGTACATACACACATAGCTCTGCTATATACATGCACACATAGCTCTGCTATATACATACACACATAGCTCTGCTATATACATACACACATAGCTCTGCTATATACATACACACATAGCTCTGCTATATACATACACACATAGCTCTGCTATATACATGCACACATAGCTCTGCTATATACATACACATAGCTCTGCTATATACATGCACACCTAGCTCTGCTATATACATACACACATAGCTCTGCTATGTACATACACACATAGCTCTGCTATATACATACACACATAGCTCTGCTATATACATACACACATAGCTCTGCTATATACATACACACCTAGCTCTGCTATATACATACACACATAGCTCTGCTATATACATACACATAGCTCTGCTATATACATACACACCTAGCTCTGCTATATACATACACACATAGCTCTGCTATATACATGCACACATAGCTCTGCTATATACATGCACACATAGCTCTGCTATATACATACACACATAGCTCTGCTATATACATACACACATAGTTCTGCTATATACATACACACCTAGCTCTGCTATATACATACACACCTAGCTCTGCTATATACATACACACCTAGCTCTGCTATATACATACACACATAGCTCTGCTATGTACATACACACATAGCTCTGCTATATACATACACACATAGCTCTGCTATGTACATACACACATAGCTCTGCTATATACATGCACACATAGCTCTGCTATATACATACACACATAGCTCTGCTATATACATACACACATAGCTCTGCTATATACATACACACATAGCTCTGCTATATACATACACACATAGCTCTGCTATATACATGCACACATAGCTCTGCTATATACATACACATAGCTCTGCTATATACATGCACACATAGCTCTGCTATATACATACACACATAGCTCTGCTATATACATACACACATAGCTCTGCTATGTACATACACACATAGCTCTGCTATATACATACACACATAGCTCTGCTATATACATACACACATAGCTCTGCTATATACATACACACATAGCTCTGCTATATACATACACACCTAGCTCTGCTATATACATACACACATAGCTCTGCTATATACATACACATAGCTCTGCTATATACATGCACACATAGCTCTGCTATATACATACACATAGCTCTGCTATATACATGCACACATAGCTCTGCTATATACATACACACATAGCTCTGCTATATACATACACACCTAGCTCTGCTATATACATACACACATAGCTCTGCTATATACATACACACATAGTTCTGCTATATACATACACACCTAGCTCTGCTATATACATGCACACATAGCTCTGCTATATACATACACACATAGCTCTGCTATGTACATACACACATAGCTCTGCTATATACATGCACACATAGCTCTGCTATATACATACACACATAGCTCTGCTATATACATACACACATAGCTCTGCTATATACATACACACATAGCTCTGCTATATACATACACACATAGCTCTGCTATATACATGCACACATAGCTCTGCTATATACATACACATAGCTCTGCTATATACATACACACATAGCTCTGCTATGTACATACACACATAGCTCTGCTATATACATACACACATAGCTCTGCTATATACATACACACATAGCTCTGCTATATACATACACACATAGCTCTGCTATATACATACACACATAGCTCTGCTATATACATACACACAGAGCTCTGCTATATACATACACACATAGCTCTGCTATATACATACACACCTAGCTCTGCTATATACATACACACATAGCTCTGCTATATACATGCACACCTAGCTCTGCTATATACATACATACACACCTAGCTCTGCTATATACATACATACACACCTAGCTCTGCTATATACATACACACATAGCTCTGCTATATACATACACACATAGCTCTGCTATATACATACACACATAGCTCTGCTATATACATACACACATAGCTCTGCTATATACATACACACATAGCTCTGCCACATACATACACACCTAGCTCTGCTATATACATACACACATAGCTCTGCTATATACATACACATAGCTCTGCTATATACATACACACCTAGCTCTGCTATATACATACACACATAGCTCTGCTATATACATACACATAGCTCTGCTATATACATACACACATAGCTCTGCTATATACATACACACATAGCTCTGCTATATACATACACATAGCTCTGCTATATACATACACACATAGCTCTGCTATATACATACACACATAGCTCTGCTATATACATACACACATAGCTCTGCTATATACATGCACACATAGCTCTGCTATATACATACACACATAGCTCTGCTATATACATACACACATAGTTCTGCTATATACATACACACCTAGCTCTGCTATATACATACACATAGCTCTGCTATATACATACACACATAGCTCTGCTATATACATACACACATAGCTCTGCTATATACATACACACATAGCTCTGCTATATACATACACACCTAGCTCTGCTATATACATACACACCTAGCTCTGCTATATACATACACACCTAGCTCTGCTATATACATACACACCTAGCTCTGCTATATACATACACACATAGCTCTGCTATATACATACACACCTAGCTCTGCTATATACATACACACATAGCTCTGCTATATACATACACACCTAGCTCTGCCACATACATACACACCTAGCTCTGCTATATACATACACACCTAGCTCTGCTATATACATACACACATAGCTCTGCTATATACATACACACCTAGCTCTGCTATATACATACACACATAGCTCTGCTATATACATACACACCTAGCTCTGCCACATACATACACACCTAGCTCTGCTATATACATACACACCTAGCTCTGCTATATACATACACACCTAGCTCTGCTATATACATACACACCTAGCTCTGCTATATACATACACACATAGCTCTGCTATATACATACACACCTAGCTCTGCTATATACATACACACATAGCTCTGCTATATACATACACACATAGCTCTGCTATGTACATACACACCTAGCTCTGCTATATACATACACACCTAGCTCTGCTATATACATACACACCTAGCTCTGCTATATACATACACACATAGCTCTGCTATATACATACACACCTAGCTCTGCTATATACATACACACATAGCTCTGCTATATACATACACACCTAGCTCTGCTATATACATACACACCTAGCTCTGCTATATACATACACACATAGCTCTGCTATATACATACACACCTAGCTCTGCTATATACATACACACATAGCTCTGCTATATACATACACACCTAGCTCTGCTATATACATACACACCTAGCTCTGCTATATACATACACACATAGCTCTGCTATATACATACACACCTAGCTCTGCCACATACATACACACCTAGCTCTGCTATATACATGCACACATAGCTCTGCTATATACATACACACCTAGCTCTGCTATATACATACACACATAGCTCTGCTATATACATACACACCTAGCTCTGCTACATACATACACACCTAGCTCTGCTATATACATACACACATAGCTCTGCTATATACATACACACATAGCTCTGCCACATACATACACACCTAGCTCTGCTATATACATACACACCTAGCTCTGCTATATACATGCACACATAGCTCTGCTATATACATACACACATAGCTCTGCTATATACATACCCACCTAGCTCTGCTGTATACATACACACATAGCTCTGCTATATACATACACACATAGCTCTGCTATATACATACACACATAGCTCTGCTATATACATACACACATAGTTCTGCTATATACATACACACCTAGCTCTGCTATATACATACACATAGCTCTGCTATATACATACACACATAGCTCTGCTATATACATACACACCTAGCTCTGCTATATACATACACACCTAGCTCTGCTATATACATACACACCTAGCTCTGCTATATACATACACACCTAGCTCTGCTATATACATACACACATAGCTCTGCTATATACATACACACCTAGCTCTGCTATATACATACACACATAGCTCTGCTATATACATACACACCTAGCTCTGCCACATACATACACACCTAACTCTGCTATATACATACACACCTAGCTCTGCTATATACATACACACCTAGCTCTGCTATATACATACACACCTAGCTCTGCTATATACATACACACATAGCTCTGCTATATACATACACACCTAGCTCTGCTATATACATACACACATAGCTCTGCTATATACATACACACCTAGCTCTGCCACATACATACACACCTAGCTCTGCTATATACATGCACACATAGCTCTGCTATATACATACACACCTAGCTCTGCCACATACATACACACCTAGCTCTGCTATATACATACACACCTAGCTCTGCTATATACATGCACACATAGCTCTGCTATATACATACACACATAGCTCTGCTATATACATACACACCTAGCTCTGCTATATACATACACACCTAGCTCTGCTATATACATGCACACATAGCTCTGCTATATACATACACACATAGCTCTGCTATATACATACACACATAGCTCTGCTATATACATGCACACATAGCTC
Organism: Anomaloglossus baeobatrachus; assembly: GCF_048569485.1. NCBI lineage: Eukaryota > Metazoa > Chordata > Amphibia > Anura > Aromobatidae > Anomaloglossus > Anomaloglossus baeobatrachus. The sequence continues at coordinate 119,398,808 of NC_134361.1, forward strand.
TGCTATATACATACACACATAGCTCTGCTATATACATACACACATAGCTCTGCTATATACATACACACATAGCTCTGCTATATACATACCCACCTAGCTCTGCTATATACATACACACATAGCTCTGCTATATACATACACACATAGCTCTGCTATATACATACACACTTAGCTCTGCTATATACATACACACATAGCTCTGCTATATACATACACTCCTAGCTCTGCTATATACATACACACATAGCTCTGCTATATACATACACACCTAGCTCTGCTATATACATACACACATAGCTCTGCTATATACATACACACATAGCTCTGCTATATACATACACACATAGCTCTGCTATATACATACACACATAGCTCTGCTATATACATACACACCTAGCTCTGCTATATACATACACACATAGCTCTGCTATATACATACACACATAGCTCTGCTATATACATACACACCTAGCTCTGCCACATACATACACACCTAGCTCTGCTATATACATACACACCTAGCTCTGCTACATACATACACACATAGCTCTGCTACATACATACACACCTAGCTCTGCTATATACATACACACATAGCTCTGCTACATACATACACACCTAGCTCTGCTATATACATACACACATAGCTCTGCTACATACATACACACATAGCTCTGCTACATACATACACACCTAGCTCTGCTATATACATACACACATAGCTCTGCTATATACATACACACCTAGCTCTGCTATATACATGCACACATAGCTCTGCTATATACATACGCACATAGCTCTGCTATATACATACACACATAGCTCTGCTATATACATACACACCTAGCTCTGCTATATACATACACACCTAGCTCTGCTATATACATACACACCTAGCTCTGCTATATACATACACACCTAGCTCTGCTATATACATACACACATAGCTCTGCTATATACATACACACCTAGCTCTGCTACATACATACACACATAGCTCTGCTATATACATACACACATAGCTCTGCTATATACATGCACACATAGCTCTGCTATATACATACACACATAACTCTGCTACATACACACATAACTCTGCTATATACATACACACATAGCTCTGCTATATACATACACACATAGCTCTGCTATATACATACACACCTAGCTCTGCTATATACATACACACCTAGCTCTGCTACATACATACACACATAGCTCTGCTATATACATACACACATAGCTCTGCTATATACATACACACATAGCTCTGCTATATACATACACACCTAGCTCTGCTATATACATACACACATAGCTCTGCTATATACATACACACATAGCTCTGCTATATACATACACACATAGCTCTGCTATATACATACACACATAGCTCTGCTATATAGATACACACATAGCTCTGCTATATACATACACACATAGCTCTGCTATATACATACACACATAGCTCTGCTATATACATACACACATAGCTCTGCTATATACATACACACATAGCTCTGCTATATACATACACACCTAGCTCTGCTATATACATACACACATAGCTCTGCTATATACATACACACCTAGCTCTGCTATATACATACACACATAGCTCTGCTATATACATACACACATAGCTCTGCTATATACATACACACCTAGCTCTGCTATATACATACACACATAGCTCTGCTATATACATACACACATAGCTCTGCTATATACATACACACATAGCTCTGCTATATACATACACACATAGCTCTGCTATATACATACACACCTAGCTCTGCTATATACATACACACCTAGCTCTGCTATATACATACACACCTAGCTCTGCTATATACATACACACATAACTCTGCTATATACATACACACATAGCTCTGCTATATACATACACACCTAGCTCTGCTATATACATACACACCTAGCTCTGCTATATACATACACACCTAGCTCTGCTATATACATACACACATAGCTCTGCTATATACATACACACATAGCTCTGCTATATACATGCACACATAGCTCTGCTATATACATACACACATAGCTCTGCTATATACATACACACATAGCTCTGCTATATACATGCACACATAGCTCTGCTATATACATACACACATAGCTCTGCTATATACATACACACATAGCTCTGCTATATACATACACACCTAGCTCTGCCACATACATACACACCTAGCTCTGCTATATACATACACACATAGCTCTGCTATATACATACACACCTAGCTCTGCTATATACATACACACATAGCTCTGCTATATACATACACACATAACTCTGCTATATACATACACACATAGCTCTGCTATATACATACACACATAGCTCTGCTATATACATACACACCTAGCTCTGCTATATACATACACACCTAGCTCTGCTATATACATACACACCTAGCTCTGCTATATACATACACACACATAGCTCTGCTATATACATACACACCTAGCTCTGCTATATACATACACACCTAGCTCTGCTATATACATACACACATAGCTCTGCTATATACATACACACATAGCTCTGCTATATACATACACACATAGCTCTGCTATATACATACACACCTAGCTCTGCTATATACATACACACCTAGCTCTGCTATATACATACACACCTAGCTCTGCTATATACATACACACCTAGCTCTGCTACATACAGACAGAGACAGACACGCGCGGCTCCGGGGGGGGGGCATAAATCGGGGTTGGGGAGGGCACATACCGCTCAGGTCACGGTGGAGAGGGGGCCCACACAGCGCCGGAGGGACACGCTGTGCTGGGGGTCGCTGGCTGGCACTGCAACTCTCATCTGTGGGACTGAGCAGGATGCCGGTCTGTAGCTCCGCCCACAGATGAAGTTCAAACCAGGAAGTCTGCGCGCCTTAAAGAGACGGCGCCGCAGATTCCTGCCGAGGACTGCGGTCCCCGGAACTCGGCCCGGGGACCGCAGAACTAAGGAGAGTGGGCCCCGGCCAAGGTGCACCAGAGCTGACGAGGCCGAGTGGGCCCCCCCGGCTCTCCAGGGCCCCGGCATTTGCCCGGGTATGCCGGGTGCTGACGCCGGCCCTGTGTGTAATGACCACTCCATGAACCCCCAATTCTCCCCTTGTTTATGACCTCCCTGTTATCTGTGCCTATGTTCTCATACAGCTGGGGTCAGTTTTGATTTAAGTAATCAGGCTAGTACCAGCCCCTCCCTTCTGTGATCCACCTGAGTGCTTCTAACACTATATATGTGGCTCACATTGTCGGCCTTTACATTGTCGGCATGTGGATCCTTAAGTGTGGATGGATAAGTGTGTAGAAAATGAATTAGCCCGAATTTACCCGGAAGGTAACTGGAAACATAGTCACAGTAAACAATGTTTGTGTGTGTTTTCACTTTCACCTCTATAATACTTCACTTTTGTAATTTCCCCTCTAATTCCTACGCCCATTAATGAACTATACATCTCTCCCTCCATCCTTCCCACCCATCTCACCCTCTCCTCAGATCTGTTCCTCCACTTTACACACTCTTTTTCCAGACATACACGGCCACCTCATGGCCTCTCCTGCTCCCACCTACTAACACATTCTCTGCTTCTCCTTTCTGCTGGGGATATCTCTCCAAATCCTGGCCCTCCTCACCACATCCCCACTGTCACATCTAACTGCCATCCACACTCTAAGGCTATGTTCACACTAGAAAAATGATTTTTCTTAAGAAATTTCTTAAGAAATTTCTTAAGAGTGCACCTGTGTTAAAAAACGCACCAAAAACGCACCTGCGTTTGTGCCGCGTTTTCGGTGCGTTTTTGGTGCGTTTTCGGTGCGTTTTTGGTGCGTTTTTACTGCTGGTTGCTCCCTGCGTTATTGTGCCAATTATCTATGGCAAAAAACGCAGTTAGCTGCAGAAAAGAAGTGACATGCTCATTCTTTTTCTTAAGAAAATCTACTGAAAGAATTTTCTTAAGAAAAAAACGCAGTGTGTGCACAGCTAATTTTTTTTGCCATAGGTTTTGCTGGGGAATGTCTGCAGAAAGGTTACAAGAATTTCTCAAGAAATTTCTGCAGCAAAAACGGACCCAAAACGCAGGTAAAAAACGCAGTGTGTGAACACAGCCTAACACTATTTTTCGCAACCTCTCTAACCTCGTACCCATTCACCCAGCCCCGGCTCCCTCAGTCCCACTAAGGCTGGGGCCACACGGGCACTACTGCGATCCACTTGCATGAGACTCGGCTCGTGCTGGCAGTACAGCAGAGCCGAGTGTCATGCCTGTGTCCTTGCAACTGAGGTCCGTTCGTGCGAGCAGACCTCAGCTGCGGGGGGCGGGCCGGCACTCAGGAGGGGAGGGAGGGATTTCTCTCCCTCTCTACTGCGTAGCCGGCTATTGCCATTCTCGCACTGCACTAGCAGTACACCGGTGTACCGCGAGTGCAGTGCGATTTTTCTCTCGCCCCATTCACTTGAATGGGTGCGAGAGAAAGAGACTCAGCTTACAATCGCAGCATGCTGCGATTGTTTTCTCAGTCCGATTAGGGCTGAGAAAATAATCGCCCATGTGTGCTGACACACAGGCTAGAATTGGTCCGAGGGAAATGCGATGTTTTATCGCACTCCACTCGCACTGTTTTTCTCGCCGCGTGGCTTAGCCCTAACAGAAACTCTATGGAAAGCTCGCTCTGTCTGCAATAAACTTTCCTACATCCATGATCTTTTCATCACTAATAAACTTTCCATTCTTGGCATCACAGAAACCTGGTTCACCCCCTCTGACACCGCCTCTCCTGCTGCACTTTCTTATGGCGGTCACCAACTCTCTCACCCCCCCCCCCCCCCCGCCCCAGTAACAAGCATAGTGGAGGAGTGGGTTTGCTTCTTTCCGACCAATGCTCCTTTACACCAATTTCTCTACCGCCCTCGGTCACTCTCCCCTCTTTTGAGGTGCACTCTGTACGACTCTACACCCCTTCCAACCTCCAACTAGCTGTCATTTATCGTCCCCCAGGGCCAGCCACTGCCTTTTTTGACCATTTCCCCACCTGCCTACTGCATTTCCTTTCCACCGACATCCCCACTATCATCATGGGTGACTTTAACATCCCCATTGACACTTCTCACTCATCTATCTCTAAACTTCTAACACTCACTTCTTCCTTTGGCCTCACCCAATGGTCCTCTGCAGCTACTCAGAAAGATGGCCACACACTGGATCTCATCTTCACTCGTCTCTGTTCCCTATCTAACCTGTCTAACTCACCTCTCCCCCTATCTGACCACAACCTACTCACATTCTCTTCCCTCTCTTCTCCAAGTACACAACCCCCCCTCCACAAACTTTCACACCCACGCAGAAATCTCAATCACCTTGACTTACATTCATTTTCTCAGTCTCTTTTCTCTCTTGCAGACATTGCTTCTTCACACAATGCAGATGCTGCTGCCACTATATATAACACCACCATCTCTGCAGCTCTCCAATCAGCTGCCCCTCTCACACACACCAAAACCCGCAAAATCAACAGGCAACCCTGGCACACGTGTCGCGGGCGGGGAGGAGGGTGTCAGCACACTACGCTCACCCCTTCTGCTCGGGTCCGGCGGCTGCTGCTCAGCGGTGGCTCGAGCGGTGGGCCGGATCCCGGGGGTTTCTCGAGCGGTGCTCCTCGCCCGTGAGTGAAAGGGGGTTTGTTGGGTGTGGGAAGTGTTTATTGTCCGTGACGCCACCCACGGTTGTGGTGATTTCACCACCGCTGCTCAATATGGGGATCCCAGGGATGGTGATGCGGAGCAGCCAGGTGTTGCGTTGCCCCTCCGTGGGTAGGGGTTGGTGATCCCGGGGCCCGGTGATGGTTTGGGAGGTGCAGGGCCTGGTGGGACCAGGGACGCGGGGCCAGCGCTGTGCCTTGCGGCACTGTGGTACTCACTCAGCCTGAGACGTTGACACAGTTTTACGGTAAACCACACGGCTGGAAAGACTGTTCCCACGGACGGCTGCACTTGCTCTCCCAGTAGGTGACGGTGATGTCCCTTTTCCTTGCACCTTTGTTTCTATGTTGGTAGCGATGGGTTCCCAACAGTAACCCGCTCCCCGACTTCAAGCTGGACCGGAGGAGCTCTACTCTTTGCCCGCAGGCGCTGGCCCTGAGAAACTGGTGCCTTGGCGGTGGCGGTGTTTCTCCTACACTGGTTGGGCTGTTGCCTTCAATCGGGACTTGGTCGTTGGGGGATCTACGTCCCCTTCACTGACGGATTTGGCAAATTATGGCGACTCCAAGCCTTGCCGGGGTCCGAGAGGCCCCTGCCCTGGTGCTGACTGTCCTTCGGAACACTGCTCCAGACCGCCGGGCCACTACCCGTCCGCGGTCCTTCCAGGAACTTCCAAACGGTCCCCCTCCAGACAGTCACCGCTGTTGCTGACCTTGCTGACCTGTCCTGCACACAGCTGGACTACTTCAGGCTTTCTCTCTGTCACCACTCTTGCTTTCCTCCTTTACCGCTTTACTTCCTTCTACTTTCACTTCCTTAACTCCTCTTAGTTGTTTACTCAAGCTCCCCCTGAGCTCTAACTGCACTCAAGCCCTGCCTGGGCTAAACTTCACTCCTTCCACTTCCTCCTCCAAACTCTATCTGCCTGGTTCTTCCCGCCTCCAGAGCTGTGAACTCCTCGGTGGGCGGAGCCAACCGCCTGGCCCACCCCCTGGTGTGAATCATCAGCCTCTGGAGGAAGGCAACAAGGATTTTTGGTTAGCTTTGGTGCTCCTAACTGGGATGTAGGGTGTGGTGGTGTGTGACCTGTGTCCCCTGGCTTGCCCAGGGCGACACACACGAACCAGACTAAAGAATTGAGACGGGCTTCCAGAATTGCTGAGCGCAGATGGAAGAGGTCTCATTTCACCGAGAACTTCGTTACATACAAACAAGCTCTCACCACTTTCAAGTCTGCACTCACTGCTGCAAAACAAACCTACTTCTCATCCCTCATATCCTCTCTATCCCACAACCCTAAACAGCTATTCAACATTTTCAACTCTCTCCTCCGTCCCCCGGCACCACCTCCGTCTCCTCTCATCTCAGCTGAAGACTTTGCCTCTTTCTTCAAGCAAAAGATTGACAACATCAGACAAGCGTTGGCCCACAATCACCACAGCCACTCCTCACAATTACTCAGCCTTATTCCTCCAAATCCAGCTTCTCCACCATGACAGAAGATCATCTTTCCACTCTACTCTCAAGATCACATCTCACAACCTGCCTGCTCGATCCACTCCCATCTCACCTCATCCCCAATCTCACCACAGTCTTCATCCCAACCCTAACCCATCATTAACAACTGGTGTATTTCATTCATGCTTTAAACATGCCTCCATCACACCTATCCTCAAAAAGCCCTCCCTTGATCCTTCCTCTGTGTCAAACTATCGCCCCATATCACTTCTTCCTTATGCCTCAAAACTACTGGAACAGCATGTCCATCTTGAACTGTCCTCTTACCTCTCTTCCTGCTCCCTCTTTGACCGACTACAATCTGGCTTCCGACCCTATCATTACACTGAAGCTGCCCTAACAAAAGTCACTAACGACCTATTAACCGCAAAATCCAAGAGACACTGCTCTGTCCTCCTCCTTCTGGACCTGTCCTCTGCCTTTGACACAGTAGACCACTCCCTTCTACTACAAATTCTCTCATCTCTGGGCATCACAGACTTGGCGCTATCTTGGATCTCCTCATACTTAACCGACCGAACTTTCAGCGTCTCCCACTCTCACACCACTTCCTCATCTCGCCCCCTATCTGTCTGGGTCCCCCAAGGTTCAGTTCTTGGGCCCCTGCTGTTCTCCATTTACACCCTTGGCCTGGGACAGCTCATAGTCCCACGGCTTTCAGTATCATCTCTATGCTGATGATACGCAGATCTACCTCTCTGGACCTGACAGAACCTCCCTACTAACCAGAATCCCACAATGTCTGTCTGCTATTTCATCCTTTTTCTCTGCCCGATTCTTAAAATTGAACATGGACAAAACAGAATTCATTGTCTTTCCTCCCCATCACTCAACTCCCCCACCTGACATATCCATCAATGTCAATGGCTGCCCACTCTCCCAGTCCCTCGTGCTCGCTGCCTGGGAGTATTCCTAGACTCTGATCTCTCTTTCAAGCCACATATCCAAACCCTCTTCACCTCCTGCCACCTCCAACTTAAAAATATTTCACGGATCCGAACACTCCTTTCCCAAGAAGCTGCAAAAACATTAGTACATGCCCTTATTATCTCCCGCCTGGATTATTGCAACCTCCTGCTCTGTGGCCTCCCTTCTAACAGTCTCGCACCCCTACAATCTATTCTAAACTATGCTGCCCGACTAATCCACCTGTCCCCCCGCTACTCCCCGACCTCTCGTCTCTTCCAATCCCTTCACTGGCTTCCCATTGCCCAACGACTCCACTTCAAAACCCTAACCATGACCTACAAAGCCATCCACAACCTGTCTCCTTCTTACATCTCTGACCTAGTATCCTGGTACTTACCTGCACGTAACCTTCGATCCTCACAAGATCTCCTTCTCTGCTCCCCTCTCATCTCCTCTTCCCACCATCGCATCCAAGATTTCTCCTGTGCCTCCCCCATACTCTGGAATGCTCTGCCACAACACATCAGACTCTCGCCTACCTTGACAAGCTTCAAAAGGAACCTGAAGACCCACCTCTTCCGACAAGCCTACAACCTGCCGTAACCCTCAGTCTGATGCAGCGCCGCACACTCAGCTCTACCCTCACCTACTGTATCCTCACCTATCCCTTGTAGACTGTGAGCCCTCGCGAGCAGGGACCTCTATCCTCCTGTGCCTGTCTGTGTCTTGTATTGTTTATGATTATTGTACTTGCCCTATTATGTATACCCCTTTCACATGTAAAGCACCATGGAATTGATGGCGCTATAATAAATAATAATAATAATATATTAGGCCCAATATACCTCAGACATAAACTCAAAAAGGGTCAATGCCCTATGATTGTGGACATACCTGAGAGGAGACCGGGAGAGGCCTGAGACCGGCGTTGTTACGGGGGGCTGTCTGATAATAAAACCTAAAGGAATGTCAGACAGTCAGGGTCCACCGTGCAAAGACTCTGCTGCAGACTATGGCAGAGGATAAGGGGTTTATAAGTGTGCCACTGTAAAAAATAATAGCACAAGTGCAGAGTGCAATACCTCTGTTAAACTCACAGAGGAATATAATTAGAAAATAAAGCAATTCCTCCCCTACTTGGAGGGTGTGTGGAATGGTCTGTGTTAAAGATCACAGAGACAAAAGCAGTGAGTGTGAAATGGCACCTACCTAGGTCCGTTCCTCTAGTGGTGCCAGGAGACGGACAGCAGCGTAAGCCGCACAAAGTTCCTACCTGCGTTCGCTCCACTAGTGTGCGAGGACACGAACCACTAGATATGGCACCTGCCTAGGTCCGCTCTTCTAGTGGTGCAAAAGAGATGGACAGCAGCGTAAGCCGCACAAAGCTCCTACCTGTGCTCACTCCACTAGTGTGCAAGGACACGAACCACTAGATATGGCACCTGCCTAGGTCCGCTCTTCTAGTGGTGCAAAAGAGACGGACAGCAGCATAAGCCGCACAAAGCTCCTACCTCTGTTCGCTCCCCTAGTGTGCGAGGATACGAACAACTGCCAGACGCAGTATAAGGAAAGTTACCCTAGCGGCAACGTCCACCTACGAGTAGAATCACAAGGCCCAGCCGGACCATGTGCCTCAGGCACCTGCCTATGTCCGCTCCACTAAGAGGTAAGGATACGGACTGCAGCCGAAGCTGTAAGGTATAAGAACGCTACCCTGCCGGTAGCGCTCACCTAACATAGACAGAGAGATGCCTAGAGGGACGTGCACAGGGCGTCTACCCTCATGCATGAACCAAGAGGACTGAGCGCCGGGCGGCGTGCGTCAGGGTCTTATATAGACTCTGTGCCTCATCCAAGATGGAGGACACCAGAGCCAATCCGCTGCCAGAATGACAGCAATGACGTCACGCTGGCCTATCACCGAGCAAAGCGTCACAAGCACATGACCAGCGACCAATTGGCATAGAAGGTGTCAGAGACATGTGACCACGTGTCACAAGCACATGACCAGTGGCCAATCAGCTTAGAAGGTGTCAGAGACATGTGACCTCGTGTCAGCGATGATGTCACCCGCACATGTGCAATGGCTCCAAGATAGGACTTGGTCTCCAGCGCTTGCACAGGTGCAGTAGCAAGAAATCCGGACATAGTCTCCAGAGCCACAGCAACCATAACAGTACCTCCCCCTCAAGGGCCCCCCTCCCGGCGACGCAGGTGATCGGCAACTAAGTCGGGAGCATGGACAGCCTCCTCAGGCTCCCAAGAGCGATGTTCCGGGCCATAGCCCTCCCAATCTATCAAGAAGAACCTGCGCCCTCTAACCATCGTAGAACCAACTATGGCTCGTACCTCATAGCTAGAGCGAGAGGAATCAGAGGCAGGAGAGTGCACTTCACGAGCGTGAGGTAAAATAGCCGGCTTTAGCAGTGAAACAAGGAATTTGTCATGGATCCTAAGATGGACGGGTAACTTCAATTGGTAGACTACAGGATTTACCTGTCGAAGCACCTCATAAGGACCCAGGAAGCGAGGACCAAATTTGACAGAGCTCACTCTAAGTTCCACGTGTTTTGCAGAGAGCCACACAAAATCCCCTGGAGAAAAGACAGGAGCCGGGCGACGAAACCGATCGGACACCGTCTTCATACGGTCCTTAGCTGCTTGGATCGACTCTTGAGTCCGATCCCAAACCTCTCTGGCATTAGTTGCCCAGTCGGCCACAAGAGGAGAAGGTGCAGCAGTGGGAAACGGTACCGGTACCCTAGGGTGTTGCCCATTATTGAGTACGAATGGTGTCTGCCCAGTGGCCTCAGCCAGCGAATTGTTAAGGGTAAATTCTGCCCAGGGTAGGAGGGAGGACCAGTTATCGTGGTTCTCAGCAACAAAGTGTCGAAGGTATATAATCATGCATTGATTGGTACGCTCAACCAAACCATTGGTCTCCGGATGGTATGCCGAAGAGAGATTCAACTCAAGTTGCAGAAGGCTACAAAGAGCTCGCCAGAAACGGGAAGCAAATTGCGGGCCTCTATCACAAATGATACGATCTGGCATCCCATGAAGCCTAAAGACATGCTTGAGGAATAGTTTGGCTAGTACCCTGGAAGACGGGATTCTCGATAACGGTACGAGATGAACCATCCGGGAGAAATGGTCCGTAATGACCCACACAAATCTATGTCCCTGTGAACACGGAAGATCACCCACAAAGTCCATGCCTACCACCTCCCATGGTCTATCTGGCACTGGTAAAGGATGCAAGAGCCCAGCCGGTCTCTGCCGTAATGGACGGTTGCGAGCACACGAGTAGCAGGAACCGACATATCTCTTGACGTGGCTGGCTAAGTGTGGCCACCAATACCACCTCTCCAGTAACTCTCGTGTCCGCCTAATACCAAAATGCCCACCCACCTTTGAGGTGTGGGCCCACGACAGTATATCATTCTGTCGATCAGGCGGCACAAAGGTCTTGCCCGGTGGGATTTGGTCTAACGTCACAGGGGAGAGCGTATGAAAAACCCTGGAGGGAAGGATAAGACGAGGTTCGTCAATCTCTTCCTGGGTAGAAACCATAGAGCGAGACAGAGCGTCTGCCTTGTTATTCTTACTCCCAGACAGATAGTTGATGGAGAAGTGAAAGCGGGAGAAAAACAAGGACCAGCGGGGCTTGGCGAGGATTCAGACGCTGAGCGGTTTGTAAGTACGTCAGATTCTTATGGTCTGTATAGACCTGGAAAGGATGTTTCGCTCCTTCCAGCAAGTGACGCCACTCCTCCAAGGCTAATCTCAGGGCGAGCAGTTCCCTATCCCCAATGGTATAGTTTCTCTCTGCCGGTGAAAAGGTTTTAGCAAAGAAGAAACATGGCCTTTTTCTACCTGCAACGTTCTTTTGATACAAGACCGCACCAGCACCCACTGAAGAGGCATCAACCTCCAAGAGGAAGGGCTTATTCTCATCGGGTCTTTGAAGAACGGGAGCAGTTGAAAAGTGTCCTTTTACTGCCTCAAAAGCCTGGGATGTCTCAGTAGACCAAACTTTTGGATTAGCACCTTTCTTAGTCAAGGCCACCAAAGGGGCCACCAAAGTAGAGAAATGGGGTATGAACTGCCTGTAATAATTTATGAATCCTAAGAAGCGTTGCACCGCCTTCAAGGAATGAGGTTCGGACCATTCCAGGACAGCAGAGAGCTTCGCAGGATCCATAGCCAGACCCTCTTGTGAGATAATGTAGCCCAAAAAAGGCAAGGATGACTGCTCGAATACACATTTTTCGAGTTTAGCAAACAAAGAGTGCTCCCTTAAACGGGAAAGGACACGAACGACATCCTGACGATGAGTCTCCAGATCAGGAGAAAAAATCAGGATGTCGTCCAGATACACCACGACGGAGGATAACAGTAAATCCCTGAACACATCGTTTACGAAGTCCTGAAATAATGCGGGTGCATTACATAAACCAAAAGGCATGACGAGGTATTCATAGTGACCGTCTCGGGTGTTAAAAGCGGTCTTCCATTCGTCACCCTCTCGAATTCGTACCAAGTTATACGCACCCCGCAGATCCAACTTCATAAAAAACCTGAGCTCCCCTCAGTCTGTCAAAGAGCTCCGAAATTAAAGGTAACGGGTATTTGTTCTTTATTGTGATTGCGTTGAGACCCCTGTAATCTATGCAGGGATGCAAATCACCCTCTTTCTTCCGAACAAAGAAAAACCCAGCTCCCGCGGGAGAGACAGACTTACGAATGAACCCCTTCTCTAAACTCTCTCTTATATAGGTCGACATGGCCTCCGACTCAGATATCGACAGGGGGTAAACCCTGCCCTTAGGTGGAACCGAACCTGGGATAAGGTCTATGGCACAGTCATATGGCCTATGGGGTGGGAGAACCTCAGCACCCTGTTTGGAGAACACGTCAGCGAAATCCAAATAGGGTGTAGGTATGGGAGAGAGATCAGTTGATGCAACTGCAACGACCTTAGGTGGTAAGGGAAGACATCGGGACTGACATTTCGAACCCCAACTAATAATGCTGTCGGACTCCCAGTCAATGTGAGGAGCATGAGTCCGAAGCCATGGGAGACCCAGAAGGACGTCGTCTATACCCTCAGGCAAAACAAGAAAAGAAATCTCCTCTATGTGACCCTGAGGCAGGGAAAGGCGCAAGGGAACTGTCCTCAATGTAATGGAGTCAGACAACATAGTCCCATTAACAACATGGACAGGAATAGGCGCCTCTAACATGATAGAGGGAATATTGTGTCTCTTTACAAATCCTGAGGACACAAAAGTCCCGTCAGCTCCGGAATCCACAAAAGCCATAATAGGCCATGTATTCTCAGAGAATGAGAGCTGACCTGGGATACTACACTTAGAGGGTGCAGAAGATGTCTCTAGTAACCCCCCTCTAATGGTTACTAGGCCTGGGAGTTTCCCTGACGACTAGAACACTTGTTGGCATAGTGCCCAGCCTGACGACATACGTAACATATAGGAGGACCAGACTTGCGTAGTCTGGAGGACGTATGACCTAACTCCATAGGAGTGGGAGATGTTTCAGATGCTGAGGAAGATGGTAGTGGACCCTCAACAACTGGAATAGTCCGATGCTTAGGGCGTGAGGAAGAGACCTCGAGTCTACGTTCCCTATGGCGTACGTCGATCCTCGTTGCTACTGTGATCAAGTCCTCCAGAGAAGCAGGGACCTCACGAGTAGCAAGGGCATCCTTGACATAGCCTGCCAACCCTCTCCAGAAGATAGGAACACCTTCTCTGGCCAATCTAGTTCTGCCACCAGAGTTCTAAAAGCAATGGCATAAGAACTAGTGGATAACGAACCCTGAGATAGATCTAAGAGTCTCAGGGCCGCATCATGGGTAACCTGCGGATCCATGAATACCACTTTAAGAGCATCAAGAAAGTCTTGATGTCTCAGAGTAACCACATCAGAGCGCTCCCATAAGGGAGTCGCCCATTCTAAGGCTTTGTCCTGAAGTAAGGAGATGATAAAGCCTACTCTGGACCTCTCGTAAGAGAAGCGAGAAGAGTTGACCTCTAGGTGTATCTGACACTGACTAATGAAACCACGACATGATCTGGCATCGCCAGAATATCTGTTTGGCAGAGCAAGTCGAGGATCATGTGCAGATGTCACCATGGTCTGAGGTTTATCCTCTATACTCTTGAGCCGCGACTCAAGTACTTGTATGTAACGGTGTAACTGCTGATATTCTGCCATAACTGACAGACCCTTGGCTCAGTCCTAATGTTACGGGGGGCTGTCTGATAATAAAACCTAAAGGAATGTCAGACAGTCAGGGTCCACTGTGCAAAGACTCTGCTGCAGACTATGGCAGAGGATAAGGGGTTTATAAGTGCGCCACTGTAAAAAATAATAGCACAAGTGCAGAGTGCAATACCTCTGTTAAACTCACAGAGGAATATAATTAGAAAATAAAGCAATTCCTCCCCTACTTGGAGGGTGTGTGGAATGGTCTCTGTTAAAGATCACAGAGACAAAAGCAGTGAGTGTGAAATGGCACCTACCTAGGTCCGTTCCTCTAGTGGTGCCAGGAGACGGACAGCAGCGTAAGCCGCACAAAGCTCCTACCTGCGTTCGCTCCACTAGTGTGCGAGGATACGAACAACTGCCAGACGCAGTATAAGGAACGTTACCCTAGCGGCAACGTCCACCTACGAGTAGAATCACAAGGCCCAGCCAGACCATGTGCCTCAGGCACCTGCCTATGTCCGCTCCACTAAGAGGTAAGGATACGGACTGCAGCCGAAGCTGTAAGGTATAAGAACGTTACCCTGCCGGTAGCGCTCACCTAACATAGACAGAGAGATGCCTAGAGGGACGTGCATAGGGCGTCTACCCTCATGCATGAACCAAGAGGACTGAGCGCCGGGCGGCGTGCGTCAGGGTCTTGTATAGACTCTGTGCCTCATCCAAGATGGAGGACACCAGAGCCAATCCGCTGCCAGAATGACAGCAATGACGTCACGCTGGCCAATCACCGAGCAAAGCGTCACAAGCACATGACCAGCGACCAATCGGCATAGAAGGTGTCAGAGACATGTGACCACGTGTCACAAGCACATGACCAGTGGCCAATCAGCTTAGAAGGTGTCAGAGACATGTGACCTCGTGTCAGCGATGATGTCACCTGCACATGTGCAATGGCTCCAAGATAGGACTTAGTCTCCAGCGCTTGCACATGTGCAGTAGCAAGAAATCCGGACATAGTCTCCAGAGCCACAGCAACCGTAACAGGTGTCCACCCGACGGCCGTTTTGGCAGGAAAAAGCCTTCGTCAGGGGGAGTGATTTGGTGAGGGAAGTGCGGGGCTAAAAGGAGGACATCATCCAATCAAAAAGCGGGCGGATATGTGACGCATGAGCTGCCACAGCAATCCAGGACGCCACTCGCTCGCCACGTCATACGTCACCCGACGTCCCGGTCACGTGACGACCACGTGACTATTCACATGGTGGTCATGTGAGTGGACATCACGCGAGGCATAAAGACACAGCGGCGCAAGGACGACCTGGAGCAGGAGGCACGCATGTGTACACGCCCGATAGGAACACTATACAGAAGACCAAATTGGCCTTACACTGGTGCCATGGCTACATGTGAATTCCTGTTAAAAAAACAGGAGAAGCGGCCATCTAGTTATAATATGAACACCATGACAATTACATAAGAGAAAATGACGATCACATATCTATTACACTGTTTGTAGCTCCATGTATTATAACATAAATATACAGTTAGGTCCAGAAATATTTGGACAGTGACACAATTTTCGCGAGTTGGGCTCTGCATGCCACCACATTGGATTTGAAATGAAACCTCTACAACAGAATTCAAGTGCAGATTGTAACGTTTAATTTGAAGGTTTGAACAAAAATATCTGATAGAAATTGTAGGAATTGTACACATTTCTTTACAAACACTCCACATTTTAGGAGGTCAAAAGTAATTGGACAAATAAACCAAACCCAAACAAAATATTTTTATTTTCAATATTTTGTTGCGAATCCTTTGGAGGCAATCACTGCCTTAAGTCTGGAACCCATGGACATCACCAAACGCTGGGTTTCCTCCTTCTTAATGCTTTGCCAGGCCTTTACAGCCGCAGCCTTCAGGTCTTGCTTGTTTGTGGGTCTTTCCGTCTTAAGTCTGGATTTGAGCAAGTGAAATGCATGCTCAATTGGGTTAAGATCTGGTGATTGACTTGGCCATTGCAGAATGTTCCACTTTTTTGCACTCATGAACTCCTGGGTAGCTTTGGCTGTATGCTTGGGGTCATTGTCCATCTGTACTATGAAGCGCCGTCCGATCAACTTTGCGGCATTTGGCTGAATCTGGGCTGAAAGTATATCCCGGTACACTTCAGAATTCATCCGGCTACTCTTGTCTGCTGTTATGTCATCAATAAACACAAGTCACCCAGTGCCATTGAAAGCCATGCATGCCCATGCCATCACGTTGCCTCCACCATGTTTTACAGAGGATGTGGTGTGCCTTGGATCATGTGCCGTTCCCTTTCTTCTCCAAACGTTTTTCTTCCCATCATTCTGGTACAGGTTGATCTTTGTCTCATCTGTCCATAGAATACTTTTCCAGAACTGAGCTGGCTTCATGAGGTGTTTTTCAGCAAATTTAACTCTGGCCTGTCTATTTTTGGGATTGATGAATGGTTTGCATCTAGATGTGAACCCTTTGTATTTACTTTCATGGAGTCTTCTCTTTACTGTTGACTTAGAGACAGATACACCTACTTCACTGAGAGTGTTCTGGACTTCAGTTGATGTTGTGAACGGGTTCTTCTTCAGCAAAGAAAGTATGCGGCGATCAGCCACCACTGTTGTCATCCGTGGACGCCCAGGCCTTTTTGAGTTCCCAAGCTCACCAGTCAATTCCTTTTTTCTCAGAATGTACCCGACTGTTGATTTTGCTACTCCAAGCATGTCTGCTATCTCTCTGATGGATTTTTTCTTTTTTTTTCAGCCTCAGGATGTTCTGCTTCACCTCAATTGAGAGTTCCTTAGACCGCATGTTGTCTGGTCACAGCAACAGCTTCCAAATGCAAAACCACACACCTGTAATCAACCCCAGACCTTTTAACTACTTCATTGATTACAGGTTAACGAGGAAGACGCCTTCAGAGTTAATTGCAGCCCTTAGAGTCCCTTGTCCAATTACTTTTGGTCCCTTGAAAAAGAGGAGGCTATGCATTACAGAGCTATGATTCCTAAACCCTTTCTCCGATTTGGATGTGAAAACTCTCATATTGCAGCTGCGAGTGTGCACTTTCAGCCCATATTATATATATAATTGTATTTCTGAATATGTTTTTGTAAACAGCTAAAATAACAAAACTTGTGTCACTGTCCAAATATTTCTGGCCCTGACTGTATATATAAAGAATATCACAGCCAGGAACCGATGTATAAATAGATAGATAACTGTGATACAAACCATCCAAATGCCATGGATATCTATTGTTAATTATGTCATGGAGATATAAATTTTTGTATGTGTATCATGGATAATAATAGCTGAAATTGACAAAAAGATATATATGTATATAGAGACATATTTATGTCATAAATAATTATAATTTACAAAACCAAAAATGGACAGACATATTATATACCATGAACACCTAAATCCAAAAGATTTTAAATATTTATCCCAATAATTGCACTCTATGTGTACATTCAGACATTCCGTGTCAATAAAAAATAAAGAAATAATGAATAATAAATAATAAGCGATAAATGGTCTTGTAATTATGGCATAATCCATGGCATCAATGGTTCGATCATAATGACACCAAAAATTGTTGTATCATAATTAAAGGGAACCTGTCATCAGAAATTTAGCTTGAAACCTAAAAGTTTCCCCCTCTGCAGCTCCTGGGCTGCATTCTAGCAATGTTCCTGTTGTTTATGTGCCCCCTTTCTGACCAAAATAAAGACTTTATAAAGTGGTACCTTTTTGTATTCAAATCTTGATAATGGTACACGGGGGCGGGCTCTCTGGTGGCCGTTAGTCTGCCTCCTGCTGCTTTAGGCCGTCCCCCATCGCTCCATTCCATACTTCAGGACGCCGCCCACTGCACCCGAGGTGCCGCGCACGCGAGGACTGCTGGTGACGTGTGCGTAGGCACGAGGTTATGGGCGGTGCTGTGATTGCATCGCAAGTTCCCGCCCATCATCTCGTGGCCACGCTCTCCCCCCTGCCTCCAGCGTTCTGCGCAAGCGCTGGCCAGATGACCTGACATTGGAACGTTCTGCGCAGAACGCTGGAGGCAGAGGGGAAAGGGCCAGCACGAGATGATGGGCAAATCTAATTATAGCAAATATGACTGCAGAGACAAGCCTGAATATATCCTCCTGTTAATGTCCTTTAGTCCGGCACGGATTACAGCAGCAAGCTGAGAAGGTAATGGAACAGAACAATGGAAAAGATCCAGCTGGACTCCAAGGGGATGAATAAAAATGCTTCTTTATTTGTAACTTGGTTAAAAATAAATATCCATATTCCAAATGAAAACACCGGCTTGTGCACACTGATGAATGGCAGATGTATACCACAACGCATTTCGGTGGACCTGAGGAAGGCGTTCCGCCGAAACGCGTTGTGGTATGCATCTGCCATTCATCAGTGTGCACAAGCCGGTTTTTCATTTGGAATATGGATATTTATTTTTAACCAAGTTACAAATAAAGAAGCATTTTTATTCATCCCCTTGGAGTCCAGCTGGATCTTTTCTATTGTTCTGTTCAAATAATTTCTATGATTCTTAAGTGATTGTTATTTCTACTTGCCGGGAATTTCTGACATCGGTGTTCTTCTTGTGATTGTGCCGCTCACCATTCACCTTTAATAAAGTCTTTCACATTCAGCAATTGGGCTTTGATGGTCGTTTTTTCTTTTTTGTTTTGTTATGGCTATCCACGACTTGCCCTAGTCCTTTACAACTTTACATATTATGATTTTTCTTACTACCTTATGTATTAAATATTGGATATATGGATTGGTTGAGAGCTCTCTTAAAGATAAACATGCGTAGTATGCAGGGCCGTATTTGCCACTAGGCACCCGTGGTCCCGTGCCTAGGGCGGCACGTTGCGGGGGGGCGGCACTTTCTGGCAGCAAAAAAAAAAAAAAAAAAAAATATAAAATTTTTTTTTTTTTTACATCGCCGCCCCCCGCCCCTCCCTCCGTTGCACTTCGCTGTGTTCTCGGGGGGGAGGGGGGGGTTGAGAGGGAGAGGAAAGGCGCACTTCTGTCTCTTTAAATACACGGAGGGCGCCAGGCATAGTGAGCTGATTAACCCCGGAAGTTCCATCGTCTGCACTTCCGGGTCAGAGGCGCGCGGGCGCGCCAATCAGCTCACTGCCCCGTGCTGCAGCGTCCAATTCTGCAGACAACACACGCCGCGGAGGAGGACGCAGCTGGAGCCAGCCAGAAGAGGATAATAGCAGAGCAGGGCAGCAGGCACCGGAGCAGGTATGCGTAAGGCAGAGCCTAGAATGTATGGGCACCTTACAGGTTAGTTGATGATCGTTGCGATGCCTCTTTTTGTCTGGGGGGAGGCTGGGAAAAGAGAGAGGCTGGGAAAAGAGAGAGGCTGGGGGGAGGCTGGGAAAAGAGAGAGGCTGGGGGGAGGCTGGGAAAAGAGAGAGGCTGGGGGGGAGGCTGGGAAGAGAGAGGCTGAGGCTGGGGGGGAGGCTGGGAAGAGAGAGAGGCTGGGGGGGAGGCTGGGAAAAGAGAGGCTGGGGGGAGGCTGGGAAAGAGAGAGGCTGGGGGGAGGCTGGGAAAAGAGAGAGGCTGGGGGGAGGCTGGGAAAAGAGAGAGGCTGGGGGGAGGCTGGGAAGAGAGAGGCTGAGGCTGGGGGGGGGAGGCTGGGAAGAGAGAGAGGCTGGGGGGGAGGCTGGGAAGAGAGAGAGGCTGGGGGGGAGGCTGGGAAGAGAGAGAGGCTGGGGGGAGGCTGGGAAAAGAGAGAGGCTGGGGGGAGGCTGGGAAAAGAGAGAGGCTGGGGGGAGGCTGGGAAAAGAGAGAGGCTGGGGGGAGGCTGGGAAAAGAGAGAGGCTGGGGGGAGGCTGGGAAAAGAGAGAGGCTGGGGGGAGGCTGGGAAAAGAGAGAGGCTGGGGGAGGCTGGGAAAAGAGAGAGCTGGGGGGAGGCTGGGAAAAGAGAGGCTGGGGGGAGCTGGAAAAGAGAGAGGCTGGGGGGAGGCTGGGAAAAAAGAGCTGAGGCTGGGGGGAGGCTGGGAAAAAAGAGGCTGAGGCTGGGGGGAGGCTGGGAAGAGAGAGGCTGAGGCTGGGGGGGGGAGGCTGGGAAGAGAGAGGCTGAGGCTGGGGGGGAGGCTGGGAGAGAGAGGCTGAGGCTGGGGGGGAGGCTGGGAAGAGAGAGAGGCTGGGGGGAGGCTGGAAAGAGAGAGGCTGAGGCTGGGGGGGGGAGGCTGGGAAGAGAGAGAGGCTGAGGCTGGGGGGAGAGAGGCTGAGGCTGGGGGGGAGGCTGGGGGGAGAGAGGCTGAGGCTGGGGGGGGAGGCTGGGAAGAGAGAGAGGCTGAGGCTGGGGGGGAGAGAGGCTGAGGCTGGGGGGGGAGGGCTGGGGGGAGAGAGAGGCTGTGGCTGGGGGGAGAGAGAGGCTGAGGCTGGGGGGAGGCTGGGGGAGAGAGAGGCTGAGGCTGGGGGGGAGGCTGGGGGGAGAGAGAGGCTGAGGCTGGGGGGGAGAGAGAGGCTGAGGCTGGGGGGAGAGAGAGGCTGAGGCTGGGGGGGAGGCTGGGGGGAGAGAGAGGCTGAGGCTGGGGGGGAGGCTGGGAAGAGAGAGAGGCTGGGGGGGGAGGCTGGGAAGAGAGAGAGGCTGGGGGGAGGCTGGGAAAAGAGAGAGGCTGGGGGGGAGGCTGGGAAGAGAGAGAGGCTGAGGGGATGCTGGGAAAAGAGAGAGGCTGAGGGAGGCTGGGAAAAGAGAGGCTGGGGGGAGGCTGGGAAAAGAGAGAGGCTGGGGGGAGGCTGGGAAAAGAGAGAGGCTGGGGGGAGGCTGGGAAGAGAGAGGCTGGGGGGAGGCTGGAAAGAGAGAGGCTGAGGCTGGGGGGGGAGGCTGGGAAGAGAGAGAGGCTGAGGCTGGGGGGAGAGAGGCTGAGGCTGGGGGGGAGGCTGGGAAGAGAGAGAGGCTGAGGCTGGGGGGAGAGAGGCTGAGGCTGGGGGGGGAGGCTGGAAGAGAGAGAGGCTGAGGCTGGGGGGAGAGAGGCTGAGGCTGGGGGGGAGGCTGGGAAGAGAGAGAGGCTGAGGCTGGGGGAGAGAGGCTGAGGCTGGGGGGAGAGAGGCTGAGGCTGGGGGGGGAGGCTGGGGGGAGAGAGAGGCTGAGGCTGGGGGGGAGGCTGGGGGGAGAGGCTGAGGCTGGGGGGGAGGCTGGGGGGAGAGGCTGAGGCTGGGGGGAGGCTGAGGCTGGGGGGAGGCTGGGGGGAGAGAGGCTGAGGCTGGGGGGGAGGCTGGGGGGAGAGAGGCTGAGGCTGGGGGGGGAGGGCTGGGGGGAGAGAGGCTGAGGCTGGGGGGGAGGCTGGGGGGAGAGAGGCTGAGGCTGGGGGGGGAGGCTGGGGGGGAGAGAGGCTGAGGCTGGGGGGGAGGCTGAGGGGGAGGCTGGGGGAGAGAGAGGCTGAGGCTGGGGGGGAGGCTGGGGGGAGAGAGAGGCTGAGGCTGGGGGGGAGGCTGGGGGGAGAGAGAGGCTGAGGCTGGGGGGAGAGAGAGGCTGAGGCTGGGGGGGAGGCTGGGGGGGAGAGAGAGGCTGAGGCTGGGGGGGGAGAGAGGCTGAGGCTGGGGGAGGCTGGGGGGAGAGAGGCTGAGGCTGGGGGAGGCTGGGGGGAGAGAGGCTGAGGCTGGGGGAGGCTGGGGGGAGAGAGGCTGAGGCTGGGGGAGGCTGGGGGGGAGAGAGGCTGAGGCTGGGGGAGGCTGGGGGGAGAGAGGCTGAGGCTGGGGAGGCTGGGGAAGAGAGAGGCTGAGCTCGGGGGAGAGAGAGGCTGATGCTGGGGGAGGCTGCGGGAGAGAGAGGATGATGCTGGGGGAGGCTGCAGGAGAGAGAGGATGATGCTGGGGGAGGCTGCGGGAGAGAGAGGCTGATGCTGGGGGGAGGCTGCGGGAGAGAGAGGCTGATGCTGGGGGAGAGAGAGGCTGAGGCTGGGGGAGAGAGAGGCTGAGGCTGGGGAGGCTGGGGGAGAGAGAGGCTGAGGCTGGGGGAGAGAGAGGCTGAGGCTGGGGGAGAGAGAGGCTGAGGCTGGGGGAGGCTGGGGAGAGAGAGGCTGAGGCTGGGGGATGCTGGGGGAGAGAGAGGCTGAGGCTGGGGGAGAGAGAGGCTGAGGCTGGGGGATGCTGGGGGAGAGAGAGGCTGAGCTGGGGAGAGAGAGGCTGAGGCTGGGGGGAGGCTGGGGGGAGAGAGAGGCTGAGGCTGGGGGGGAGGCTGGGGGGAGAGGCTGAGGGGCTGGGGGGGAGGCTGGGGGGAGAGGCTGAGGCTGGGGGGGGAGGCTGGGGGGGAGAGGCTGAGGCTGGGGGGAGGCTGGGGGGAGAGAGGCTGAGGCTGGGGGGGAGGCTGGGGGGAGAGAGGCTGAGGCTGGGGGGGAGGCTGGGGGGAGAGAGGCTGAGGCTGGGGGGGAGGCTGGGGGGAGAGAGGCTGAGGCTGGGGGGGAGGCTGGGGGGAGAGAGGCTGAGGCTGGGGGGGAGGCTGGGGGGAGAGAGGCTGAGGGGGAGGCTGGGGGGAGAGAGAGGCTGAGGCTGGGGGGGAGGCTGGGGGGAGAGAGAGGCTGAGGCTGGGGGGGGAGGCTGGGGGGAGAGAGAGGCTGAGGCTGGGGGGAGAGAGAGGCTGAGGCTGGGGGGGAGGCTGGGGGGAGAGAGAGGCTGAGGCTGGGGGGGAGGCTGGGGGGAGAGAGAGGCTGAGGCTGGGGGGAGAGAGGCTGAGGCTGGGGGAGGCTGGGGGGAGAGAGGCTGAGGCTGGGGGAGGCTGGGGGGAGAGAGGCTGAGGCTGGGGGAGGCTGGGGGGAGAGAGGCTGAGGCTGGGGGAGGCTGGGGGGAGAGAGGCTGAGGCTGGGGGAGGCTGGGGGGGAGAGAGGCTGAGGCTGGGGGAGGCTGGGGGGGAGAGAGGCTGAGGCTGGGGGAGGCTGGGGGAGAGAGAGGCTGAGGCTGGGGGAGAGAGAGGCTGAGGCTGGGGGAGGCTGGGGGAGAGAGAGGCTGAGGCTGGGGGAGAGAGAGGCTGAGGCTGGGGGAGGCTGGGGGAGAGAGAGGCTGAGGCTGGGGGAGGCTGGGGGAGAGAGAGGCTGAGGCTGGGGGATGCTGGGGGAGAGAGAGGCTGAGGCTGGGGGAGAGAGAGGCTGAGGCTGGGGGAGAGAGAGGCTGAGGCTGGGGGAGGCTGGGGGAGAGAGAGGCTGATGCTGGGGGAGGCTGGGGGAGAGAGAGGATGATGCTGGGGGAGGCTGCAGGAGAGAGAGGCTGATGCTGGGGGAGGCTGGGGGAGAGAGGCTGCTGCTGGGGGAATGGGAGAGAGGGGCTAATGCTAGAGACAGAGGACAAGGGTTGAGGGATAGTGCAATGACAAAATCGATGTAGGGGAGTCAATATCAAGAGTGGGGTAGTGTGTGTGTGTGGGGGGTGGGGTCTCAGCACAAGCGCTAGTGTGGTGGTCTTAGTATGATGAATGGGGCAGCATGGAGGTGTCATTATGGAAAAGAGTAAGGCAGCATTAGGAGCTCATGGAGAGGGGCAGCATGCATGGGACACTGTGAGGAGGGGGCAGCATGCATGGGACATTGTGAGGAGGGGGCAGCATGCATGGGACATTGTGAGGAGGGGGCAGCATGCATGGGACATTGTGAGGAGGGGGCAGCATGCATGGGACATTGTGAGGAGGGGGCAGCATGCATGGGACACTGTGAGGAGGGGGGCAGCATGCATGGGACATTGTGAGGAGGGGGCAGCATGCATGGGACATTGTGAGGAGGGGGCAGTATGCATGGGACAGTGTGAGGAGGGGGAAGGATGCATGGGACACTGTGAGGAGGGGGCAGCATGCATGGGACACTGTGAGGAGGGGGCAGCATGCATGGGACACTGTGAGGATGGAGCAGCATGCATGGGACACTGTGAGGAGGGGGCAGCATGCATGGGACACTGTGAGGAGGGAGCAGCATGCATGGGACACTGTGAGGAGGGAGCAGCATGCATGGGACACTGTGAGGAGGGGGCAGCATGCATGGGACACTGTGAGGAGGGAGCAGCATGCATGGGACACTGTGAGGAGGGAGCAGCATGCATGGGACACTGTGAGGAGGGGGCAGCATGCATGGGACACTGAGGAGAGGGCAGCATGCATGGGACACTGTGAGGAGGGGGCAGCATGCATGGGACCCTGTGAGGAGGGAGCAGCATGCATGGGACCCTGTGAGGAGGGAGCAGCATGCATGGGACCCTGTGAGGAGGGAGCAGCATGCATGGGACCCTGTGAGGAGGGAGCAGCATGCATGGGACCCTGTGAGGAGGGGGCAGCATGCATGGGACCCTGTGAGGAGGGAGCAGCATGCATGGGACCCTGTGAGGAGGGGGCAGCATGCATGGGACACTGTGAGGAGGGAGCAGCATGCATGGGACACTGTGAGGAGGGAGCAGCATGCATGGGACACTGAGGATGGAGCAGCATGCATGGGACACTGTGAGGATGGAGCAGCATGCATGGGACACTGTGAGGAGGGAGCAGCATGCATGGGACACTGTGAGGATGGAGCAGCATGCATGGGACACTGTGAGGAGGGAGCAGCATGCATGGGACACTGTGAGGAGAGAGCAGCATGCATGGGACACTGTGAGGAGGGAGCAGCATGCATGGGACCCTGTGAGGATGGAGCAGCATGCATGGGACACTGTGAGGATGGAGCAGCATGCATGGGACCCTGTGAGGAGGGGGCAGCATGCATGGGACCCTGTGAGGAGGGGAGCAGCATGCATGGACATTGTGAGGAGAGAGCAGCATGCATGGGACCCTGTGAGGATGGAGCAGCATGCATGGACACTGTGAGGATGGAGCAGCATGCATGGGACACTGTGAGGATGGGAGCAGCATGCATGGGACACTTGTGAGGAGGGAGGCAGCATGCATGGGCACATTGTGAGGAGGGGGCAGCATGCCATGGGACTGAGGAGGGAGCAGCATGCATGGAACCCTGTGAGGATGGAGCAGCATGCATGGGACACTGTGAGGATGGAGCAGCATGCATGGGACACTGTGAGGATGGAGCAGCATGCATGGGACACTGTGAGGATGGAGCAGCATGCATGGGACATTGTGAGGAGGGATCAGCATGCATGGGACACTGTGAGGATGGAGCAGCATGCATGGGACACTGTGAGGAGGGGGCAGCATGCATGGGACACTGTGAGGAGGGGGCAGCATGCATGGGACACTGTGAGAAGGGGGCAGCATGCATGGGACACTGTGAGGAGGGGGCAGCATGCATGGGACATTGTGAGGAGGGGGCAGCATGCATGGGACACTGTGAGAAGGGGGCAGCATGCATGGGACATTGTGAGGAGGGGGCAGCATGATGTGAGGACAATGTGCAGATCATATTTCATATTTGAGGAAGGTGTGGTGGGTATAATTTATAAGGGAGGGCAGTGTGTAGTTTATTAGGGGCAGTGTGACAGTCACAGTATATAAGTGGGGACAGTGTCACAGTCACAGTATATAAGGGGGACGGTGTGGTGGGAATATTTTATACTCATGCTATGTTTTGATGTGCCCGTGGTGATCCCCATTGGGGGGGGGGGTTAGTGCCCTTTGTTCTCATTTATACTTTTTAAAGTGTTTTACAAAGTAGATCTGCCTTAAACAGATGTCAAGTGCGAAACTCAGTTTTACGTTGTCACTAAGGGGCGCGACCACTTAAAGTGCCTAGGGCAGCACGAAGGCAAAATACAGCCCTGGTAGTATGAACAGTCGTTAAGTATCAGTTCAAGACGCTTGAAGCAAATAAATAAAAAGTCCTAAAATCTAACTTAAATATTGTCAATTTAAAAAACACAAGTATATAAAAAACTACTGAAGCAGAAAATAAAGCATACCATACTGTCATGTAGGGCAAAGTACCAGTCTACCTTAAATAACAGGTCTTGAGTACCAGTAACAAACTATGTGAGTACACACACAAAAGGGAACAAGGCGACACTGTCCTCAATCTGTCCAGTAGCATGACCTGCTACTGTTTACCGATTATACGCCCCTTAAGCATGTGTATGAAGAGTCACTGTTGTGAGAAAATATTAATTGCTTGAAAGTGATCCCCACAGATATGAATTTTGATACATCTGAACATGAAGGGTAAAAGGTTTGAAGGGAAATTCTCTAGACTAGGGGTCTCAAACACGCGGCCTCTCAGACTGCTTCTTGCGGCCCACAGGCCTGTAGACCCTGTACAGAAATGGCCCCCTTAGATTTTAGCTTAAAGTCAGCTGAACCTGCTGATGTCTATGCAGAAATCCGGATTCTCCCCCTACAGATGAGATCAATCTAGAGGAAGCTCTAACCTACTAAATTTCAGCAACTAATCCTTCTGACAACCGTTCCTATGTATGTGCGAACCAGGAGAAATATGTACTTCAATGGTTTCCAATCTAAAAAGAGTGTAGGAGACTCAAATTTTAAGTGCACGCCCTAAGATCAGGGACAAAAGAACTGAGTGATATCAGGAAGATCACCTCACTGAAGGCTGACACTTTCTGAGACAAAAAGCTTTTGAGTCCTGTTAATGTAGGATTCAAGTGCCTTTGCTAATTTTACCATGATTTCTGTACGGAGAAATTTAGGATTCCTCTGCTGCTGCTTCAGGAACCCCTATGTCTCAGCCAGGTCATTGCACAGATCATTCCTAAGTTGGAACCCTGCATACTTATACTTCAGTGTTTCAATTGCTCTGTAAGAGTTACCTTTGACTACAGATCCTTCCCATTTCTAGCATTACATTCCTGATCTGGGCAGCATCCATCTGCCCCAATCTGTGCAATATTTTTTTCCGTCTTGGCTTTCAGTGCACAACAAGCAACGACAGATTCTATATTGTGAAGAAGGATGCAGTAATCAATACAGAAACCTGTCCTGATTACAGGGAATGGAACAGAATCACTGAATCACTGTAGAAAAAATAGATTTCTTCACTCATTGATCTCATTGTTTGGACAACGTCAAGGGAGATTATTATTTCACCAATTTGTATCTACAAGAGATAGATTGATTCAAATCAAAGACAATGTTGCATATATGACAGCTTTTAACACTTGGGATTAACCCAATAAGTACATGGCGATGCCTTTCAATCTTTATCAACTGCCATATTTTAGCAGTTTATGAGTATCATTCTTAGGATGACCTCTATTAATGTTTCTTTGTGTATTTGAATGATATCCTGATCTTCCTAATAAGTGCTGTAGACAGATCATCCTCTTATCTCCTCTGTTCTGCTGTGGTGGGAAAACAACTTTCTATACATTGTAAAGTGTCTTGTTGGGAAGCAATAGCTTTCTTCCTGGGGGTACATCTTTCCTTTTCACGGTCTTAGATAAAGTCTTAGTTTCCAACACAGCACAAGCTATGAGTTTCAAGGTTTTGCAAAAGTTTTCGGTTTGTTGTTTTAAAAAGTACTATCATAAGTTTAGACAGAATTATGCTGCTTAAACAGAGATAGAATCTTGGTTTGAAGCCTGTGAATGGTTTGCAGAGAAACCACAAATGTCACTACTGCAAGCTAATCTATGCTACCTGGTCATCCAAATGTCATAAGCACCAATAAACAACAACCCGCATTCCAAAAAGGTTGGACACTGTAAAATGTAAAGAAAAAAAGAACGCAATGATTTGGAAATCTTTTGGGGTGCGTGACCACAATCAGTGTTTGCAGCATTTTGAACGCAGCATGCTTCAGCTGCATCCAAAATGCTGCGTTGTACAGTACAAGCATAGTAGATGGGATTTCTAAAAATCCTGTGCCCACTGTGCTTGTTTTTTTCTGCAGGAAACACTGACCTGCGGTGCGGCTTTCCAGACTGCAGCATGTCAATTGTTTGCTGCGGATTCGCACGCGTCCTCCGTAGGGAGAACACAAGCAGGAGACCTCAGAGCAACGAACCCTGATCGGGGGTACAAGCAGCTGAAGTATCCTACGTGAGTCCTGATCATAGGCACATACCCTTAGTCACATTTTATTCCCAACAGGACAGACAAAAAAGATCAGAAGTTTAACATTTTTCTGTTTCATTTGAAAAAAAGGAACAATTTAGAAATTGATAGCAGGAACATATGGCAAAAACGTTGGGACAGGACCATGTCTACTATTGTGTCACATCTCCTCTTCTTTTTAACAAGAAGTGAGGAGATAATTGCTGGAGTTTTGGGAGAGTAATGTTGTCCCATTCTTGTCTGATGTAGGATTCTCGCTACTCAACAGTACTGGGTTTTCTTTGCCAGATTTTTCATGTTATAATGTACCAAATGTTTACAATTGGTGAAAGGTCTGGACTGCGGGCGGCCGGTTCACCACCTGAACTCTCCTTCTGTGAAGCCATGCCGTTGTGATGGATGCAACATGTGTTTTAGCATTTTCTTGCTAAAATATACAAGGCCTTCCTTCAAATAGACATTTGGATGGGAGCATGTGTTATTCTAACACCTCTGTAAAATACTCAAGCCGTAATAGAGGATCTTTAATGACTTA
This sequence comes from Anomaloglossus baeobatrachus, assembly GCF_048569485.1. Classification (NCBI taxonomy): domain Eukaryota; kingdom Metazoa; phylum Chordata; class Amphibia; order Anura; family Aromobatidae; genus Anomaloglossus; species Anomaloglossus baeobatrachus. The sequence continues at coordinate 119,427,749 of NC_134361.1, forward strand.
TTTAAGAATTTGACTCCTGCTTAGTGTTTTATTAGCATCCTGAGATGGAGATCAGCATTTGTGCTGTACGAAGCGGTGCTGAAGTTGCCACAACATTGCAATAAAATGCAATAAGAGACCATCAAAACATTGCATCTACCCAAATATACATGTTATAATTAAAAAATCAGCTAAGAATGCAAAAAAAAGCCCTCACACAGCCCCAGATCCTGAAAAATGAGAACACTACGGGCCTCAGAAAACAGCAACAAAAGCGCAATCCCTTTTTTGTTTTTTTTTTTACAAATTTCAGATTTTTTTTCACCACTTAAACAAAAACCCTACACATGTTTGGCATGTACAAACTCGAACTGACCTAGGGTATCATATTACCAGGTCAGGTTTGCCATATAGTGAACATTGTAAATTAAAAACCCCCAAAGTAATCGTGAAATTGTAAAAAAAAGTGCAATTTCACGGCACTTGGAATTTTTTTCCCATTTTCTAGTACAAGATGTGGCAGAGTGAATGGTGTCATACAAAAGTACAACTCATCCCACAAAAAACAAACCCTCATATGGCTATATTGATGACAAAAATAATAAAAGAAAATTATGGGTCTTGGTAGAAGGGGAGGAAAAAACAAAAAGCGGCCGGTGGTGAAGGGGTTAAAGTTCTTTCTTATATGGAAAAAGTAGTGCTGATAAGCATCAATGTTCTTTATCCAAATTCCTCCAGGAGATAGAATATGACTGCCTACGAAAAATGGATGTAAGCGTTCCATCTTTCACGCTTGCTCCATGTTTCAGTGGCCATTCCAAGCCTACACACAGATTCATTCGGTTACATTCCTTTTCAAGTTGCCACCTCCACTCTGGATACTCAATTGTTTAAATAATTTCAGGGCCCTCTAGGTTATATTTTTACAAAGATCAAGAGATATAGTGATTGGAATGGATGTTATCCTGAAGAAAGCAGCTTAGTTTCTAAGGAAGATGTTTATGTACCTCTCCATATCAGCAGATTCCACCAGTTTTCTCTCAAAATCTCTTCAGGGAAATGTGGCGCCCCTGAGGCTTCCGTCGCCACAGGTCATTGCACCCCATCCAGCGGTGTGATGCCCCATTCTGAGAGAGGAAGAGAGTGAACTCCGGTCCCCTGGTAAATCCACACTACACCCATTGCTAGGAACACACTGGAACCAGGGAAAGTGGCAGACAACCCTCCCATGCTGCATGCTGGGAGGGGTCATAAGACCCATCCCTGCTCCTATAGGGTAGAACAGGGAAACTTGGGAGGTGGGAGGAGCCATCTGAGAGCAGATAGAGAAAGGAAGGTCAAGTTTAGTTAGTCTACCTCAGGGAGTGAGAGAGTGAGGAGCCAGCATGTAGTTGGAGAAGAAGAACGAGAGAAAGGAGGGAGGAGGAGGCCTGCTGGAGGCAGGCAAGGAGGAGAAAAGAAAGAAAGAAAGAAAGAAAGAAAGAAAGAAAGAAAGAAAGGAAGCTCCAAGTCAGACAGGAGCAGAGAAACAGAAGGAGACACTTCATGGTGAAGATCCTGGGACCCAGAGGTCCAGCTGACACCACGTAGAAGACAGAAGGAGTCGCAGGGCCACGGGTAGTCTGTAGAGCTGTCGGGGCAGTTTAGAGCTACGGTGGCCTGGTCCACAATAACATCGGTGGAGGGATCAAGCTGCGACAGGGGACGGTCCCTAGAGACTGGAGGAGTGCAAAGATCATCTCCAAACAGTAAAAACCGAGGCCCAAGGAATGTTGTAGACTCCCCGGGCCAGAACCCATAGCAGAACTTCCAGAAAAGGGGTAATCAGCCGACAGGTGACCCCCCAGCCTGGAGGCTGCAGTGGAGGCCAAGCCAGGTTTATCCTATCAAAGGCAAGGCTAAGGAAGACAGCAGAAGAAAGAGACACTAAGAGAAGGGTACCGGCTTTCACTCTCAGAATCACCCAGAAACGGCGGAGGTCCCTGACAGTGGTCCCAGCAGTCCAAGGGTCCCTACAGTACTGTGACAAGAAGTGTGAGTAAAGAACTTGAACTGCACCCTTGAAGTGGTCTCTGTTATTTCAGCTGCACCAACTGTGCCCCGGGCATTGCTCCACCTGTGGGGAGCAGTACCACCATTGCTGCCATAACACCATCCCGGAGGCCTCACACAGCAGCGGCGGCTTAATAGCCGCATACCACAGGTGGCGTCACGAACACAACCATTATTAAGCAAGCCACATATTTTACTGGCACCCACCAGGGCCACGGAGCCGGGCCCAGCCACCACTGACTACCACCGGACTATTGGTAATGGGACTAGAGGATGGTGCGGTGGGGCTCCTGGGTAGAACATCTCCTACAATGGCACTTATAAATAAGACCTGGGATAGGCTGAAAAGGGTGAGAGGGGTGACCCGGTTAACTAAGTTTACACCTATCTGGGATAACAGTAATCTCCCGGAGATTCGAAAAATGGGGAATATTGAGGAGTGGAGACGCAAGGGTGTGATATACATGCATCAGATATTGGACGGAGGAATTGTGAAATCATTCCTGCAGTTACAGAGCGAGTTTCAGTTACCGGCGTCCGGCTGGCTCCACTACAGACAATTAAAACATGCGATTGCAGCCCAAGCGGCTAAACAAAGTGTGGCCATACAGACAGACCTGGTACTGGAGTATGTGTGTAAGGGCGGAGGAAGCACTAAAGGGATCATTTCTGGCACGTATAAAAGATATACTACATACCTTTCTGTTAGAATACCCAATTAAAACTAAATCTAAATGGGAGGAGGAAGTTGGGCCGATAACGGAGGAGGTGTGGGAGAGTATCCTGAAGTATGTCCCTAAACTTTCCATGAGCGAACCGGCCAGACTGTCTCACCTATACGTGATTCACCGGGTATATAGGTCTCCCTTACTGATGTTTAAAATGGGGTTGAAAAGGAATTCGGAGTGTCCGAGGTGTCAGGGATCTGACGCAGGTATTTTTCACATTATGTGGTCTTGTCCGAGACTGGTCTCCTTTTGGACTAAGGTTATCCACAAGATAGGAAGAACATATGGGTGTGTCCTCCCCAGGGAACCAGTGATCTGCCTATTGGGATATGTTGAGGAGCTTGGGGTGGAAAATACTATGAAAATTGTCGTTGCTAGGCTGCTGTATGCGGCAAGAAAGCTAATCGCCAGGTCCTGGATTAAAAAAGACCCCCCGACCAGGGGAGAGTACATTAAAAGGGTGAAATGTATTCTTCAGCTGGAGCGGGGAGTGTATGAAAGAAGGGGGAATGTTAAAATGTTTGAGAAGCTCTGGTCTCCTTGGCTGCAATGCGAATAAGACGAGTGATGGACCAGTAAACTGATATGGGACGGGGATAGCCGTCTGAGACCTCTGATGTGTATGTTTTGTTTTATTTGTGTTACTAGTTGTTCCTCCTGCACAACGGGATGGTTGCTATACTACAGTTGAAGGGTATTATAAGTGTGTACTATATGGGATGTCGTATCGGGGAGAAGTGTTGCTGCCGGGGTGGGGGAGGGGGCGGGAGGGGGAGTTAAAGGGGTAATAGATGTGATAAATTTAATTTGGATGCCGATTTGTTATTCTGTTGTATGTACTCTGTTTTAATAAAAAAGTATCTGATTTAAAAAAAAAAAGACTACCACCGGACTACTCCTGCCCGGCACCGGGTGTCCCACAGCCCTGGGGTGGGCGAGTCAGAAAGACCCAAGAGTGGGGGAGATCCAGCAAACATTGACTATATAAGAATGAAACTGAATTACAAGAGAGACACGGGAAGCCCCCATAAACATTAGACTGTACGACTTTAGTGTGATGTCTTTGGTGGCCTTTACACCTGGCTTCTAGTTATGGTCCTGGTTCATCTTGTAGCATTGCATTCTGATCTACTGGTGACCTATGGCTTCACACTTGACTACAGCAGTGGTTAGTTAAAGGCCCAGTCACACACAACGACTTACCAGCGATCCCGAAAACGAGGTCGCAGGTGAGATGTCACAAGTCAGATCTTACCAGCGATGCAGGAACAATACAGGTCGCAGTAGTGACCTGTATAACGATCTCAGCAGTCACTGTGACCCTGTCACACAGTGGCAAACACAGCGATGTGTCCTGCCCAGCAGGACATTGCCTTTGAAGAAAATGGCCTGGACCATTCTGCAACGACTAGAGATCTCACAGCAGGGGCCTGATCGCTGGTAGGTGTCACACATGACAAGATCACAACGGGATCGCTACTGCGTCACCAAACGGTGACTCAGCTGCGATCTCGCAAGCGATCTCGTTATGTTTGATGGTACCTTAAGTGCTACTGCTACCAATCCATGACTTTTGCAGCACAGACCACATCTCCTTGCAGGGATTAAAGAGATTGTCTGAGCACAAACGTCTGCAGTCACTATGTGTTTACAGACTTGTGAATCTTCACATCGTGCGCAGCTGGCACTGTGAGATTTCTCGGGTGACAGCAGCAAAACAAAGCAGTCATGTGACCACAAGTATGTGATATGCACAGCTTTGCTCAATTCACTCTACTGAGCGAGGTCACACATGTCCAATTGGAATGTGGATGGAAATATGCATAATGCATACCTGTGGTCACATGACCACTCAGTCACGCCACCACCACCAGAGAATCGTCCCAGTCATGTTATGTTTTAAATCAAGCTGCTTTATTTTTGATTCTTCCTAGTCCTGGGCTGTTGTGGGTACACATGGTCTGCAGTTGTGAGGCCAGATAGATGTGTGGCACCCCTGAGGCTTCAGTCCCCACAGGGTACTGCATCTCCTTTAAGATATAGTGATCATCTCGGGTAAGGAGGGGTTAATCGCTGGTGTTTCTCACATTCACACAAACCACACAGTTAGGTGCCTTCTCACTGGGGAGCTGGTCTAGGGTAGGCAGGGGGGTGGCCATCACGATGCATGGGACTTTCCCGGTCACTGAGACAACCACCTGGGGGGCGGGCCCCACTTGGGGAAAAGGGAAGGAGCATCTCTACACATAGTCAGTTAGGCCTGGGCACAGCTTGGGGTGAGGAGCACAGTCAGGACCTCCATCCAGGCATTCCTCTCTACCTTTACACTTCTGGGAGCACTACAAGACCCGTGGTTTGGAACAGGCAGCTCAGACCGGGCTCTCTACAGCAACCGGTGATTGCAGAGTTTGTGGAGAGTGCAGGAAACACCCCGACCAGAAAGGACACAAAAGTGGGAACACCGGCGGTGACCTCCGAATTATTCAGGATCGGCTGGGGCCCATCACGGCAGAGACCGGCACTTTAAGGGTGACAACTGGACAGTGAGTGAAAACCTTGAATTGCAACTACTGAGTCAGCCCCTTCATTGCTGTTGCCGTCGCCCTGCGCTACGGCATCAAGGCCACCGCTACCACCTATAACCATCTGCCCCAGAATACAGCGACCACAGCGGTGGCTAATCCCTGACCGCAACTTCCAACATCACCCTCTCATTCTTCAACCCCTTTTGGTGTACACCTCGGGGCCACGAAGCCGAGCAGGGCCACCCGCTACATCGCAGACCCGACATCACTGGCCCGGCGACGAGTATTTAACCCCTGCCCCGTGGGTGCTAGAGATGTAAAGCCAAATTCTTTGAAACTTCTTTAGAGATGGCTTATGGTTTAGAAATAAACATTCAATTAATGGGCAACAGCAATGGTGGACATTCCTGCAGTCAGCATGCTAATTTCTCGCTTCTTCAAAACCTGCGACCTCTGTGGCATTGTACTGTGTGATAAAACTGATAATTTTAGAGTGTACTTTATTGTGGCCAGCCTAAAGGTCCAGTCACACTAAGCAACTTACCAGCGATCCCAACAACGATAGGGATCGCTGGTAAGTTGCTAGGAGGTTGCTGGTGAGCTGTCACACTGCGACGCTCCAGCGATCCCACCAGCAACCTGACCTGGCAGGGATCGCTGGAGCGTGGCTACACGAGTTGCTGGTGAGCTCACCAGCAACCAGTGACCAGCCCCCAGTCTCCTAGTTACAGCACACATCGGGTTAATTACCTGATGTGTGCTGCAGCTAAATGTGCACAGAGCAGGGAGCAGCGCACAATGCTTAGCGCTGGCTCCTTGCTCTCCTAGCTAGAGCACACATCGGGTTAATTACCTGATGTGTGCTGCAGCTACATGTGCACAGAGCAGGAGCCGGCAGCACAGGCAGTGAGAGCGGAGGAGGCTGGTATCAAAGGTAAATATCGGGTAACCAAGGACAGGGCTTCTTGGTTACCAGATGTTTACATTAGTTACCAGCCTCAGCAGAAGCCGGCTCCTGCTGCCTGCACATTTAGTTGTTGCTGTCTCGCTGTCACACACAGCGATCTGTGCTTCACAGCAGGACAGCAACAACTAAAAAATGGCCCAGGACATTCAGCAACAACCAACGACCTCACAGCAGGGGCCAGGTTGTTGCTGGATGTCACACACAGCAACATCGCTAGCAACGTCACAAAAGTTGTTCGTTACCAGCGATGTTGCTAGCGATGTTGCTTAGTGTGACGGGGCCTTAAGTCACACCTGTGCAATAATCATTCTGTATTATCAGCATCTTGATATACCACACCTGTGAGGTGGATAAATTCTCAGCAAAGGAGAAGTGCTCACTAACACAAATTTAGACAGATTTGTGAACAATATTTAAGAGAAAAAGACCTCTTGTGCACATAGAAAGAGTCTTACATCTTTTAGTTCAGTTTTTTGTTCAGTATATATACCGTGTTTTTCCAAAAATAAGACACCCCCCCCCCCCACTTCCCAGGAGACTCATACTCACCAGACCCGGACGTCTGCATGGCTCCCAGGTCCTCCTGTGATCTCTGGTGGTTGCTGCACGCCGTTCTCCCCTGCTGCTGGCTGACACGCTGACACACACAGCAGATCGCAGACACACATAGCAAATCATACACACATCCGATCGCAGACACACACAGCCGATCACACAAACAGCAGATCCCAGACACACACAGCCGATCACAGACACACACAGCCGATCGCAGACACACACAGCCGATCGCAGACACACACAGCCGATCGCAGACAGACACAGCCGATCGCAGACAGACACAGCCGATCGCAGACAGACACAGCCGATCGCAGACACACACAGCCGATCGCAGACACACACAGCCGATCGCAGACACACACAGTCGATCGCAGACACACACAGCCGATCGCAGACACATACAGCCGATCGCAGACACACACAGCATATCACACACACAGCAGATCGCACACAGACACACACACATCCGATCGCAGACACACACAGCCGATCACACACACAGCAGATCCCAGACACACACAGCAAATCACACAAACAGCAGATCCCAGACACACACAGCCGATCGCAGACACACACAGCCGATCGCAGACAGACACAGCCGATCGCAGACACACACAGCCGATCGCAGACACACACAGCCGATCGCAGACACACACAGCCGATCGCAGACACATACAGCTGATCGCAGACACACAGCAGATCGCACACAGACACACACACAGCCGATCACACACACACAGCAGATCGCACACACATCACATCACATCCAGCGCTTAAAGCCGCAGGGAATGATGAGAGCAAGTCATGTGTCCTGCCGCAGGTCCTGTTCTGCAGGTCCTTGCGCTCCACCACACTGCCTCTCAGGATTCTGCTGGCGAGAAGAGATCGGTGTCGCTGGATGTGGTGAGTGTGTATGCGATCCGATGTGTGTGTGATCCTATGTTTGCGTGTGCGATCTGATTGTGTGTGTATGAGAGATCTGATGTGTGCGATCACTGCAGGTCCTGCCGCTCAGTGTCGGATGAGTGATTGCGGGGTGCCCCGCTGTCTATAATGAAGTGTCCTGCAATATCTTCAACTTTTTTAGCTACACGGACACTTCATTACTGAACCGCGACTAGGGCTTATTTTCGGGGGAGGGCTTATATTTAAGCCTTGCTCCGAAAATGCTCAAAATCCCTGCTAGGGCTTATTTTTGGGGGAGGGCTTATTTTTGGAAAAACACGGTACTTCTTTCATTTACCCATCCTTTCGTTATGACTGCCCATGGGTATTGTGCCATTTCTTAGGGCCTCTAAGTTCCCTGCCCATTTTTCCCTTTGTCTTGTTCTTAACTTTGTATGGATTCCTTGTACTGTGTTGTTATATGATTTTATCTATTTTTCAATAAAATTGTTTATTTTTGCATTTATGAATGGTCTTAATCATGCTTGCCATGTTAGGATCTTTAGGATATATTGCATGAGATTTATATGAGGATCTATATCGATATCATGCCTGCAAACCATCCATGGCCGTCCACCTAAATGAACATCTGAATCAAGGAGAGCACTAATTAGAGAAGCAGCCAAGAGGCTCATGGTCACTAGAGAAGCTGCAGAGATCCACAGCTCAGATGGTAGAATCTGTCCACAGCACAACTATTAGGGTTTGCCCAGACGAGTTGGATTGGGATTAAGAGCGGTGCATGCTCGAAACGCGTACCATCTACCATACCCCTCATCTCCATGGGTATTTTTTATACTCAGGATGTGATTCCTTGATTATTTTTATGCATATCTAATAAAGAAAATCTTTTATACATTATCTGGACGTGGATGCTGGAAATCTTTTTCCTTTGCTTTGCCCAGACGAGTGTATAACATGGCTGCGTTCTTTCCAATGTTTCACTGGACAGCACTCAGACCAGTGTTATACTATTAGAAATAGATCACAACACCGACCTAAACAATGATAGCTGATAGCCACTATGCTAATTATTAGACACTCAGAAAAAGTGGCATGACTCAAAACTCATTAAAAACCATTTTATTGAAACAATTAAAATAGTTTACAACAAGGATCCTCAGTTTTATGAAAAGTAAGTGCCGTACACCAGGTTAGATGTATAAGATAAATTCTAAGGCATTAATAAATGCGGTCAATTGACCTCCTACATCAGGCACTGCTCTCAGAACTAATACTGCAATTGCATGGCATAAATAGTGTATAGCCCATTGCAGAAACTATGCAGTTAACCGGCCATATAGCCCAGCAATTACAGTGTATAAAATTATATTGAGGTTAAACCCAATGAGACAGACTGTGCAGGTGTCAAGGTGCTAACTATATGGTTAGTTACATCAGCACAAGCCAACATGAACTAGCAACCTTCCAACAGCCACTCAGATAGTACTACATCAAAAAGGGTCCAATACGAGTAAACCATACTAACCAGTGAGAAGTGACGGTACCACAGCGACTTGTCCAGTGTTCAGTGTTATACTATGTAGCACATCTGCAATTTTTTCCTCATGCTGATTTGAAATGAGAGAGAATCAGAGCACACTGAATGACATTCTCCTCACAATAACAGCAGACGTTGAGTAGCGTATCGTTTGAATATAGCATGCAATTCTCTAGTATGAGAGAATAACTGCATGTGTGGCGCCCCAGGACCTGGTCGCCACAAAAGCATTGCCCCTCCAAGGGTGATGCTGAGCCTGGAGGTAATTGGGAGGTCTATTGGCCAGTAGGTACCAACACCCAACACCATCCTCTCCCAGGCCAGCAGGGGGAGCTCTGAACCTGGAGTTCCAGGGAGCATTCCTCAAGTCAGACCTGAGGGAGGAGTTAGTGTTCAGTCTGTAGAGAGAAACCAGAGAAAGCAGACGCAGAGTAGTGCTGTCCTGCGGACTGGGGCCTGGAGCTGGAGTAGCTTGGCCCAGTGAAGCAGGAGGAGCAGAGAGGCACAGAAGAGACTCGGACATCGGAGTCTGTGGTTGCCAGGGTGTAAAATCCTTCCCTGGTAGCCGAATCCAGAGGGCAGGAGAGCTGCAAGCCCCCTGGCCCAGAAGCAATCTGAAGGTACAGCTGCATCCCAAGGGCCCGGTGTGGACTCCAGCAGAGAAGCACCAGAGAGGGCCTGCGCAGTCTACCACACAGAAAAAAGGGACGAACCACAGGTCACAGCAGCAAGAGGGCCATTGCCAATCCAGAGAGCAGGGTCCTATAACAGTAAGGAAAGAACAGGAGTAGGCCTCATACTCATCTGGCCAAAAAGATACCTCAGTTACTTCCAGGCCGGCCGGAGCCCTCTACCACCTGTAACGGTCTCCCAGGACTAACCATTTGCCAAGTAAAAGAGGAGAAGGTAAAGAGACTACTATTTGTGCCTGTTTCTTTCACTGCCTGTCGGCCCTGCACCGTATTATTCACACAACATCACACCATAGACTCTCACGAGCACCAACTGTTGCCCCGGGGTACCGCTCCACCTGTGGGGAGCAGGACCATCCAAGCTGCCATACCATCAGCCCCGGAGGCCCCATACAGCAGCGGCGGCTTAATAGCCGCAAACCACAGGTGGCGTCACGACAACCATAAACTTTATTCACCAGCCATATTTAATTGACACCCACCAGGGCCACGGAGTCGGGCCCTGCCACCACTGACGACCCCCGGACTAGTCCGGCCCGGCCCCGGGTGTCCCATAGCCCTGGGGTGGGCAAGTCAATTTTGGCGTCACGAACAGGATTTCGTGCCCGGTCCCACCGGGTACCGTGCGCCTGCAGAAACTGTGCTTAAAAGACTGTTACTATTTGAAAACTGCCGCCATTAGCCTCGCTGAGTGCAGGAAGAAGGGGGGCGTGCCCGAAAAAGAGTGCGAAGGGAGCACGCCATCAGAGCAGAGCGCCGTTAACCTCGCGCGACCCAGAAGATTTTGAAAAGTGAACGGAGCCTGGTAAGGTTCACGAAGGGGGAGGAAGATGTCCGACTCAGAGGGAGAGCAGGTGGCTGCCATAGCCCGAGACGCCGCAGCACCAGCCGAAGCAATCCCAGTCACCGTCGCCCCAGCACCCGCTGTAGCGCCGGTAATGCCGATCACAATGCCGTACATCCCGGGAGCAGAATGGCTGCCGTAGTACTCCGGGGAGTCACATACCCTGAGCGACTTCAGAGAAAGGCTGCACAGCTTGTTTAGAGTGTATCCTCTGACTGAGAGCCAGAAGGTGGGCATACTAATGGGGCAGCTAGCCGGCGCAGCCCATCGTGAAGTGAAGTCCTAGCCTGACACAGATAAAGGGACAGCGACCCAGATACTGGCTAAGTTAAAGAGTACTTTTGACACCCGCACCGCAGCAGAAATAAAAATGAGATTCTTTGGGTGCAAACAACGGGCCACAGACAGCATAAGGGACTATGCCTTAAACTTGCAGGAAGCCCTGAGAGCAATTAAACAGGTGGACCCAGAGAGTGTACATGAAGAAGACAAACTCCTAACTGAGCAGTTCATAGAAGGGCTCCTGTCAGATGCCCATAGGACACAGCTGCGTATCATGGTCCTGCAGAACCCTGCTCTGGACTTTGCAAAGTTTAAGGACCAGGCCATCCGGGTACTGAGAGAATCTACACCGAATGACACAGTACCCCTCTGGCCTCTTGCTATCACGTACCCAGGGGTGGTGCCTGCAACACGAGCCGCTGCGGGGGCTGAGGGGCAGTCCCTGGATAAGGATCCCGCTGCAGAGCTCAGACAGCAGGTCCAGGAGCTGACCAAGACTGTAGCTGCCCTTGCCAAGACCGTGCAGTCTCTACAAGTGACCCCATCGCCTGCAAGAATCGAGTTGGCCTCCAGCCCAGATGACGTCCCATGGATGCGACAGAGCAGGATTCCGCCGACCCGAGGAAAAGACACAGACCGGTATGATTCAACGGGACAACCAATCTGCCGCCGCTGCAGCCAGGCGGGCCATATTGCAAGACACTGTCCTTTAAATGGGCCGAACCTGGGGCCAGGAGCCAACCCCCAGGTGTAAGGAAGCCCGGCTCAAACCCCAGTCGCAGCAAGTATGTGGGAGGACGCCCGGTCCTTCCTATTGTGCTGGATGGGATCCCTTTGAATGCCCTCCTGGATACGGGGTCCCAGGTAACAACCATCCCTTATAAACTGTACAAAAGATATTGGGCTGATTCAGACATTGACCATGGCCCAGATGATGATTTAACAATTGTGGCCAGTAATGGTCAGCCCTTGCCTCAAATTGGGTATAAGGAGGTAACCATTAAAGTGGGGCGGGTAGAATTGCCGTGTCAGGGGATGATAATTGTAGATATTGATCGCAAAGAATCTAACCCACTGCTAACCATTGGTACAAATGTGATGGAAAATTGTATTGCCGAAGTGATAATTTTATTGCAGCAGGTGTCTGAAACTGCCAGCTCCGGGCAGCAGCGTGCCCTACAGAGGGAAATCCGAGCCCTGATGAGGAGGCAGCAGGTAGAGCTGGCCGGAGGAGAAATTGGCAGTGTGAGGGTAAGTGACCCCCTCCCCATTGCAATACCCCCAAGAAGTGAAATGTTGATATGGTGTTGGGCAGCAATAGGCCTCAAGGGTCAGGATTACCAGGCCTTGGTAGAACCGGTGTATTCAGACAGCAGGCCTGGAGTCCTGATAGCCAGAGGGGTAGCAGACGTGCGCAAGGGAAGAGTGCCCGTCCGTGTCCTGAATTGTGGGGAGGAGGAAGCCAAATTGCCCCGGTACGCCACTGTAGCAAAACTGTACACTGTCAGTAACAATACCATCAAAGCAGTGGAACGCTTGATCCCGTCCGACCAGGCGGAAGACAATGGCTCCAAGGGACAGCTGGAAGACTGGTGCCAAAAATTACATGTGGGCACCGACTCCACCCCCTCACAACAAAAGCATGGGGTTTACCGGGTGGTACAGGAGTACGAGCGGGTCTTCAGCAAACACCCCCTAGATTTTGGGCAGGTAAAAGGGGTTAAACATCAAATCCCCATGGGTGATCATCATCCCATTAAAGAGAGATACCGCCCTGTACCCTCAGCACAGTATCAGCGTGCCAAAGAAATGTTACAGGAAATTAAGGAGGCTGGGGTTATTAGAGATAGTTGTAGCCCCTGGGCAGCTCCACTAGTGCTCGTAAAGAAAAAAGATGGTACAATGAGAATGTGCGTAGATTACAGACAAATTAACCGCATTACACATAAAGATGCTTATCCACTACCCAGAATAGAAAAGTCACTAACAGCCTTAAAATCAGCTAATTATTTCTCCACCCTGGATCTCACCAGTGGGTATTGGCAGGTTCCCGTGGCAGAGGCGGACAAGGAGAAGACTGCATTCACGACACCAATGGGTCTCTGCGAGTTCAATTGTATGCCGTTCGGGCTCTGCAACGCCCCAGGGACATTTCAGAGATTGATGGAGTGCTGCTTGGGCCATCACAACTTTGAAACCGTGCTATTGTACCTGGATGACGTCATAGTCTACTCCAAGACCTACGAAGACCACCTGAGGCACTTAGCAGAAGTGTTTGAGTCCTTGTCGGAGTATGGCCTGAAGATAAAGCCGTCCAAATGTCACCTCTTGAAGCCAAAAGGTACAGTACCTGGGTCATGTGGTCAGCGCAGAAGGTGTGGCACCTGATCCGGAGAAAGTCACCGTAATCAAGGACTGGCCAAGACCCACCACGGTAAAGGAGGTGCGGCAGTTCCTTGGGCTGGTGGGCTACTACCGAAGGTTCATTGATGGTTTCACCAAGATAGCAGCGCCTCTTCAAGATCTCCTGGTGGGCCAGCCAAAGAAGGCTAAGAAGCAAAGCCCTCCATTTGAATGGAACAGCCAAATAGAAACATCTTTTGTCCGGCTGAAAGGGGCTCTCACGGGAGAAGAAATTCTGGCCTACCCTGACTACAGCCAGCCGTTTGTACTGTACACAGACGCCAGCAACGTGGGACTGGGAGCAGTTCTGTCCCAGGTGCAGGGAGGCAGAGAGAAGGTGATAGCTTACGCCAGTAGGAAGCTTCGTCCCACAGAAAGGAATCCAGAAAACTACAGTTCCTTCAAGCTGGAGTCACTCGCTATTGTTTGGGCAGTGACTGAACGCTTCAAGCACTATCTGGCGTCGGCCAAGTTCACCATCTTCACGGACAACAATCCATTGACACATCTGGCAACAGCCAAGCTAGGTGCGTTGGAGCAGCGATGGATGGCCCGGCTGTCTAACTTTGACTTTACCATCAAGTACCGGGCTGGCAAGAAGAATAACAATGCTGATGCGCTGTCCAGAATGCCTCACTTACCCGAGTCTGGAGAAGACCTGGATGAACTCGAAGAGATAGAGTTACCGGCTTTCCATTACCAAGGTGTTTCCCAGTGTGAGCATGCTGTAGGAGAGAAGCGCTCGAGCCAGCACGAGGTCTCGGTCAACCCATTACTCCACCATAATTGGGAAGAGACACAGAACGGTGACCCGGCCGTGCGATTGGTCAAAGAAAAGCTAGCACAAGCTGAGACCCATCTCGGTCCAGACGCTCCACAAGAAGCCCAGCAGCTGTGGAAGGAGAGGGGACGACTGTTCACCTACCAAGGCAAGCTCTGCAAGAGATATGTCAACTTGCGAACGAATGAACTCGTCTGGCAGATAGTGGTCCCACAGAGGGATGCTCCAATGGTCCTAGCAGCTTACCATGATAAAGCAGGACACTTCGGGTGGAAGAAGTTGGAGACCCTACTGCGCGATCGGTTCTACTGGGTGCACATGAGAAAGACAGTCGAGAAGTGGTGCCGAGACTGAGGTCCGTGTAACCTGAGGCGGAAGGATGATGCCAGCCAGAAGTCTCCCCTACAGCCAATTGTCACAAAGCAGCTCCTGGAGTTGGTGGCCCTGGACCACGTGAAGTTAACACCAAGCCGGTCAGGCTATGTGTACGCCCTCACCATTGTGGACCATTACTCTCGTTTCCTGGTAGTAGTGCCTGTGAAAGACCAGACAGCCAGAACAGCAGCTAGAGCATTTCAGGCATACTTTTGTCGACCTCACGGTTATCCGGAAAGGGTACTGACTGATCAAGGTCCTGCATTCGAGGCAGAAGTGTTCCAAGAGTTCTGTAACATGTACGGCTGTAAGAAAATCAGAACAACACCGTACCACCCCCAAACCAATGGATTGTGCGAGAAGATGAACCATGTGGTTATTGATATGCTCAAGACTCTACCTCTGGAAGAAAGAAACCAATGGCCAGAGAAGTTACCAGATCTGGTAGACCTGTATAACCATATCCCAGTAAATTCGACCAACTGCAGCCCTGCTTACCTGATGCGAGCAAGACCTGGCAAGTTACCTGTAGACTTTGAGATGGGAACTGTGTCACCTGAAGCGGTTCAAGAGATAGAAGACTGGGATACAGAGCGACAACAGCAGTACCGCAAAGTTCAGGAATGCGTAGAAAAGAGCCTGTCCCAAGCAAGAACGAGACAAGAACAGAACTACAATCAAACAGCCCCAGCAACTCCCTTAGCACCTGGAGAACAGGTCCTCAAGAAAAAGCGGAGGGCGCATAAATTAGATGATCAGTGGGAGAATGAACCCTACACCATTATTCCCTCCAACTTTGACAATAGTAAGGTATGCCTCATAAGCAAAGATGAAGGCAAGACCTATCAAACAGTTTCTAGAGACCGCCTGAAAGCGTGCCCTGAGAGGTGCAAAATCCAAAAAGAAGTGGAAGAAGTACAAGAAAGTCCCCAAATTCAAGAAAAAGAGGAAGAGATGATACAAACAATCCTTGGAAAATTTCCCAAAACTTGGACCCGAATAAATAATGCCATAGTGGTACCAGTCTTGACGTTCCCGCAGTTGGTCGAGCCAGAGAAAGAAGAGGTTCCAGATCCACCTAAGGAACTGTCCGCCCCAACACAAGATGACACGCCAGCAGTGGAACAGGAGAATCAACCCCCTGTCAGTGGTGAACTAGTTGTACCCTTGGTGACTCTCAGACCACGTAGGCAATCATCACGCATACCTATCAGGGTTAGGCCTACCCGTAGTGCTGAGGTAGCAGACGCTCCAAATAGTCAGGGACAAACACCAGAGCTACGCAGGTCCCAACGTAGCACTCGGGGACGGCCCCCTCCAAGGTATAGAGAGTAAAAAGAAAGAGTACCTATTAGAATGTAAATAGTTATTTAAAATGTCTGTAATGTTGTGTATAAAATGTTTTTTTTTTTATTCAAATGATTGAGTAAATGGACAATTGGGCCACTGGACTATGGGTGGCCAACACTCTAATTGTACATAGTTAGCACCAGTGTGCTTAACACCCCTGAAGAAAAACCCGTCCGGCGTGCATAGAGTCGGGTCATCAATGCTCTGACGCATGCCCAGAGCCTACGTTGGGGGTTTTATCGCGGCGGGTCCCCCATGGAGCAGTGTAATGGACACCCGGCAGGGAGCCACACTGGACTCTTATAGTTGTTTAAGGTTGTAACATGTTATGTCTTGTTTTGTTTTCTTCAGTCCGGGAGAACTGAGTTTAACTAAGGGGGAGTGTGGCGCCCCAGGACCTGGTCGCCACAACAGCATTGCCCCTCCAAAGGTGATGCTGAGCCTGGAGGTAATTGGGAGGTCTATTGGCCAGTAGGTACCAACACCCAACACCATCCTCTCTCAGGCCAGCAGGGGGAGCTCTGAACCTGGAGTTCCAGGGAGCATTCCTCAAGTCAGACCTGAGGGAGGAGTTAGTGTTCAGTCTGTAGAGAGAAAGCAGAGAAAGCAGACGCAGAGTAGTGCTGTCCTGCGGACTGGGGCCTGGAGCTGGAGTAGCTTGGCCCAGTGAAGCAGGAGGAGCAGAGAGGCACAGAAGAGACTCGGACATCGGAGTCTGTGGTTGCCAGGGTGTAAAATCCTTCCCTGGTAGCCGAATCCAGAGGGCAGGAGAGCTGCAAGCCCCCTGGCCCAGAAGCAATCTGAAGGTACAGCTGCATCCCAAGGGCCCGGTGTGGACTCCAGCAGAGAAGCACCAGAGAGGGCCTGCGCAGTCTACCACACAGAAAATAGGGACGAACCACAGCTCACAGCAGCAAGAGAGCCATTGCCAATCCAGAGAGCAGGGTCCTATAACACTAAAGGAAAGAACAGGAGTAGGCCTCATACTCATCTGGCCAAAAAGATACCTCAGTTACTTCCAGGCCGGCCGGAGCCCTCTACCACCTGTAACTGTCTCCCAGGACTAACTGTTTGCCAAGTAAAAGAGGAGAAGGTAAAGAGACTACTGTTTGTGCCTGTTTCTTTCACTGCCTGTCGGCCCTGCACAGTATTATTCACACAACATCACACCATAGACTCTCACGAGCACCAACTGTTGCCCCGGGGTACCGCTCCACCTGTGGGGAGCAGGACCATCCAAGCTGCCATACCATCAGCCCCGGAGGCCCCATACAGCAGCGGCGGCTTAATAGCCGCAAACCACAGGTGGCGTCACGACAACCATAAACTTTATTCACCAGCCATATTTAATTGACACCCACCAGGGCCACGGAGTCGGGCCCCGCCACCACTGACGACCCCCGGACTAGTCGGACCCGGCACCGGGTGTCCCATAGCCCTGGGGTGGGCGAGTCACATGCTATATGCCAGTGTGACTGCGGCCTTTATCATAAAATTCACAAATCTGGCCTGGAAGAGTGGCAAGAAGAAAGCAGTTTTTAAAAGCAAGACATAAGAAGTCTTGTTTTCAGTTTACAAAAAGCCATATACAGGACACAGCCAGAATGTGGAAGAGGGCTTTCTGGTAAGATAAAACTAAAGAAGAACTTTTTGGCCTAAATGCAAAACAGTGTGGTGGAAAACTAACATTGGACATCATCCTGAAAACACCATCCCCAATGTCACACATGATGGTGGCAGCATCATACTGTGAGGAGGCTTTTCTTCAACAGAGACAAGGAAGCTGGTGAGAGTTGATGGGAAGATGAATGGAACGAAATACAGGACAATCCTGGAGAAAAACCTGTCTGCAAAACACTTGAGACTCTGGCGTAAAATCACCTTCGAGCAGGACACTGACACAAAAATACTGCCAGAGCTTCAATGCATAGTTGAGATCAAATTATATCCATGTGTGTGAATGGCCAAGTCACAGTCCAGACCTAAATCCACTTGAGAATCTGTGACAAGGCTGGAAAATTGCTGTTCAGAGACTTCTCCATCCAATCTCACTGAGCTACGGCTATTTTGCAAAGAAATGAAAAAATTTCAGCCTCTAGATGTGCAAAGCTGGTAGATAACATAACACAAAATGTGGACCTACATAGGGGGGCTGAATAAAATGCACATCATACAGTTTCAGATTTATATTTTACGATGTGCAATACAGGGTAATATTGTGGTACCGTGTTAGCCAGAAAAATCAATTGAAATACTATGTCCCAAGAATGACAAAAGTATTTTAGGAGTGATACCTTTATAGGCTAACCAGAAAAATCATATGATTTTTTCTGGTTAGCCTATAAAGGTATCACTCCTAAAATACTTTTGTCATTCTTGGGACATAGTATTTCAATAGATTTATATTTTGAAACCTTTAAAATCCATGTATCATTTCCTCTAGAATTTAAACAGTTGATACTTTGTGTTGGTATATAATATAAAATCTCAAAATGTATTTTAGTTTGTGGGTGTAATGTGAAAAAATGTGGAAACGTTTTCAAGACACTGTAAACTTAAGGTATTACTCCATAGACAGTGTATATCACAAATAGACTATGTAAACTTGTGTGTGCGCATCTTTTACTTTCATTAAATCACATCAGGAAAAAAATACTGTTTATCCTATGCTTCTAAGAGATGGATGCGGTTCCTAATGATAGAATTTCAAGGGCCTATAGCTTCATGATAAGGACCTGTGGGCTTGACTGTCACAGCATGGAATAGGGGAGAGTCTGGCGTGAGCCAAAGCACACACCAACAGGGGATTCAAAGACAAACAAGGAGTACATCGGGGGCACTTTTACAACTGAGGGCCACAAGACTCGTGAGAGGGAAGATGAACACCTTCTCCACTTCCCTGCCGCTGTATTCTATACTCCTAGCTAGTCCCTATACAGGTTCCTCACCTGTGGCCAAGCAGGAATACCTGAAGCCCTGAGAGACCCTACAATAGTCCCTGGCTAAAGAGTGAGCAGGTGAAACAACACACCAGGGAAGAGAGACAGACAGGGGGGGAACACAACAACAGTCAGCACCAAGACTGCAGCTACTACAGCAACATCGACAGAGGGTTTTCAGCAGCTCCTTCCAGCTCCAGGTTCAGCATTCAAATGGCAAAAGAGAATAACCGGCACCCTCTGCTGGTAGCAGAGGGTATATAAAGGGACTGGGCGTAGTCCCAAACCAGAAACACCTGAACTAGTAATTATCCTGCTTGCTGGGAAGGAATGCTGTCATTAACCCTACAACTGCCAAAAGAAAGGAAAACATGTTTAATATTGAGAGTCAAGAATGGAAAATGACTCAAGTCCTGAATCTGTCACAAGTCTCATATAGCAAAGAGACGACCGTGACACTGGCCTACTGTAAGGGGTACTTCACACACAGCGAGATCGCTACTGAGATCGCTGCTGAGTCACGGTTTTTGTGACGCAGCAGTGACCTCATTAGCAATCTCGCTGTGTGTGACACTGAGCAGCGATCTGGCCCCTGCTGTGAGATCGCTGCTCGTTACACATCGTTACCGATGTTTACCTTAGTTACCAGTGTCCACAACTTCCAGACGCCGGCTCCGTGCAAGCGCAGCGTCGCTTGCACGTCACTGCTGGCTGGGGGCTAGTCACTGGTCGCTGGTGAGATCTGCCTGTTTGACAGCTCACCAGCGACCATGTAGCGACGCAGCAGCGATCCTGACCAGGTCAGAACGCTGGTGGGATCGCTGCTGCGTCGCTAAAGTGTGTCGGTACCCTAACACAGTAACTAAC
Organism: Anomaloglossus baeobatrachus; assembly: GCF_048569485.1. Lineage (NCBI taxonomy): Eukaryota > Metazoa > Chordata > Amphibia > Anura > Aromobatidae > Anomaloglossus > Anomaloglossus baeobatrachus. Next base: position 119,447,537 of record NC_134361.1, read on the forward strand.
ACACGAGGTTTGTGTACATAGTATTAAGTGTACAAAAAAAAAAATCCTAAAAACTATATAAGCATTTTTAAAGTAGGTTCATACCATATAAAGTTTGGGTATATTGATGGGCTGCTGTTGCCTTTTTAGTAGGTGGCCAGGAATGCACTTGTGGAAGAGTTATTAAAAAAAAAAGTTAAAAAGCATGATAAAGCACAGACAGCTGCAGGCTAGTATTCTCAGGCTGGGGAGTCCCCAGCCTAAAAATAGCAGCCTACAGCCAGCGAGAATTGTCGCATCCATTGGATGCAACAATCCTGGAACTTTACCCGACTCATTCCAATTGCCCTAGTGTGGTGGAATTGGGTAATAAGGGGTTAACAACAGCTCACAGCTGCCACTATGCCCTAGATTAGTAATGGAAGGCATCTATAATACCCCCCATGATTAATCAGTAATTGAAAAAAATAAGCACAAACACCCAAAAAAATCCTTTGTTTGAAATACAATACAAAAAACCCAGCGTCTTTCACCCCTTTATTAATCCCCAAAACACCCAGGTCTGATGTAGTCCACACATGGTCACATGAGGATTCCAGCTCTACTACATCTGAAGTGACAATGCGCGTGCATAAAACATGACCACCAGCTGTGAGCTTAAGGCAGAGACTGAAACGCGCGATGAGCGGTGACATCACTTAGGCTATTTGTGGTCATCCACTTGTGCCCACAGGAATCAAACGTCAGGTGACTTCATTAAACTATCAATGATAATGCTTCGGCACTCAAATACAGGAATGAAATAAAAAAAGAAAAAGGAATTCTTTTTTTTTTTGGGATGCTTTTATTTCTGTATTCAAATGCAAAATTGTGTAAGACATGTTGGATATCCAACATTTTGGCTGGGGGCGTCAGTCTATTTCAAGGTAAACAAAATGTCGGGACTCGGGAGGAGTAATCTGGAGAGCGGAAAGGGAAAAGAGCCGTGGGTGAGGAAATACATACAAGAGGTAAATGCCTTATGGAGCTGTAACGTTTTGTTCATAGGACCAGGGTAGTCCAATAAAAATAGAAATGACTGCAAGCAGTATAGTTGTAGGGATTGTATGAGGGCTTGCAGTACCTTAGGATTGCTTATCAGTCTATGGAAAGAGGTGGGTTTGTTTTTTTTTAGACCTATATGGAGGTTCCGTCTGAGATCTGCCTGCTATATTGACGGAGGCTGAATAAAGTTTATTATATGAGAAAGATCGGTTCCAGGGTAGGGGTCTATAATACTTATGTTGCATTACCTGGTTACTTGCGGATGTGTACCACAATGTGCAATTGGAGTAGACGGTAGATTCTATAATAGATGAAACTAAATGTAGACAAATGCCATTGCTATGGACAAAATGCCCTGAGAGGAAAGGCGAAGACTAGAGTCCAGGTCTGAAAGGGGTGAAGACTCCTGTGATGCAGTGGTGGCAGTGCTCAGTTGACTGATAAGCAAACCTAAGGCCCTCATACAATCCTTCCAACTATATTGCTTATAGCCATTTCTATTTTTATTGGACAACCTTGGTCCTACGAAAGACACTTACAAAGAGGCACTTAATCTTTCATGTATTTCCTTACCCATGGCTGTTTTCCTTTTCCCCTCTCAAGATTTCTCCTCCCGACATGTTTACCTTCTTAACTAACCTGTGAGCCAGAACTATCCCACTACTGACTTCATTAAACTCAGTGACCTCACCTGCATCTCTTGGCAGAAAATCGTGGGGGGTTTTTTTGCCAAAATTGTGTAGATTGCGTGCAGGAATATGGTGTAAAAATTTGAGCAGCAAATCTGTATCTCTTGGTTAAAAATAAATAAATATGCACAAAAACGGTTTGGACTCTTTTTTCTGCTAGGAGGTGAAAATATGGTGCTGAAATGTCTGCACCAGACTTAAGCACTAAATTTGCACCTCCTGGCAGAAAACCACACCAAAACAGAGTCAAAGCCGTTTTTTTGGCCATTTTTTTTGCTGAGAGATGAAGATCTGTTGCTGAAATTTTTACACCATATTCCTGCACCAAATCTACACCGCTTGCAACCCGCCCCCATAAAAACGCATCACTTTCACATCAAAATTGCATGGTGTCACTGAGTTTAATTAATTAAATCACCTGAGGTTAGGTTACCTGTGGTCATAGGTAGAGGACCATAGGAATCTCCAGCTGAGGCTGCAAATAACCTGAGTGATGTCAAGGCTCATTGCTGAGGCACAGTCTCTGCCTGGAGCTCACAATGGGTGGTCATATTCTATGCCCGTGCACTGTCACTTTAGATGCAGTAGAGGTGGGATCATTGTGGGACCTCTTGTGGATTACATCAGACATGGTTTTTTTTGGGGGGGTTACTAAAGAAGTAAAAGAGGATTTTTTTTGTATTTTATCTAAAATAAGGATTTTTTCAGTGTTTGTGTTTCTTTTCACTTACAGACTAGTAATGGGTCTCAGTCACTTCCCATTACTAGTATAGGGCTTAGTGGGAGCTGTGGGCTGTTATTAACCCCTTATTACCCAGACTGTCACCTCACCAGGGCAATCAGGAAGAGCCAGGTAAAGTTCCAGGATTGTCGCATCTAATGGATGGAACAATCCTGGCCGGCTGCAGGGAGTTATTTTTTGGCTGGGGGGGCCCAATAAGTATGGATCTCCCGAGCCTGAGAATACCAGCTCCCAGCTGTCGGTTTGATCATGGCTGGGTATCAAAATTGGGGTGAACTGTGCATTTTTGTTATTTTTTATTTTATTTAAATAATTAAAAAAAAAGCTGCATGTGGTCTCTTATTTTGCTACACAGTGAAGATAATCACACAGCTGGGGGCTGCAGCCATATGCTTTATCTGTGCTGTGTATCAATGTGGAGGGACCCTACGCCAATTTTTTTTTATACCAATCTAAAGCCATAGACAGGGTCTGAGATTGAAAGCAGTTAGACATGCTGCCATTCAGGGTGGAGACGCTGTCTGATTGCAATCAATCACAGATGCCAGTACTGCCGATGGGCAGGGGAAGCCGTGAATATGTATGAGCAATAATATGAAGCCCTGGAAGTAGCGTTACTGCCTCATGGGGGACTCCAAGTATAATGCGCTTGCTCCAAACACCCTATGCCTTCTACCATTTTAAAGCACTGGATTCTGGTCCTGATAAACTTATATGGGGTTATATTTCGGTTATATATATGATAAATATGGTGGGATCTGCGTTGTTTAAAAACTTTTAGACAGATATGGATTTCTATCCTCTTTTTTGGTTTAATATTCTGTTCTCTTTTTTGGATTTAGATCCCAAAATGGACTACAAAAGCCGTGATGGTTGCTGGGCCTCACAGATTGGTGAGATATTCGGTGGCAGCGCCAGTCAGAGTAATGCTCAGTCCTCACTACCAAACCGTGAGTTGCAGATTAAAATTAAAGACCTTCTGAGGAAGCGGATGAGGGCATGGTGGAACAAAGCTTCCCTGGAACAGTACCTGTCTCGAGGGATCACGCCCAGGGGCCTTAGGATTCAGGTTTTTCCCTCATTTGAGGTTTCGGATGATATTTTCAAAAAAAGATGGGAGGAAGCCTGTAGTCTTTGTTCTCGCACTATGCTTGAACTCTTGATTGGATTAGATAAGAAGAAAATAGAATCTCTTGAAGCTGAAATTGAGCAAATTAATATTGAAATTAGGTCTAAGATGTCTAAGGAGGCCATTGATGCCCTTGAGAAGGACATACAAAAAGAAAGTACAGAATGGGAGAAGGACATTAAGCAGTTTAAACTTAAAAAATTCCAGCGGGATATTGTGGATCATGAAACTAATAATGTATTTAGATGGCATCAGATGAGGATGTATGGTTCAAGATCAAGGTCCCAGCAGAGAAACAACTCATTCTCCTCCGATGACCGCTCAAGGAGCCCACACACGAATTCAGATCATTTACCATCTAATGATCCCCCTGAAAGATCTGTGATGGGTGGAATTATGACACGTAACTCCTCAAAGAGGAAAGCAAATTATCCATTAGGAGGCATGAAGGATTTTGGTTCAGCCGTAAGCTTCTGTACAAAAAACATTTTGCAAGGAATGGGGATGGAGTAGATTTGGCTGGCCTATCTGTACAAGATAGGGAGATTGTCAGTCTTTTAGAATCCTTACTGGCTGAACAAGATGAACCAATTGGGGCTAAATTTCCACAGTCAATTAAGAAAAGGTCCATGGCCTTTCCTCCCTTGTCGTCCTGTCCCACGGTAGAACTCTTCACTAGATTAGTCACTCAGGATTTGCGCAAACTTCCTGAAGTACGATCATATGATAATTTAAATCAGAATCAACAAAGAGCAATTGATGAACTATCTAGGATGAGGGTCATTGTGGTTAAACAGGCCGACAAGGGAGGCAATGTCGTGGTCTGGCCTACTGTGAAGTATGAACGTGAGGCCATGAATGACCATACATGCTACCGCAAATTGGATAGTAACCCAACTGTTTCATTTCAAAATGAATTGGAGGGAATCTTGAAAAGAGCCCTTGATGACAACATCATACCACAGTCGGTCTTTTATGGATTAATTAATAGGCCTCCGACAACACCGACCATATATTTTTTACCAAAGGTCAACAAGGACATTGAAAACCCGCCCGGTAGACCCATCGTTTCGGGTATCAATGGCTTGTGTGAACCTGTTTGTGTCTTTTTAGACTATTATTTGAAACCCTTAATGCTAGATCTGCCCTCATATATAAGAGACTCTACCGACTTTTTGGTCCGTCTGCAGGATTTAAATTTGGACAGAGACACTATAATGCTAACTGCAGACGTAGAGTCTCTCTATACGTCTATCGCGCATAGGGATGGACTAAGGGCAGTGGAATTCTTTCTGTGCACTATGCTTCTTGATAGGCCTTTGATTGATCTCATTCTCACCCTGCTCAGATTTATTCTCACCCACAACTATTTCCTCTTCAGGGGGCGCTACTACCTCCAGGAGAGGGGTACTGCTATGGGGCGTCTTGTGCGCCCTCGTATGCGTGCCTCTTCCTGGGGTATTGGGAGCGCCAGATACAATTCCCTGAGGAGGACTGTGGCACAGTAATAATGTGGGTGAGATATATTGATGACGTGTTTGCTATCTGGCAGGGTGAGCGGGAGAAACTTGATTTGTTCATGTTGGCATTGAATGATAATGCCTTCAATATAAATTTGACCTATCATTCTAGCACGAATTCCATTGAATTCCTGGACGTAAGAGTCGTGAAGAGTGAGGGCGGTTCTATCAAGACGGACATTTACAGAAAGGGCACAGCCGTGAACTCTCTCCTGAGTGCTAAATCGTCTCATCCTCCAAAGGTCATTAATTCGATCCCAACAGGTCAGATCCTCAGGGCCCTTCGCATATGCTCAGATATTGATCTCTTTGAGGGACAAGCCCTGGAATTGAAAAAACGATTTAAGAACAGGCACTATACTGACAGGGCAATCCAACGTGGATACGACAGGGCCAGAGAAACTTCGAGGGATGACCTTTTGACATCAGTAATGAAAAAAATCAGATGACCAAGTGAGGTTGATTACACCTTACCACTCTCAATGGTACGAAATGAAAAAAGTAATAGAGAGGTATTGGCCCATATTACTATCAGATAAGGATATGAAGTCTATTTGTCAGATAGACCATCTATTACCCCTCGGAGATCCAAAACTTTAAAGGACATGATAGTGAAGAGCCACTATATACCACCACCCTCTAACATTTTAGAGAGAACTAGGGGCCCTAGATGGGGTTCTTCCTGTTGTGGGGATTGTGGGGCTTGCTCACAGATGGAGAGAGTGTGGCGCCCTGGACAAGCCAGGACGTCACAGGTACTACATCAACACACCCCACACCCTGGTCAGGCACACCTAAGAAACAAACATCCTTGTTGCCTCCATCCAGGGGCTGATGTTCACACCATGGGGTGGGCCAGGCGGTTGATCCCGCCCACCGAGGAGTTCACAGTCCTGGAGGCGGGAAAAGCAGAGCAGATTAGTTTGGAAGTGGAGAAGTGAGGTGGTAAAAGAGCAGTCTGAAGTTGGTCCGGGTGTGTGGCCCGGACGGAACAGCAAGGTTGGCAGACGGTGGTGACCATCTGCAGGAGAGGCCTATTGGAGCTAGCCGTAAGGACCGTGGACGGGCGGTGGCCCAGCGGTACCGGACCGGTACGCAAAGAGAAGCCAGCACCAACCGGCAGGGCTTATGGATCCCGACAAGGCTAGGAGTCGCCGCTGAAATTGTCAAATCCGTTAGCGAAGGGAACCTCCGGGGTTCCCCAGCAGCCAAGTCCCGATAGAAGGCAACAGCCCAACCGTTAGAGGGAAACACAGTCACCGCCAAGGCTAAAGTTCCCAGGGCCAGAACCTGCGGGCAAAAGGGGCTCCTTCAGCACATATCCAAGCTGGGGAGCGGGTTACGAGTGGGAACCCATTGGAGCCGTCTACACTACACTGGTGCAGGGAAAGGCAGTCACCATCAACCTGCCGGGAGGAGAAACACCGCAGCCGTCTGTGGGACCCGTCCATCCAGCCGTTTGTTTTACCGGAGACTTTGTGTTCATGTTTGGCTGAGTGAGTACCACCGTGCCGTGAGGCACAGCGCTGCCCCCGCGACCCTGCACCTCACCAGGCCCCATAACCCGCCTGCCATCCATCCCTACCCCATCACCGGGCCCCGGGACAACCAACCCCCTACCCACGGAGGGGAGAACCAACATCCAAGCTGCTCCCTGTCATCGCTCCTGGGATCCCCGTCCAGAGCAGCGGTGGTGTCACCAATCTCACCACAACTGTGGGTGGCGTCACGGACAATAAATCCCCAAAACCAAACCCCTTTTCACTCACGGGCGAGGAACACCGCTCGAGTCCCCGGGATCCGGCCAACCGCTCGAGCCACCACTGAGCAGCAGCAGCCGGACCCGAGTAGTGGGAGAGCGCAGCGTCTTCCTCCCCGCCCGCGACAACTGCATCCACCTTCCACAATTCTGCAAATGATAAGGAATTTAAGATTGTTCACAGTATCAATTGGAGAACAACATATGTGGTCTACTGGGCGAAATGCCCTTGTGGGCTCATATATGTAGGCCTCACCTCTCGTGAGTTGAGAGTAAGGATTCTCAAGCACATTAGGGATATTAAGAGGGCGGCTGGGGTGGTGAAACCGGAGGAGCTTGAGCTATTGAAGAATATTCCAAAACATTTTAAGGAAAACCACAATTGTAACTGGCGCCTCCTTAAATTTCGTGGCATTGACAGAATATATTTGAGCCCTAGGGGTGGTGATCCTAAGAGGATTTTGGCGCAGAGGGAGGTCAGGTGGATCACGATTTTGGAGACGGAGAAGCCTCGGGGGCTAAACGACTTTATTTCCTTCAAACCATTCTTATAGGATTGGCCCCTTGGTTTTCTCCGTCCCATCATGTGGCCCCTCTGACGTCCCGCCGTGTCCTCCTCCGCTTTATGTGGTCTCTCTGATTTTATGTTTCTGTTGACTGAGAATTAATTGATGAAGGCACTTCATGAAATCTATGCTACTGCTAGGCTGCTGTTACTGCTTATCTCACCTCTTATATGTTTTGGGGTCACTTTATTTATATTTCTCTATATTGTGTCTTTTCACACAGAACTTTTTGCGTATATATATTTAATATGGACGGGATGAAGTGTTTAATAAACATATGAAGAATTCTGCGGACTATGAATGTTCATGTCTTGGAGGAAATTAATATTCGGAATCAAGATGCACCCTTTTGAAATTAATAATCATTGTCTATTTTGGATGTGTTTTAATGTATGACTATATTCTCATATGGTTATATGTTTAAAACATATGTACTTTGTCAGGACCGATACTGATTGCTCACATGGGATCTCTCTTTTGTGGATTAAACTTACTGTCTACTATGGGATACATCCCCTGTGCTATATAGGGGTTTGTCCACCAGAGTCCTATGAACGTTTGTCACTGTTTGTCCTGACGATGTATAATTAATGTTCCCCAATTAGTGTGGGTGCTCCGCTCCACATACTTATGGGTTCCTTTCACATGTAATCCTGTTTGATAATTCACTGGAATCCCGTCTTGTATGTTTCTATCGTTTCTTGATATTGCCATTACTTTTTGCCCTCTCTTAATATGGCCACTTGGCCACACTGACGTCAGAGCGCGCTCTGCATGTTGGAGCCTGCCTCTCCCCCTTCGCTGGTGCCCAATTGCGGGATGTTCCTTGCGCATGCGCAGGACGTCTTCCGGGACGCTGGCGGAAGTGGATGATGCGGCCTCCGCCATGCGGCGCGCGCCGCAAAATGGACATCAGGTGGGCCCCTTGGTATATATGAGTGACCCCACGGCTACCCCAGCACCTCCTGATGAAGCGAGAGGCGAAACGCGCGTCGAGGTGCTGGGCGCTGTGGTCCGCCATCTGGGTCTGCAACTTAACGGTCCCTGATACCTACCAGCTTTAACGGAAGCCTTTTCCTCCTGACACTAGGTTATATACATATCCCATGAATGCTGTGATGATCTTTATAAATGATGTATTGCCTTAGATGTTGGAAAACCTGTTAACCTTATGATTGCTGTCTCATATGCTTATTTGGCTGTTATTTGAGATCTGTGTTCCAGGTGGAATGTATATCCGCTGAGTTGCACATGTACTTTATTGTAGCTGTGTTAGGTTATCAGGTCTGCGTATATTTACCGATACCCAGAAATCTATACATATGCGTATGAAATTTGATAATTTGGCTGTTCCACATTGCACCAGTTTGTTTTTTGTATGATTTTATGGGGTAGGGTTCTTTAAACCTTTTGTGAGTACCAGCATTAAATAAATTTGTAATGTAAATATGATGAAATAAAATATGATATATTTTCTAACCACAATGGACGCTTTATAAATTGATTGGTTATACCTGCAGAATACCCCTTTTTTTCGGTTATATATATGATAAATATGGTGGGATCTGCGTTGTTTAAAAACTTTTAGACAGATATGGATCTCTATCCTCTTTTTTGGTTTAATATTCTTAACTAACCTGTGAGCCAGAACTATCCCACTACTGACTTCATTAAACTCAGTGACCTCACCTGCATCTCTTGGCAGAAAATTGTGGGGGGGTTTTTTTGCCAAAATTGTGTAGATTGCGTGCAGGAATATGGTGTAAAAATTTGAGCAGCAAATCTGTATCTCTTGGTTAAAAATAAATAAATAAATATGCACAAAAACGGTTTGGACTCTTTTTTCTGCTAGGAGGTGAAAATATGGTGCTGAAATGTCTGCACCAGACTTAAGCACTAAATTTGCACCTCCTGGCAGAAAACCACACCAAAACAGAGTCAAAGCCGTTTTTTTGGCCATTTTTTTTGCTGAGAGATGAAGATCTGTTGCTGAAATTTTTACACCATATTCCTGCACCAAATCTACACCGCTTGCAACCCGCCCCCCCAAAAAAACGCATCACTTTCACATCAAAATTGCATGGTGTCACGGAGTTTAATTAATTAAATCACCTGAGGTTAGGTTACCTGTGGTCGTAGGTAGAGGACCATAGGAATCTCCAGCTGAGGCTGCAAATAACCTGAGTGATGTCAAGGCTCATCGCTGAGGCACAGTCTCTGCCTGGAGCTCACAATGGGTGGTCATATTCTATGCCCGTGCACTGTCACTTTAGATGCAGTAGAGGTGGGAGCATTGTGGGTCCTCTTGTGGATTACATCAGACATGTTTTTTTTTGGGGAGGGTTACTAAAGAAGTAAAAGAGGATTTTTTTTGTATTTTATCTAAAATAAGGATTTTTTCAGTGTTTGTGTTTCTTTTCACTTACAGACTAGTAATGGGGGGGGGGGGGTCTCAGTCACCTCCCATTACTAGTATAGGGCTTAGTGGCAGCTGTGGGCTGTTATTAACCCCTTATTACCCAGACTGTCACCTCACCAGGGCAATCAGGAAAAGCCAGGTAAAGTTCCAGGATTGTCACATCTAATGGGTGGAACAATCCTGGCCGGCTGCAGGGTGTTATTTTTTGGCTGGGGGGCCCAATAAGTATGGATCTCCCAAGCCTGAGAATACCAGCTCCCAGCTTTCGGTTTGATCATGGCTGGGTATCAAAATTAGGGTGAACTGTGCAGTTTTTTTTATTTTATTTAAATAATTAAAAAAAAGCTGTATGTGGTTTCTTATTTTGCTACACAGTGAAGATAATCACACAGCTGGGAGCTGCAGCCATATGCTTTATCTGTGCTGTGTATCAATGTGGAGGGACCCTACGCCAATTTTTTTTTATACCAATCTAGAGCCATAGACAGGGTCTGAGATTGAAAGCAGTTAGACATGCTGCCATTCAGGGTGGAGACGCTGTCGGATTGCAATCAATCACAGATGCCAGTACTGCCGATGGGCAGGGGAAGCCGTGAATATGTATGAGCAATAATATGAAGCCCTGGAAGTAGCGTTACTGCCTCATAGGGGGGACTCCAAGTATAATGCGCTTGCTCCAAACACCCTATCCCTTCTACCATTTTAAAGCACTGGATTCTGGTCCTGATAAACTTATATGAGGACCAGTGTCGGCCAGATATCCAGGATCAATTCTGGGACGGAACTTGTTTTTTTTTTGTTTGAACCTGGTTAGACCTGCTGATCCAGGGTATCTGAGAGTTCGCCCATCATTAGTCCTTACTCTTCCCCAACAGATGATGTCAGTGGAGAGATGGATCCAACCTGCTGAATTTCAGTGACTGATCCTTTCGCTCTCTGGAAGAAAAGCTGCTGCCAGCAAGAATCTGAGGATAGAGTCCTACTGGCGTATGACTTTCACGAGTGCAATGAAAAAAAAACCTCACGTTGCACTCAGCCCAATGCTGTGAGTGATGCATCGCAGATCTACAATATATTCTTCAGCCCTAATCAGACTGAGGGGAAAAAAAAAACAAAAAAAAAAAAAAAAACCCGCATAGTTCTGAGGCAAAAATGAATGTAACCTAATTTAGCTAATAGGTGCAGAAATAGTACATCAAAAAGTCCCCAAATACTCATCATGGGAACGTACTCTCAAGACCCATTTGCACTGCAAGATACTTGTTGACAAGTTCACAGGAAGGCTATGTTCACACAGTGCTTTTTGGTAAGCTTTTTTCCTGACCAAAACCTGATCTTGTGGCAGGAAGTGTCATTTGAGTAATCTGCGTTTTTGGTGCGTTTTTTTAGTGGCGTTTTTTCTACAAAATGGGTTGTATCAATGAAAAAAGGTTGCAAAAAAGCAGCAAAGAATTTACATACTCATTCTTTGAAATCTAAAGCAAAAAAGCAGGTATCTGACAAAAGTGTCAGGAAAAAAACTGCAGGTGTTTGTGTGTGTGTGCATGAGATTTCAGAAATCTCCATAGACTTTGCTGGGACTGTAAAAAGCAGCTTTTTATTAGCATGGATTTGCATAAAACCAAGGCAAATCTGCAGCTAAAAAAACCGCAGCAAAAACGCCCAGTGTGAACAAACAGATATGCTCGTTTCATGATAATATTGTAGCATGAGCAGGCTGCCAATCACACAGACTAGCAAAACACTCATTCGTTGAGTGAGACGATCTTTTGTGCTTCACAAAAGTTCATAGTTGTAGACAGGACATTGTCCTAGGTAACCAGCGCTTTTGCTGCCAAGAACACTGCCATTTTATACGCACAAAACAATTAAATATATAATTGCCTTATTCTGTCTGTCTGTCTTGCTCCAAAATGATGTCATTACAGTAACAACCGTTGCCACAACGCACGCTAAAGAGCCTGCGACCAACGGCTCAGCTAACTGAACAGCCCGAACTACGGGCCGACAGGACGACGCCCGACACTTTTCCCCGCACCCATACGGAGCCCCGACTCCCCGGTGAGTGCTGCACCCCCAGGAGCCCACACCGGCAACCCAGCCGACACATACCCACCGCTTGCCTCCGCCCCCGCACACATTACCCCACTCGGCCACATCCGCCGCTCGCCTCCGCCCACCGCACACATTACCCCAGTCGGACGGACACACACACACACACACACCTGTCCCAAGCCATGCAGTCCACCGGCACGGACGTCCTCAGCGCCATGGCCCCGCTCGGCTCCACCCCACCCCGCCCCCCCCACACACACACACACACATTACCCCGCAGCATGGGGGCACATGTCAGGATGGTGGCTGCACCACGATGGGGGCACATACCAGCATTGGCCACATCACAGCATCAGCATATTTTTACTTAACTTTACACTGTTCATGGCCTTCTTTTATTACATGGACATCATTAAACATTAGACTCATCTATTAAAACTGTTCCTTCTGTTGTTTGTTATTTTAAAACCAATAAACAATTATAAGAATACTAAATTAAACCTAACCCATCCAGTCCATTCATTACCTTATTATTCAATCTGCTAACCTACATACACATTCTAGACTACCTGATACGTTAGAATCGGGCCACCTTCTAGACTATATATATAATTGCCTTATTCTGTCTGTCTGTCTTGCTCCAAAATTGTGTCCTTACCGTGACATGTCCTTACGGTGACAAACACGCACGGATTGGCCGCTTGCCTCCTCCCCCCCGCACGGATTGGCCGCTCGCCTCGGCTCCGTCCCCCCCGCACGGATTGGCCGCTCGCCCAGGCTCCGCCCCCCCACGGAATGGCTTCTCGACCCGAGGTGAGCGCATCAAGGTCCTGCAGCGGCGGAACACACATACACGCGCTCTCACACACTCACTTTCACACTCACATCAGATCGCATCCACGTCCTGCAGCGACGGAACACACACACCTCACACACACACACACACACACATCAGATCGCATCCACGTCCTGCAGCGGCGGAACACACACACCTCACACACACACACACACACACACACATCAGATCGCATCCACGTCCTGCAGCGGCGGAACACACACACACACATAAGAACAGACACACACACACACACACACACACTCTCTCACACTTTCACACTCACACTAGATCGCATCCACGTCCTGCAGCGGCGGAACACACACACACAGGCACACACATAAGAACAGACACACACACACACACACACTCTCTCACACTTTCACACTCACACTAGATCGCATCCACGTCCTGCAGCGGCGGAACACACACACCTCACACACACACATCAGATCGCATCCACGTCCTGCACCGGCGGAACACACACACATAAGAACAGACACACACATCAGATCACACTCACTCTCACACACACCTCACACACACATCAGATCGCATCCACATACTCCCGACATCCCGTGATATCACTTGCTTCTCGGCGGCGATACTGTGCAGTGATCTTCCAGGACCTGCCGGAGGATCATATGGCCAGAAGCATGTGGTATCTCCGGATGTTGTGAGTGTGTCAGCGCGTATGTGCGATATCGTCAGTGTGTGTGTGTATGCGATCGGATGTGTGTGAGTCTGTGTGTGTGTGTGAGTGTATGCGATCGGATGTGTGTGAGTGTGTGTGTGTGTGTGAGTGTATGCGGTCGGATGTGTGTGAGAGTGTGTGTGTGAGTGTATGCGATCGGATCTGTGAGTGTCGGCAGAGGAGCACGGCGTGCAGCACAGCTGCTGGGACCGCCCACCGGTGGGCACAGGGAGAAGTGGGGTGTGTGTGTGAGTGTATGCGATCAGATGTGTGCGTGTTTACTGTCTGATGTGTGACTGTGGAGCACGATGGGGGGTGCACAACATGGGGGATGGAGCACGATGGGGGGTGCACAGCATGGGGGATGGAGCACGATGGGGGTGCGCAGCATGGGGGATGGAGCACGAAGGGGAGTGCGCAGCATGGGGGATGGAGCACGATGGGGAGTGCGGAGCATGGGGGATGGAGCACGATGGGGGGTGCGCAGCATGGGGGATGGAGCACGATGGGGAGTGCGCAGAATGGGGGATGGAGCACGATGGGGAGTGCGCAGCATGGGTGATGGAGCACGTTTGGGAGTGCGCAGCATGGGGGATGGAGCACGATGGGGAGTTCGCAGCATGGGGGGATGGAGCACGATGGGGAGTGCACACCTCCCCCCAAAACACACACACACACTGCCACACACGCACTGCACAACACACCACACACACACTGGGAACCACAAATACTGCCCTACACAGACACCCACACACACAACGCCGCACACACACAACACCCAACACACAAACACCGCAGCACACACAAATATACGCACATACCGCACAACACACACACTGCACAAAACATACCTCCCCCCAAAACACACACACACACAAACCGCGCAACACACATACACAACGATACAGACACACAGCGCTCCACAAATAACGACACACAACGCAACACACAAACAACACCACTCTCACCCCCCGCCACACCCCAGAACATGTACAGCCCCTACACAAACACTTGGTAACTACACACAACAACATCTATATATCCATCTATCCATATATATATATATATATATATATATATATATATATATATATATATATATATATATATATATATATATATATCTATATATATCTATATATATATATATATATATATATATATATATAGATATATATAGATATATATATCTATATATATATATATATATATATATATATCTATATCTATATCTATATCTATATCTATATATATATATCTATATCTATCTATAACAAAAATCATACATTAACTACACAATACGTAAATTCTAGAATACCCGATGCGTAGAATCGGGCCACCTTCTAGTATATTATAAATGGTCAGAATGCACTTGAAGTCAGATCGATCTGTGTAAATAGAAAACAAGAAGCTGATTGGAGGTGGTTTAGTGCTCCAGGTTGGCATGTGTAAAAAGCTCTTACAGCGGCTCTCAGAGATCACAGGCTCTCGGCTATGGGCGACTTGAGAGTGCTATCAGGCGGCTGATCCATCGTTGTGAAGGATGTAATATCTAATATGTATGGGGGCCTTTACATGTAAATGGTGATACAGAGAAGGACTATATTATTAGCCACAGATCACGCTGACAGCACATTGTTTTTCAGCTCTTGGTGCTTGAAAGGTGAATCCAGTTCATCTAAACACAACACCCAAAGGTAAATTTGTAGAGCCCAACTTAAGACTAGGAAGCTTTTTTCATGACCACATCCAACCTTTGATCAAGTCAAGGTGAATAGACGGATTTGTGAGCCCGTGGTATCAGCACGTAAAGGTGTCATATAAATAACAAGGAGATTTGGTCAGAGTAATGACTGACTAGACCTTTCTGTGTTTCGTTCACCGATGCCATCTAATACAATCAGAGATGACTTTAAAGGAATTCTCCAGGCAAACCCGATACCCTGTCATGTGTGGTGCAGCTGTGTATGTAGGATCACCACCACCAACAAAAGAGACAAGGCACAACTCCGAAACAAAGGAACGGTCTGAGAACGGATGCACCTTCTGCTAACAGATCTTGTTTTTACTCAAACAAGAATTTCCACACTGTTTGATGCTGTAAATTTATTTTGCCAGTGCCGTTCTTGTTTTACATTGACAGTATGTCCCCCGCCTGGTAGAACGGGTTCTGTCTCTTATTGCACAGTGTTAATGATGAAAGAGTCGGCAGTAACAATACATGAAAGTATACATTTATATCTCATATTTAGCCTACAGATGAAAAATTAAATTTTCCCCCAAGGCCCACACACTGATTTTACAAAGGCTTGCCTGGGAACGTGTAGGCTGATCGGCTGTACATAGGATTCACTTTTTGCTTTTCACAACCTCATGATTTTCACATTAATTACATTAATATCTACATCCAGGTCTTGGGAAAGCTGCCAATCAATTGGGATATGATTTGCCATCAATCTTACAGTCCAGAAGAACCCATTAACTTCATTTTTTAACATATCATGGATAAGATATTGAATTGCAAAAAGGATGAAAAACTTAAACTGATCACATTTTGGGTCTCCTGTATACTGTAGAGATAAAATGTATCAGAAATGGTGGTGTTGATTGGTTGCCATGAAGAAACTCTTACATAGCCACTTTTTTTTTTTTTTTGTTTTGAGTGCAGTGTCAAAATTTGGATCCAGCTTCACGGGGCCAAGTTAGTTTTGCATTCCTAGGAGACGTACTGCATTTATTTCCAGGGCAGAACAATTCAGATCTGGAGAAAAGAAGAAATAGTTTACATGTACATTTATACACATACAAAACATACATATTGTTATGGTTAATATTTTATATTAAGTTTTGATTATCATTTAAGCAATTTATATATCTATATATTATCTTTAATATTTTTGTACTTTTATATTAGCTTTCTAAGTGTTATTCATAAAAGCAATAACACAGGGTAGTCTCTGTTCTAAAGAGGTCTTTGTTTCAAATGTCTAACTAGACTTAAGGAACGCAGCAGGATCCATAATTTACAATTTTGTTAATCTCAATTTGTCTCTGATGCATCACTATTTAATTGGACCAACATTGGCAGATCTGGAGATCCCTTTGCATCTCTCCCTAAATTAACTCTTCCAGGAAAGGGGTTTTCACGACAGAACAATCACTGAAAAAAAAAACAACAAAAAAACCCCAACATTTTCAGATGAGTGGGAATATATCCAATAAGACCATTAGGAATTATAGGCCAACGTGTTTATGTTAACCAGTACATGCCTCAGATTCTCATATGGATTAAGATCCATCTCTATCTAACATCTTGATCTCTATCATATTTCTGACACTATTTCTAAACAATCCTTAGTGCATCGGGAAGCATTATCCTGCCAACGCAAGCTATTGCCATTAGAGAGTACCCGTGTCTTGAAATGGTTTACGTGGCCTGCTGTAAATTTTGAAGCCAACCTGGCAGGACAATTATGCTGCCTGAACTGTGGGCAGAATGAATCAGACATTGCTACACTATTGCATCTTTGCATGTTTTACACTGAAACACTGACATTTTGGTGAAAGCATACTTTGAAAAGTTGATTGGATGTTGTATATTAAGGCCCTGTCACATGCGGAGATATCGCTAGCAAGCGTATCCGCCCCCGTCGTTTGTGCGTCACGGGCGATTTGCTGCCCGTGGCGCACAATATCGTTCTGAGCAGTCACACGGACTTACCAGCCTAGCGACGTCGCTGTTGCCGGCGAACCGCCTCCTTTCTAAGGGGGCGGTTTGTGCGGCGTCACAGCGGCGTCACTAAGCGGCCGCCCAATAGAAGCGGAGGGGCGGAGATGAGCGGCCATAACATCACGCCCACCTTCCTTCCTCATTGCCGGCGGCCGCAGGTAAGCTGTAGTTCGTCGTTCCCGGGGTGTCACACGCAGCGATGTGTGCTGCCTCGAGAACGACGAACAACCTGTGTCATCAACAATCAATGATTTTTTTAAAACGAACGACGTGTCAACGATGGACGATTTGGTGAGTATTTTTCATTGTTGGAAAGAGCTGTGGACAAACAAGCGCAAATAGGGTCTTACCCAAATAAGTGTAGGGTGGGGAGGGGGGAGTAATCTTACTCACCGAATGTAGTTGTGAGAGTCACAACTACTATATTATCATGTATAGATCGATCCACGACTGCAGCCACCCAGTGGCAGAAAACAGAAAGCAGTAGAGAAGGGTGTTCAATTGCCGCGCCAACAGATCACTCGATTCAGATGATCAGATCAATGTCACTTTATTTTCATACAGGGCTACGCGTTTCAGGAGCACCTGCCCCCTTCCTCAGGACCGTCAGGTTAGAAATAACATCAAATCTGTCTTGCTGAGACCAGACATACAATAAATAGTCAGAGTGACGTCATAGGACCATCCCTCCTATGAAAAAACAGGCGGGAAAGGGTGCCACGTTGTCAACTGTGACGTATTGCAAAAGACTCTAGAGATATATAAAGTAAAACATCAAACATAAAACAATTGAGAGATGGTTCCAGAAATCACCTCTCATGGTAATGGAAAAAAAGAAAAAATTCCTAAAAATAAAACATAAAAAACGGGCATGTGTGTTATTAGGATACTGTGGCAAAAAAGATTTTTTTACACGTGTATATACATATAAAACCGCATATACTGAATGTGTAAATGTGAAGTGAAACTGTACAGAACCGGGGTTACAGGAGCGCAAAAAACCCCACCATTGAGTGTATGTTGAATTGAGATTCTCTATCTCTGTTCAATTCAACATACACTCAATGGTGGGGTTCTTTGCGCTCCTGTAACCCCGGTTCTGTACGGTTTCACTTCACATTTACACATTCAGTATATGCGGTTTTATATGTATATACACGTGTAAAAAAATCTTTTTTGCCACAGTATCCTAATAACACACATGCCCGTTTTTTATGTTTTATTTTTAGGATTTTTTTCTTTTTTTCCCATTACCAGGAGAGGTGATTTCTGGAACCATCTCTCAATTGTTTTATGTTTGATGTTTTACTTTATATATCTCTAGAGTCTTTTGCAATACGTCACAGTTGACAACGTGGCACCCTTTCCCGCCTGTTTTTTTCATAGGAGGGATGGTCCTATGACGTCACTCTGACTATTTATTGTATGTCTGGTCTCAGCGAGACAGATTTGATGTTATTTCTAACCTGACGGTCCTGAGGAAGGGGGCAGGTGCTCCTGAAACGCATAGACCTGTATGAAAATAAAGTGACATTGATCTGATCATCTGAATCGAGTGATCTGTTGGCACGGCAATTGAACACCCTTCTCTACTGCTTTCTATTTTCCATTGTTAACACTCGCTTGTTGGTGTCACACGCAATGACGTCGCTAACGATGCCGGATGTGCGTCACGGAATCCGTGACCCCGGCGATAAATCGTTACACGTCGTTGCGTGTAACGGGGCCTTTAGCCCTCTGATAAGGGAATATCAGCACCCAGTATTTATACAAGCAAAATAAGACTGTACTCAAGCTACACGGTGGCAGAGAGATGGTGTGGGGTTGCAGGTCACAAGAGGGGAAAACCCTATGGTGTATATGTTTGTCATGGCACACCATTAAAAGGACCAAATGGATACAGATCTTTCAGCACATGTAGCTGTCAATGAGGTCCTTAGCTGCTATGTGGAGGATTCCTTGTGATATCTGGAGCTTGGACCTTTAAACAATACCTCTGACAGCGAGGAAACCTGCACCCTTCCATACTTGCAAATATAGAAAACTGACCAATGTTCATTACTACAAAATAAGAAGTGTGGGCCCCCATTTGTATACTTACCCACAGAGGGACCAGAGTCCATGAGCTGTAAAAGGTTTGGAGAGGACAGTTTTCCTGTGGCCTTTGCTGAGTGTGACCTCAATAAAAGATTTTCCTCTTCTGCTATAGCCGAGTCCTCCCTATCTAGACTAGTTCCAGAAGGTGTTTCTGCAGCTGCCCTCCGAGAAACACAAGCACCAGAACTCCTCCAGCCAAAAAAAGCCAGAGAATGTACGCAACAAAACATGGGATTCAAAATACCCTGAAAAACAAAGATCACCATTGTTTTTTATCTTTAAACCACCAACACAGCACATAACACTGCAGCAGTATTAAAGGCATCAATCCATAAAGAAAGCGCAAAACCATGTAACACAGCGATCTGCAAATACAGCAGGTAAGCTAAGGTTCAGGCCAGGCTATGTAAGTCACCAGCTGATGTATGCAGACACACAGCTGACACATACATTGCAAAATGTCACACCAAATATATATAAATATATCTGTCACCAGGTTTTCGCTCCCCCGTCTGAGAGCAGCATACTAAAGGGGATTCAGATTCCAGCGATGAGTCACTTACTGAGCTGTTTGCTGTCATTTTGATAAAATCAAAGTTTCTCCACTGCAGATCAGCAGTTATTTTAATGCGGAGCTGTGTAAAACACTGTGCAAGTCTGATTGGCAGCTATCTGTGTACACTGTATATGGGCAGAGAGATGCCAATCAGTGGTGGGGTGAAGTTATACAGCACTCAAATATGCTTGACTACCTGTCAGCAGATTTACTAGTCCTTTACAGAATCTACTGCTGTTAACCTTGGCACTCCCGGGTGATTTTCCGTTTTCTTTTTTTCTCCCCTTCTGAGCACCATAATGTTTTCTTTTTTCTGTCAATCTTGCCATATGAGGGCTTATTTTTGCGGGACAAGTTGTACTTTTGAATGAAACCATTAGTTTTAGTATATAGTACTGGAAAATGGGGAAAATTCCAAGTACAGTGAAATTGCAAAAAAAGTAATTACACGATTGTTTTTGGGATCTTTTATTTACCACGTTCACTATATGGTGAAATCGATGTGTCCGTATGATGCCTCATGTCGGTAAGAGGTCGTAGATACTAAACATGTATACTTTTATCTAAGGGGTGAAAAAAAACGTAGATGTTTGTCTCATAGGGTTCTCATTTTTTGGGATCTGGGGCTCATTGACGACTTTTTTTGCATCTTGATCTGGCATTTTTATTATACCATTTTGTGTAGATGTGCGGTTTTGATCGCCTGTTATTGCACTTAAAAAATGTTGCAGCATCCAAAAACGTAATTATGCCATTTGGAATGTTTTTTCTCGCCACACAGTGTAGCAATCAAATTAATTGATTTTATATTTTGATAGATCGGGGATTTCTGAACACAGTGATAAAAAATACACATATTTGGTAATGGTTTTATTTTCAGTGGGGCAAAAGGAGGGTGAACTTTTTATTTTTTTTACATTGTATTTATTTTACTAGTTCCTCTAGGGGACTTTATCACAGCTCAGTCCAATCGCCTTTGCATTTCTGCTGATCAGAGCAGCAATGCAGAACAGAAATGCTCACTTCCTGTGAGTGTCGGCGCTCTGTCAACTCTCACAGGAAGTGACTCATGGCAGCGACAGGAGTTATAAGCGGACGTTTGCGCCACCATGACAACACATTGGAGCCCCGTGATTGCGTAACAGGGCCGCTAGTGGCGTCGGGGAACGGCACGATCCCTGACGCGGCCATTTAAAATCGCGCTGCCAGTGTTTGACAGCTCAATTTAAAGGGTTAACACGTGCGGGTTGATCACCAAGACAGAGAATACTTCGGGCTCGCTGTCAGAACCCGCAGTAACCGGGAGGGAGGCGACCAAGGACGTACCTGTATATCCTTGGTCATAAAAGGATTAAAATGTTGATTTCATCAATACTACACTAAGTCGCCCATTAAGTGACACATGATGAATTATACTGCTCTCCGAGATTAGGTGTAAAAAAAAAAAAAAAAATCCACCACAACAAATAAAAATCTGGTTAAAGAGGCTCATTCACCAGTTTGCAGAGATATTAGATTATAATGTTTAGGATATAATTTATATTTAGTCCGAGGTGGCATTACTAGAGACTTTTCTCTGGCGGCATTTACTTCTTCATCTGCATGAGGTTAACCACTCATACACCGGCAACATACAGGGGAAAGAAGAATACACCCCCACAATAGTTTAGAGAAGGGGGTTCTCTTTATTTTACAGTCCCCCGCCCCATCCCATAACTGTAAAGCCAAGAGTTCGGTGTTCGGACACAAGTTCGCAATCTCAGAACCCGAACTTTACAAAACATTTGCGGGGGAGTCTCCCGAACATGAACATCGGGGGTTCGTCCATCACTATTCCCATTGTTATTTGCCTGGTGACAAAACAACATGTTAGTTTGACATTTAATTGCACATTTTTCCCTTGCTAGTAAAATATTGCTGGTTGGCAGATGTGATGCCAATATTATGTAAAGTCTAATTATCTGATATATAAAGCATTTTTACAGGTAAATGAGCACCAGCTGAGTTCCTATACTGTCAGCTCATCACAGGCAATTCATTGGCCCATGTAAATGACCCTTTTGTTTTGTAAATCCTCCCCAAGGACAGATCTAGTCTTAAAAATGAATACACTGTGTGCAGAATTATTAGGCAAGTTGTATTTTAGAGGATTTTTTTTTTTTTACTATTGATCAACAACTATGCTCTTAATCATCCCAAAAGACTCAAATATCAAAGCTTAATATTTTTGGAAGTTGGAGTGTTTTTTTTTTAGATTTGGCTATCTTAGGAGGATATCTGTTTGTGCAGGTAACTATTACTGTGCAGAATTATTAGGCAACGTAATAAAAACCAAATATATTCCCATCACACTTGTTTATTTTCACCAGGTAAACCAATATAACTGCACAAAATTTACAAATAAACATTTCTGACATGCAAAAAACCCCCCCCAAAAAAAATTAGTGACCAATATAGCCACCTTTCTTTATGATGACACTCAATAGCCTAACATCCATAGATTCTGTCAGTTGCTTGATCTGTTTACGATCAACATTGTGTGCAGCAGCCACCACAGCCTCCCAGACACTGTTCCGAGAGGTGGACTGATTTCCCTCCCTGTAGATCTCATATTTTATTAGGGACCACAGGTTCTCTATGGGGTTCAGATCAGGTGAACAAGAGGGCCATGTCATTATTTTTTCATCTTTTAGAGCTTTACTGGCCAGCCACGCTGTGGAGTAGTTGGATGCATGTGATGGAGCATTGTCCTGCATGAAAATCATGTTTTTCTTGAACAATACTGATTTCTTCCTGTACCACTGTTTGAAGAAGTTGACTTCCAGAAACTGGCAGTAGGTCTGGGAGTTGAGCTTCACTCCATCCTCAACCCAAAAAGGTTCCACAAGTTCATCTTTGATGATACCAGCCCATACCAGTGCCCCACCTCCACCTGGCTGGCGTCTGAGTTGGAGTGGAGCTTTCTTCCCTTTACAGATCCAGCCTCTGGCCCATCAAGAGTCACTCTCATTTCATCAGTCCATAAAACCTTTGAAAAATCATTAAGATATTTCTTGGCCCAGTCTTGACGTTTTATCTTATGTTTCTTGTTCAAAGGTGGTTGTTTTTGAGCCTTCCTTACCTTGGCCATGTCCCCGAGTATGGCACACCTTGTGCTTTTTGATATTCCAGTAACGGTGCAGCTCTGAAATATGGCCAAACTGGTGGCAAATGGCATCTTGGCAGCTTCACACTTGATTTTCCTCAATTCATGGGCAGATATTTTGCGCCTTTTTTGCCCAACACGCTTCTTGCGACCCTGTTGGCTATTTGCCATGAAACGCTTGATTGTTCGGTGATCACGCTTCAAAAGTTTGGCAATTTCAAGACTGCTGCATCCCTCTGCAAGACATCTCACAATTTTGGACTTTTCAGAGCCCGTCAAATCTCTCTTCTGACCCTTTTTGCCAAAGGAAAGGAAGTTGCCTAATAATTAAGCACTTCTTATATAGGGTGTTGATGTCATTACACCACACCCCTCCTCATTACAGAGATGCACATCGCCTGATTTACTTAATTGGTAGTTGGCTCTCAAGCCTATACAGCTTGGAGTAGGACAACATGTATAAAAATATCATCATGTGATCAAAATACTCATTTGCCTAATAATTCTGCACAGTGTATACAATTAAAACAAAGACATTAAGCATTCGGTCTACTTTACCAACTGAGATAATTGCTGCTGAGATCACATACTCTTATCATTTGTTTACAAGTCTGATAAAAGAACAACACCAGCAGACTGATTAGACAAATCGTAAATGGTGATGTTCTTGAATAAACAGGACAGTAAATGTATAAGCAGTCATCAAAGCAAACAAGGAATATCCATTTACAAATATGAATAAAGGCCCCGTCACACTAAGCAACATCGCTAGCAACATTGCTGCTAACGAACAACTTTTGTGACGTTGCTAGCGATGTTGCGGTGTGTGACATCCAGCAACAACCTGGCCCCTGCTGTGAGGTCGTTGGTTGTTGCTGAATGTCCTGGGCCGTTTTTTAGTTGTTGCTCTCCTGCTGTGAAGCACAGATCGCTGTGTGTGACAGCGAGACAGCAACAACTAAATGTGCAGGCAGCAGGAGCCGGCTTCTGCGGAGGCTGGTAACCAATGTAAACATCGGGTAACCAAGAAGCCCTGTCCTTGGTTACCCGATATTTACCTTTGTTACCAGCCTCCGCCGCTCTCACTGTCAGTGCCGGCTCCTGCTCTGTGCACATGTAGCTGCAGCACACATCGGGTAATTAACCCGATGTGTGCTGTAACTAGGAGAGCAGGGAGCCAGCGCTAAGCGGTGTGCGCTGCTCCCTGCTCTGTGCACATTTAGCTGCAGTACACATCGGGTAATTAACCCGATGTGTGCTGTAACTAGGAGAGCAGGGAGCCAGCGCTCAGTGTGCGCTGCTCCCTGTTCTCTGCACGTGTAGCTCCGTGCACTGGTAACCAAGGTAAATATCGGGTCGGTTACCCGATATTTACCTTAGTTACCAAGCGCAGCATCTTCCACGCGGCGCTGGGGGCTGGTCACTGGTTGCTGGTGAGCTCACCAGCAACTCGTGTAGCCACGCTCCAGCGATCCCTGCCAGGTCAGGTTGCTGGTGGGATCGCTGGAGCGTCGCAGTATGACATCTCACCAGCAACCTCCTAGCAACTTACCAGCGATCCCTATCGTTGTTGGGATCGCTGGTAAGTTGCTTAGTGTGACTGGACCTTAAGTAGAAGTGGTGATCTATTACAAAACGCCTAAAGCTGGACATACCCTACAGATATCGAAGATATTTATTCCTTTTGAACATGGTTAAGATGCATTCACATGTACAGCTCTCTGCCCAACCACTCCAATGATACAGATTATGAAATTGGACTGAGATAAGGCCCCAGAACTTATGTATGGCCGGCTTTAGTTTCATATTAGTCATTTCTCACCCCTTCAACCGACCATTCAGCCAACTCTCCCTTAGGCCCCCTTTACACGTCAGTGATTCTGGTACATATGACGTCCGTTTTCATATATACCGGAGAATTGGCATATGCAAACCCATTAAAATCAATGGGTCTGCGCACACATCAGTGTTTTCTCACAGACGTGTGTCCGTATGCTGCATATGTGTGTCCATCTGTTCTGCACAGAGACAAGTCCATTTTTCTCTGGCAGCACTGATGTCACACGGACCATTCACTGATGTGATCTGTGTGACATGTCAAGGAGAAAACACGCGTCTTTGAAATAAAATGTTATTCTATACTCCCCTGTCTCCAGCGCTGCGGTCTTTGGTGCTGCTGTCACTCGCTTCCAGGCCCGCTCATTATGCTCATGAATATTCACTGCACCATGGACCCAGAAGCAACAGCCCCAGAGACATCAGCACTGGAGACAGCAGCTCCGGCAACAGGTGAGTAAAAAGTTCCTGCTCTCCGTATGCGGTTACGGATAGTACACGGTGAACACTAGTCTGCCAAAATTACGGCACATGGATAGGCCATAAGCACAGTCAACATGGCTGTGCAAAACACAATTGTTTTTCACAGACGTGTAAGGGCTGTTTCACACATCCGGCATTTCGTTTTTTGGCACTTCTGTTCTCTTTGGATTGCTGGATCCAGCGCACTTCAGTACAGTGTATACAGTACAATGGCATCGCGGCAACCTCCGGTCACATGCTGTCATGTGACCGGAGCTTTCCGCGATGCCATTGTACAGTATTAACACTGTACTGGAGTGTGCCGGATCAGTCAATCCGGCAAAATGCCGGATGTGTGAAACGGTCCTAAAGGGGGCCTTATACAGACTCGTTTATTTTCCCAAGTGCTCCTATGGTAAAGTTGTTGGTGGCTTATTCTGGGGAAAAAAAAAATGTGACGGGCAGACCGAAACAGAAATGCGCGATAAACATCTCGCCCAACCAACAGTTGGCTGGCACCCCCATACACCATAGAGTCGGCTGAACCTATCCATATTGAACAGTTGAGCAGACTTTAGTCTAATGTGTATAAGGACCTTAACATCGTCCAAAGCCACCAATATCGGAGAGCTCTGCTAAGAGTCTAATGTGTATTGGATCCCCACATTACCCCCAACAGGTGATGTTTGGCGAGATAAGGATCTAGCATGTCCGATTCCAGACTGCTGATTTTTTTGGTTCTGATCAGTTACATATTTGTCTGGTGTCGGATGAAAGTCCTACTCTATTGGGGGGCCCCATACGCAATCCCTCAACACAGTAGGGCTCACTCAGCCAAATGATCCTGTGTTCTCTAGGAGAAAGCCACTGCCAGATTCCTCCGGTTGGGTCTTATATCACTGAGAACAAAACGAACAGAAGCCCAAAATTTGAAATGCCAGGTCCTTTTTGGCCCCAGTTGGGGAAGAGCCAGGAGCTCCCATACACAGACTGTTGGCAGAGCTCGTCATATCGGTGGGATGACAGGTGTTAGTTGAATGCAAATGAAGCCTTAGTCAAGGGGGCAGAGCTTAGCATCTTTTTCTGTACTGCAGACAGATCACAGCAGGGAGGCTTCTCCTGCAGCCAGTTATCGGAGTATATAATGAAGCACTTCGTGAACAAGTGCATGTGCTACATAGAAAGGGTTTTCTTACCATTATGACAAAAGTCGTGACGGCAGCCAACTGTAACTGCCGAGGAGGCTCTGAGGTTTCAGATACTTCAATGAGAAACAGCATAAAGTCACAAATTACGTTCCCCAGCCAGCTATGGTAGGCAAAAAGAACAACACAATGAGAACAGCAAAAGCATGGCTCCTTGTTTTTGTTTTTCTAAATCAATTTTTACAATAGATCCAGGACATTTAAATACTTACCAGGTTATAAATGCACCACTGATCTGAAACAATCTTTTGCTTAAGGAGCGTTTCTTGTATCGCTCACAGGACGTGTAGGCCCCAAACTGCATCTTAAGGACCGCAGGCACTGCCAGACACATTACAGACAGATATAGTCAAAAAACTACAAGTCCTAATAAATAGTTCACACCACCACAAGTCCTAATTAATGCTGCTAATGGCTTCATACCAATAACATTTTGGACTGTAGAAAGATATCACTTACAATCCAATCTTTATGGTTTTCCATATGCGCATAACAATATTACCTTGTCAATTTTGGATTGGTTGGCCAGTAAAAAAAAAACAACCCAAAAACATATCTATTTTAAAAAAATAAATTAAAATCTTTATACCTCCAATAATTGCTTTTCTCAGTAGGAAAGGGCTTCCAAATAGTGCCAGTAATAAAGGAATGTATAGCAGTACATCATGGAACAGGATCAGGCCGTTTTTAGAGTCACACCTAAGTGCAGGTAGAAAGCTGAAATAAGTTGTAAATTAACATTAAATCACTCTTTCTACTTTGAGTTGCAAAATAATAGCAGAAAATGTACTTGCAAAATACGTTCTTAAATCATATACCAATCTGTATTAGGTATAATAATAATAATAGCAAATATATTTTTCAAACTATAAGATGCACTTTTTTCCCCACAATTTTTGGGGAACGTGGGGGGTGCGTCTTATAGTCCGATGGCTGCGGGGAAGTGCGTTGGTAATGGAGCGGGTCATCAGCGGCAGGAGCAGGCTGTAGCAGCGCCTACCGTGACCACGTGGGCCTGCTCATTAGCCTTATTTCATATGCACTGCACCCCGACGCCCATCTTCTCTCAGTCCTGCAGCCGACGGGATGATGGGCGGGGGGTGCGTGCGTACTAAGTAGCCGGCCCACGTGATCATCCCTGGCTCCTACAGCCTTGAGTGATCATGTGTGGCTATATTCACTGCCCCCCAGCATATCATCAGCACTACCATTATACAGGGCAGGAGAAGTGGTACTATGCAGTGTATATATACAGAATAATACAGATACTGAAAATTACACCCATTATACAGGGCAGGAGTGGTACTATGCAATGTATATATAAACAGAATAATACAGGTACTGAGAATTAGCTCACATGGGCTAATAAGAGTCCTCCACATGTTCACATATAATCAGAGTGCTGCTTACTTATTAGGCTAGTTTCACACTTGCGTTGAACGGCATCCGCTGCATTGCGTTGTGTGACGGATGCAACGGATGCATTGCATATAATGGCACAACGGATGCAACAAATCGTACAAAACAACGGCAAGCTTTCTTTTTTTTCTTCTTCTTTACAGTTTTACCGGCAGCAGACTATTGTGAACGATCAGCTGATCACCCGGCTGCTGGGCGCTCAGCTGAGCGCTCTGACATACCGGCTGCCGGGCGCTCAGCTGAGAGCTCTCACATGCCGGCGGCAAGGCGCTCAGCTGAGAGCTCTCACATGCCGGCGGCCAGGCGCTCAGCTGAGAGCTCTCACATGCCGGTGGCCAGGCGCTCAGCTGAGAGCTCTCACATGCCGGTGGCCGGGCGCTCAGCTGAGAGCTCTCACATGCCAGCGGCCGGGCGCTCAGCTGAGAGCTCTCACATGCCGGCTGCTGGGCGATCAGCTGAGAGCTCTCACATGCCGGCTGCCGGGTGCTCAGCTTAGAGCTCTCTTATGCCGGCAGCCAGGCGCTCAGCTGAACGTTTGGCCACTGAGAGACAAAATAAAAGTTTCTGTGATAAAAAAAAAAAAAAATTATGAGCATGCGCAGTGAAAAATAGAGGATTCAGCCGCTCAAAAAACATTACATGCTGCGCTCCTTCCGCCCGGCGGAAGCGACGTAGCGTCGGCCAGCGGAAGCAACGCAGGTACTTTTGGCACAATCCGTCATCCATACAAGTCTATGGGAAACAGCAGAGTCAGTTAACGGATTCCACCGTTTTCCAAAAGGGTGGATTGTGACGGAAGAGAAAAAAATGCAAGTGTGAAAGTACCCTTACACACATGAGCAGATGCTTACACTATGTATAGAGGACAGAAAAGAAAAACACAAAACATACACACCTCCTTAATATATAGTGTGGTACACACACATATACATAACACTACGCTCTATATTGTGTAGAATTGTAAAAATATAGAGTGGAGCTGCGTATATGCAACATACAGTTGTTCTCAAAAGTTTACATACCCAGGCAGATTTTTTTGCCCTTTTTTCGGAGAATATGAATGATGACACAATCTTTTTTTTCCCCTCTCATGGTTAGTGGTTGGGTGAAGCCATTTATTTTCAAACTACTGTGTTTTCTCTTTTTAAATCATGACAACAACCAAAAACATCAAAATGACTGATTGTATTGCCCTCTCTAACATCAATGAGTGCTTGAAGTCTTTTGTGGCATTTGTGGATGAGTATCTATTTTCTCAGATGGTAAAACTGCCCATTCTACTTGGCAAAAAGCCTCCAGTTCCTGTAAATTCCTGGGCTTTCTTGCATGAACGGCACACTTGAGTTCTCCCCAGAGTGGCTCAATGATATTGAGGTCAAGAGACTTAAAAGGCCACTCCAGAACATTCACTTTGTTCTGCTGTAGCCAATGACAGGTCACCTTGGCCTTGTGCTTTGGATCGTTGTCATGTTGGAACGTCCAAGTACGTCCCATGCGCAGCTTCCGGGCTGAGTGCAAATTTGCCTCCAGTATTTGCTGATCATGTGTTGCATTCATCTTTCCTTCAACTTTGATCAAGTTTCCTGTGCCTTTGTAGCTCACACATCCCTACATCATCAGCAATCCACCTCCATGCTTTACAGTAGGAATGGTGTTCCTTTCATCATAGGCCTTGTTGACACCTCTAAAAATGTAACGTTTATGGTTGTGGCCAAAAAGTTCGATTTTGGTCTCATCACTCCAAATTACCTTGTACTAGAAGTTTGGAGGCTTGTCTTTGTGCTGTTTGACGTATTGTAAGTGAGATAAGTTGTGGCATTTGTGCAGTAATGGCTTTCTTCTGGCGATTCGACCATGCAGACCATTTTTTTTTTCAAATGCCTCCTTATTGTGCATCTTGAAACAGCCACACTGCTAGTTTTCAGTGAGTCCTGTATTTCAGCTGATATTATTTGTGGGTTTTTCTTTGCATCCCAAACAATTTTCCTGGCAGTTGTGGCTGAAATGTTTGTTGGTCTACCTGATCATGGTTTGGTTTTTACAGAGCCCCATATTTTCCATTTTTTAATCAGTTTAAACACTGCTGACTGGCATGATCAATTTCTTGGATATCTTTTTGTATCCCTTTCCTGTTTTATACAGTTCAACTATCTTTTCCCGTAGATCCGTAGACAATTCTTTTGCTTTCCCCATGACTCAAAATCCAGAAACGTCAGTGACTGGATGAAAGATGCAAGAGTCTGTCTGGATCCCAGAAACTCACTCAGCTTTTATGCACACACACTAATTACAAGCAAACAGTTCACAGGTGAGGATATTACCTTTATTAGCCACTCAAACCAATTTGTGTCAACCTCTGTGCAAGTTTTCAGGCCAAAATCACCAGGGTATGTGAACTTTTGATTAGGGTCATTTGGATGTTTTTGGTTGTCATTTGATTTAAAAAGAGAAAACACAGTAGTTTGACAATAAATGGCTTCATCCAACCACTAACCAGGAGTGGAATTTTTTTTTTGTGTGTTATGCCCACTGTATAGATGATCACACCCCTTTTCCTAGTTTATACAAGTCAATGCGCTCTCTCGGAGCTGTGCCATACTCTGATCAAGGAGAGATTCACATCCGACTGTCTGGTGTCAATTCTTTCATGCATGCACTTGATCCACACCAATTAGGTCAGGAGCAGGCAAGTAGTGAACATTTCCTGTGACTTGTGACCCGCCCCCAGGGCTTGGGGTACTCTGTCCCGGGCATGTACGACACCCAGGGGGATAGTCGTGGTCGTGGCTGGTGCCAGGTCCTGGACCCTGGGGGCAGTCAGAAAATAAAAGGGGAATGAAAATTCAAAAGGGAATTTGTAGTGACCACGCCACTTGCGGTTTACGGCCAGATTTGGGGGACGCCTCTGCAAAGTTCTGCTGGGGCTGATGGAATATGCAGCTCTGATGACTTGTGCCCTCCGCAAGTAGGGCTCGGCCCCGACAGGTGATGACGGTGGTAGTAGTGTTTGGAGCTGGTGTTGTGCCGGCAATGATTAAGTCCACACAAGTGCTGTGGTTGATGTCACTTTACTCACGGTAAAAGGGTGCAGCCGCCTGGTACTGTCTTCTACCAAGGTGGACTCCAGTGAATCTCTTCTTCGCAGACTCTCGTGCCGGTACATTGTGAGATGAACCCTTCCAGCACCTTTAGTTTCACCAGCGGTTAACAGACAGAACCTGGGCTGAGCTCCAGTTACCAGCCCCAGGCTACACACAGGTACTCAAGCAGCTTTGGGGTCTGCCAGCTCTGTGGCTGCTGCACCACCAGACCAACTGGCCTCTCCAGCCCCTCACTGTTCTTTTGTCCTCTGCTTCTCTCTGACTGCTCCTCTGGTCCACCCGATAAAGGTGGCCAGGCTGGACCCCAGTCCTCACATCGCCCAGACTGCGGGTCCCAAAGAACTCTCCCTTCAACCTCTTGTTCCTCTCACACCTCACTCCTGACTCTTTCCTGTCACAGACTTAACTGAACTCACTGCCTGCCAGCTCCAATCTACCACACCACTGTTGCCTCCCCCTGCTGGGTCTCCCCCTACAGATTGGATGCCCCATTTAACCAATGAGTGCCCATCCCTGTGATCTGTTGGTAGGCAGTCTCCCAGCCTGGTGTTGGGGTGTAGGTGTGTACCTGATGGTGCTGGTGTGTTAGTGGTTTTTACTGACACAGGAGTTCTTAGAATTCAGGATGGGTATCACACCTCCAGGAGATGCATTACCCAGTGGCAATCTGGTGTTTCAGGGGCGTCACACTTGCACAACATCATCTTCTGGCCTCTGAGCGGCTGGTGGCATGTATTGTGATGCAGGATCCCGGTGGGTCTCATGCACTTCAGCTGAATGTGCGTCGTTTTCTATATCACCAAGTCCACAGTTGCTCATTTTTATTCGGTTACTCAAAAGTCAAAGGTATTTGGAGAGCTAGAATAAAGGCTTTATGCCATTTATTTTAAATGATAGGCACTGAAGGGTATGCTCTCTAGGAGTTACAGCTTCAACTAGCAGGTTGTATATTTGAGAGATTTTGTCTGAATTGGGAAATGTAGGAATAACGTTAGGTGCACAAATATATCGTTCTCTCAGCTGAGCACTGTGCTAGGGCTTTTCTCCGAATCCCAGAAAAACTGAGCCATTCACTATCACAGATCTGTCAGAGGCACTTTGGTCTCCACACAAATTTCATCCAGATTATCAGGAAACACTCGTTTCCCAATAATTGACCAGTCACACAACAGGCTGCCAATCCCCTGACAAAATGAGCAAAATGCTCATTCGTCAGGTCAAATGATTCTTAAGCTTGCCTAAAAGTCATGGCAGCATGTTGCCTGTGTAACGGAACATGTACTGCTGAGAACAATTATATTCTATGTGTACAGAAAAAAAAAAAAAAGAGAAAGCAAGAACAAAAACAGCAAATAAGATACACATTAAATACATTAACACTTCAAAAACATGCAATAGCTAAAATGGTAGACTGCATTTAGGACAGGTGCTAAGCAAGTATGCATAGGGTATCTGCAAAAATCTATATTGTTTTCTCCGAAGAGATAAGTTGTTTGGGAAAACCTTCCAGTATATATCACATACCAGTGCTCACCTTGAAATGATAAGACAGAAAATGGGGAGGACTTCAAAGAGAGAGATTATCTTTAAAGATTATATTTTACTTCATAGTTTTAATAATAAATGTTTAAAGAAACTCTTAGCAACCAAGAAAAGAAAGAAAAATGCACTGTTTACTGATGTGATATTACTGCTACTTAGTAATGACATTTGGGAGGTTAGAAGCAATTTCATGGGATTTTACAGAAACTGTTATACATTTCTACATAGAAGAGCGTGATTAAGCTGGTTTAAGCTAATGCAGAATTATAACATTAGATAGAACGTCTTCCAACAGTTACTTCCAATACACACACACGCACACACACACACGTCCTCCCTCCCTCCAACAAACGAGTTCTTACAAAATATTAGAATATTAGTGTCACCACAATACACACTACACGGACGTCAGATTGAGTACAAGTGTTCAGCCAAAAGCTCTCAAGTGTTTGGCTAGTGTGGGTCAAAAAAGGACAGAATAACCTTCAGCCCATCTTATCTTTTACTAAATGAATTGTCTCAATTACCGTACACTTGGGAGCAGCCATACTCATACAAAGCAATTATCTAACACCAACAGTGGTAAAAACTTGATTAGGATTTATTGCATATCCATATAGACATTTCGAAGACACACACAGAAGTATACCATCTGACACCAACTGTTGGTGATCCTTAAAGGTACCGTCACACTTAGTGATGCTCCAGCGATCCCACTAGCGATCTGACCTGGCAGGAATCGCTGGAGCATCGCTACATGGTCGCTGGTGAGCTGTCAATCAGGCAGATGTCCACAGCGATCAGAGATCAGCCACCAGCCACCCGTGTAACGACGCTGGGCTTCGGAACCATAGTACACATCGGGTTACTAAGCAAAGCGCTTTGCTTATAGTTACCCAATGTGTACCTTGGGTACGTGTGCAGGGAGCCGGCTTCTAGAAGCTGCGGACGCTGGTAACCAAGGTAAATATCGGGTAACCAAGTAAAGCGCTTTGCTTGGTTACCCGATGTGTACCTTGGTTACCAGCGTCCGCAGAAGCCCGCTCCCTGCACATTCAGATCGTTGCTCTCTCGCGTTCAAATACAGCGATGTGTGCTTCACAGCGGGAGAGCAACGACCAAAAAATGGTCCAGGACATTCAGCAACGACCGGCGACCTCACAGCAGGGGCCAGGTCGTTGCTGGATGTCACACACAGCTAGCAATATCGTTGTTGCGTCACAAAAACTGTGACTCAGCAGTGATGTCGCTTAGTGAGACGTGGCCTTTAGTGGAGATGAACAAACCTGAACAGTAAAGTTCGGGCTCCGTACTGGACATGAGGTGTCTGGGGGTCGAACTCGAACTTTTTTTTTTTATAAAAGTGTTCAGGTACAATTTGTATGCTAATTAAGTTTTTAAAGGCTACAGTGCAGCCAATCAACAAGCTTTATTGCATGCGGAAGATGACTGTACATGGGTATGAACAATAAAGATTAAAAAAAAAAAAACAACGTGTGCGCCCACCTATTTTTGATAGCCAGCACAGCCCACATCTGTCTGCTTTACTTTGTCTCTTAATCAAAAATAGAGGGGATCCCAATCAGGTTTTTGTTCAATCATTTAAATAATTTTAAAAATGGTGTGGGTTTCCCCTTATTTTGATAACCAGCCAATTTAAAGCAGATAGCTGGGGGCTCGTACGATCAGGCTGGGAAAATCAATTGTTATTTGTCTCTCCCTAGCCTAATAACAGCAGCCCACAGCTGCCCCCGAAGTGGCACATCTGGGGCGGCTGGGGACTGTTTTATTAGGCTAGATAGGGCTAGGGCTCAATAACCATGGGCTTTCCCAGCCTGAAATACCAACCCCCAACAGTCTGGCTTACCTTGGCTGGTTATGAAAAATAGGAAGTTGCCCAGGCTGTTTAAACAAGAATATATTAAAAAAAAAAAACCCACGTAGTACCCTCTCTATTTTTAATAACCAGCCAAAAGGTATAGCTGGCCACAATGGTTGCAGCCCGCAGTTGTCTGGTTTCCCTGTGCTGGTTATGAAAAATAGGCAGAAGCCCATGCAGTTCTGTTTTAATTTATTCCATATCCACATTTGTGCAGGGCAATTGTCCCCTTTTTGCTTCCTTTTTCAGCCCCCTAACCCTTACAACCCTTTTACAGCACCAAAGTTGGGTCACCCTTGACTTCTACGGAGTTTGGGGTCCAAGGTCAAGTCCGGGTACCGAAACGAACTTTTAAATCTTGGCCAAACTTGAACTTTCACAGGTCAGCTTATGCCTAAATCTTAGTCATCACATAACAAAAAAAAACAAAAAAACCCAAAAACCCCGAGGTTGTCTATGTGGGCGGATAGATTGAGCAAGCTGATGTACGTGGAGGACCTGATGGCGTCTCTTTATGACAGATACGATGCCTTTTACAAAACATGGTATTATTGGATGGAGTTTAAAATTCCAATGACTATGGTACATGGATACCCCCCGATGAGGGTGGGGGTAGGAGGGGGGAGTACTCCAGGGCCTTGGGCTGGTACTAGTCCTGCCTTTTGTGGATTCTTGCTTCATGTTTCCCGTTGTGTGTTCCCTCTGTTCCCCACTCACCCACCTTCTGTGTCTTCCATCTCCTACACTAAGCCTGCTTCTATTCTGCTACGTCTCAGTCTCCCTCTTTTTCTACTTTTCTGTTTGATCTGACATCCCCTTGTTATATTGAAAATTTGGTTAACAGGGAAAGATTATGGTGTTATTTCCATATGTTGTTGTTTAGCAGATGTAAATTAGGCCTATGTCAGCTGATACATGCAATTTGTCAAATTGGACTGTCTCCATGTTTCCTGTTAAATAAAAAAAAAAAAAAAAAAAAAAGGATAACTATAACAGGGGTAGACATATTGGTGCAATTATAATTAGCTGAACTGCAAAGGCCACATATATTTCTCCTGCACCAGGGCTCTTTTCGGTCTATGTCCACTAGTAACATAAAATCGCATTTTAAGTGAAAAGATTTAATTTATAAATTACCAGTTTGCAGTGGTGCATTAACCTGTTCAATGATCTGGCTTGCAAGGGAAGAGATTTTTCCTTGTGTAGAAACTGCATATACCATATATGTCAAACCCTGGCCCGTGGGCAAAATCTGCCCACATACAGGTTTTATTTTGCCCCCACTGTTGTCCCTCTCAGACTGCCCCGCCACCGCACTTTCAACTGTATTGGCATCTGCTCACCTCACCAGTGCACAAAGAAAAAAAACCAAAACAAAACATCATGACATCCAACCAAGTGAAGGCCACTCTCCAGGAAGTAGATGTTTCGGTATCTAAGGGGTGCTTCACACACAGTGAGATCGCTGCTGAGATCGCTGCTGAGTCACGGTTTTTGTGACGCAGCAGTGACCTCATTAGCGATCTCGCTGTGTGTGACACTGAGCAGCGATCTGGCCCCTGCTGTGAGATCGCTGCTCGTTACACACAGCCCTGGTTCGTTTTTTTATTGTTGCTCTCCCGCTGATAAGCACACATCGCTGTGTGTGACAGCGAGAGAGCAACAATCCTGAACGTGCAGAAGCAGGAGCCGGCGTCTGACAGCCTGCGGTAAGCTGTAACCAAGGTAAACCTCAGGTAACCAAGGTGGTTACCCGATATTTACCTTCGTTACCAGCGTCCGCCGCTCTCACGCTGCCAGTGCCGGCTCCCTGCTGTCTGCACATGTGGCTGCAGTACACATCGAGTAATTAACCCGATGTGTACTGTAGCTAGGAGAGCAGAGAGCCAGCGCTCAGTGTGCGCGGCTCCCTGCTCTCTGCACATGTTGCAGCACAGCGACGGATCGCTGCTTCGGCTGCTGTGTTTGACAGCTAAGCAGCGATCATAACAGCGACTTATAAGGTCACTGCTACGTCACAGAAAATGGTGACTTAACAGCGACGTCGTTGTCGCTTAGTGTGAACCCTGCCTTAGTCTACCATAAAGAGAAGACTTCATGATAGAAAATACAGAGGGATCCCCACAAGGTGCAAACCATTAATCAGCCTTAAAATTAGAAAGGCCAGATTAGACCATGCAAAGAAGCCAGCCCAGTTATGGAAAAGCCTTCTTTGTACAGATGAAACTAAGATTAACCCGTACCAGAATGATGGGAAGAAGAAAATATGGAGAAGGCTTATGATCCAAAACACCACATACTCTGTAAAACATAGTAGATGACTGGGCGCATGCATGGTTTCCAATGGCCCTGGGCCACTAGTGTTTGATGAGGAGACTGAAGGCTGCTTCAGTGAAACTACAACTCCCAACCTGTGACTGTCAAGGAATGCTGAAAGTTGTGCCACAAGTGGAGAGCCGCAGGCTGCTGACCGCATGTCTTCTAGATAGACATTTCCGGTTTTCAAACCTCAGAGTTTGGCATGGGAGTAAATGTAGTGAAGAAGAATTTCCACACATTGTTGAGATGATTTTGACTGTAAAGAAAACAGTCTAACACAAAGACATTGCATCAGCAGAACGCAACTCAGATTTCCTCAGATCCTATGATGCTCTAGAACAGGGGTCGGGAACCTATGGCTCGCGAGCCAGATATGGCTCTTTTGATGGCCGTATCTGGCTCGCAGACAGGGCTCCTACCTGTCTATGGGAAGGATGCATGCACCGCGCTCCATCAGGCCGCGGTGCACGCTGATCAGGCCCGGACTGACAGGCGGGAGGGGCGGGACTTCTCCCGGTGGGCTGGCCGGTGGAGGGGTGGGGGGGCCGCCGCCCCCCGCCTCTCCCGCAGGTCTGCAGTGGCGTAGCAAAGGGGGGGCGGAGGGGGCAGTCCGCCCCGGGCGGCACATGTCAGGGGGGCGGCATTTTGGCCACTCGCCTTCAGTTCTGCTGTCCCTGGGCTGAGTTCCGGGGACCGCAGTCCCCGGCAGGAAACTGTGCCTGCCGTCCCTTTAAGGCAGGGGTGGGGAACATCCAGCCCGCGATGACCTTTTCTGCGGCCCCCGGGGCACTGGGGCAGATTCCCGGAGGCTGCAGTGCTCGGGCAGCCGCTGATCTTGTCTATTGCCGGCAGACAGCACTGGGGGTGGGACTTCCTCCCTCCGGCTCCTACATGCTCCCCTGTGAAATTGCAGATAGAAGCAGAGTGATGGGGCAGGGGCCTGTATAGTGCTGTGCGTTCTGCCTCTCACCCTCCAGTTCTGTGCTCTGCTGCTCAGGTCTATAAGGTCTTTTCTTGGAGAGAAAAGAGGAGAATGAAGCCAGCCCTTGAACTGCTGCATCCATCACTTGTGCTGCACCTGATCTTACAGGGCAACTAAGCAGCAGGTACTTATATCTGTGTGTGCTGTGCATACGGCGCGTGTGTGTGCTGTGTATACGGCGCGTGCGTGTGCTGTGTATACGGCGCGTGCGTGTGCTGTGTATACGGCGCGTGCGTGTGCTGTGTATACGGCGCGTGCGTGTGCTGTGTATTCGGCGTGTGTGAGTGTGTGCTGTGTATATGGTGTGCATGTGTGCTGTGTTTGTTGTGTTTGGCACTTAATAAAGTTTCATATTGTGAGGTTTATTGGTATATCTAATTCCTGGTGTGCATATGTTTACCTGCAGCTTTTTTTCTTCTCCTTATGTACTGTGTATACGGCATGTTGAGTGCTGTGTATGGCTTGTGTGTGTGTGTGTGTGTGTCTGTGTCTGTGTCTGTGTGTGTGTGTGTCTGTGTGTGTGTGTGTGTGTGTGTGTGTGTGTGTGTGTGTGTGTGTGTGTGTGTGTATCTCCTGGGTCTGAGCCTCACTTTTTTGTTCATTTTCTGTAAGACCAACACTTTTAAAAGGGCCACTGACAGATACAATTGCTCCAGCGGTCACTTAGTACACAAAGGAGTGTTCCTCTCTGCTGCACTAAGCCACCGCTGGACCTAAACAATAATTCGTTGTAAAATAATAAAATAGATAATTGACATAACTGACAATGCGTTGTGTGACATGTCCAATATTCCAGCTTCTTTCTTCTGCGAATGCCTCAAAGCTGGCATTCTCTCAACATCAGGTGGGAAGAATGCCAGCTTCCAGTCATGCGCAGGAAAAAGAAGAAGCCAGACTGCTGGACTGATGTCATGCATCGCAAGTTCACAATGTAAGTTATTTATTTGATTTTTTTACTGCTAATTACCATTGTTTCAGTCCAGTTGTGGCTTTATACAGCAGGGAGGAGCATTCCTTGCTGTACTAAGTGAACATTGGAGCGATTGATCTGTCAATGGCCCTTTAAACATATTGTACGGCTCTCGCAGAATTATATTTCAAAATATGTGGCGTTTACGGCTCTCTTAGCCAAAAAGGTTCCTGACCCCTGCTCTAGAAAGAATAAAATGCCAAAGAGCAAGAACATCATCATACTGGCTGAAGAATGCAACGTTTGCTTATCTTAAGGAAATCTAACCGCTTTAGATTGAGGAAGAGTTAAGGCCCCGTCACACTAAGCAACATCGCTAGCAACATCGCTGGTAACGAACAACTTTTGTGACGTTGCTAGCGATGTTGCTGTGTGTGACATCCAGCAACAACCTGGCCCCTGCTGTGAGGTCGTTGGTTGTTGCTGAATGTCCTGGGCCATTTTTTAGTTGTTGCTGTCCTGCTGTGAAGCACAGATCGCTGTGTGTGACAGCGAGACAGCAACAACTAATGTGCAGTGAGCAGGGAGCCAGCTTCTGCTGAGGCTGGTAACCAATGTAAACATCGGGTAACCAAGAAGCCCTGTCCTTGGTTACCCGATATTTACCTTTGATACCAGCCTCCTCCGCTCTCACTGTCAGTGCCGGCTCCCTGCTCTGTGCACATGTAGCTGCAGCACACATCAGGTAATTAACCCGATGTGTGCTGTAACTAGGAGAGCAAGGAGCCAGCACTAAGCATTGTGCGCTGCTCCCTGCTCTGTGCAGATTTAGCTGCAGCACACATCAGGTAATTAACCCGATGTGTGCTGTAACTAGGAGAGCAAGGAGCCAGCGCTAAGCAGTGTGCGCTGCTCCCTGCTCTGTGCACATTTAGCTGCAGCACACATCGGGTTAATTAACCTGATGTGTGCTGTAACTAGGAGACTGGGGGCTGGTCACTGGTTGCTGGTGAGCTCACCAGCAACTCGTGTAGCCACGCTCCAGCGATCCCTGCCAGGTCAGGTTGCTGGTGGGATCGCTGGAGCGTCGCAGTGTGACAGCTCACCAGCAACCTCCTAGCAACTTACCAGCGATCCCTATCGTTGTTGGGATCGCTGGTAAGTTGCTTAGTGTGACTGGACCTTTACTACTGCAGGTGTCGTCCCACACAACTGGCAATGTGTAACACCATGACACAGCCCACGAAGTAGATTAATCAGAAGATTTGCTGTATAAAGGCCTATACTCACGTTATGGTTTGAATGTAGAGATGAGATGAACGAAGGGAATTTTGTTACTTACCGTAAATTCCTTTTCTTCTAGCTCTTATTGGGAGACCCAGACGATTGGGGTATAGCTACTGCCCTCCGGAGGCCACACAAAGCACTACACTAAAAAGTGCAAGGCCCCTCCCCTTCTGGCTATACCCCCCCGTGATATCACGGGTTCTCCAGTTTTAGTGCCAAAGCAAGAAGGAGGAAAGCCAATAACTGGTTTAAACAAATTAACTCCGAGTAACATCGGAGAACTGAAAAACCGTTCAACATGAACAACATGTGTACCCGCAAACAACAAAAAAATCCCGAAGGACAACAGGGCGGGTGCTGGGTCTCCCAATAAGAGCTAGAAGAAAAGGAATTTACGGTAAGTAACAAAATTCCCTTCTTCTTCAGCGCTCTATTGGGAGACCCAGACGATTGGGACGTCCAAAAGCTGTCCCTGGGTGGGTAAAGAAATACCTCATGTTAGAGCTGCAAGACAGCCCTCCCCTATGGGGAAGCCACTGCCACCTGCAGGGCTCTTCTACCTAGGCTGGCGTCCGCCGAAGCATAGGTATGCACCTGATAATGTTTGGTGAAAAATGTGCAGGCTCGACCAGGTAGCTGCCTGGCACACCTGTTGAGCCGTAGCCTGGTGTCGTAATGCCCAAAACGCAACTACGGCTCTGGTAGAATGGACCTTCAGCCCTGAAGGAACCGGAAGCCCCGCAGAACGGTAGTCTTCAAGAATTGGTTCTTTGATCCATCGAGCCATGGTGGCTTTAGAAACCTGCAACCCCTTGCGCGTACCAGCGACAAGGACAAAAAATGCATCAGAGCGGCGCATGGGCGCCGTGCGGGAAATGTAGATTCTGAGTGCTCTCACCAGAACTAACAACTGTAAATCCTTTTCATACCGGAGAACCGGATGAGAACAAAAGGAAGGAAAGGGTATATCCCGATTAAGAAGAAACGCGGATACAACCTTAGGGAGAAACTCCTGAATAGGGCGCAGCACTACCTTGTCCTGGTGGAACACTAGGAAGGGAGCCTTGAATGACAGAGCCGCCAGCTTAGACACTCGCCGAAGCGACGTGATCGCAACCAGAAAGGCCACTTTCTGTGACAGGCGCGAAAGGGAAACTTCCCTCAGAGGCTCGAAATGCGGCTTCTGGAGAGCAACTAGTACCCTGTTCAGATCCCATGGATCTAACGGCCGCTTGTACGGGGGCACAATATGACAAACCCCCTGTAGTAACGTGCGCACCTTAGGAAGACGTGCTAGACGCTTCTGAAAAGAACACGGATAGTGCCGAGACTTGCCCTTAAAGGGAGCCGAGCGACCAACCTCTTTCCCAACCAGATTGCAGGAGGGAAGGCAAAGTAGGCAATGCCGATGGCCAGGGAGACCCTCCCTGAGCAGAACACTAAGATAAGAATATCTTCCACGAGTTGTGGTAGATCTTGGCTGACCGCGGCTGGCTAGCCCGTCTCATGGTGGCAATGACGTCGTGCTCACGGTCGACCGACGGTGAGATGCCACAGATCACGGTACCACGACCTCCCCGGCCAGTCTGGGGCGACGAGGATGGTGTGGCAGCAATCGGTAGCTGGAACTGTGACCAATCCTGAGCCAAGGCGCCTGTCGCCAGAGCTCTTTGATCGTAAGACCGCGTCATGAAAATCGGGACCTTGTTGTTGCCGAGAAGCCATGACGTCGACGTCCGTCTTCATCCTGCGTCTACAGAATTCTTGCAAACAAACGGGTGCAGAGCCCATTCCCCTGCGTCCACGCCCTGGCGACTGAGGAAGTCTGCTTCCTAGTGTCGTACGCCCGGGATGTGAACAGCTGATATGGTGTATGCTCTGTCTTCTACCCATAGCAGAATCCGCCGGACCTCTTGGGAGTCTTGTCGACTGCGTAGTCCGCCTTGGTGGTTGGTGTATGCCACCGCTGTGGATAGTCCGACTGAATTCGGATCTATTTGCATTCCAGCCACTGCAGGAAGGCTTGCAGTGCAAGATACACTGCCCAGAGCTCCAGACCATTGAGTTGAAGAGTGGACTCCTCTGAAGATGGTCTTTGACCGTCTGGAAAAGCTAAAACTCGCCTCTGGATGAGGCGCCTCCTTGAAGGAGAGACTGTCCCCTCGTCTGTAGTGAACGCTGTTTGTCCAGCGGAAGCTTCACTATCGCTGAGAGAGTGTGAAAACTCTCCAGGAGATGCCAGCGATTGGGTTCAACCTTGAAAAGTTGAAGACCCACCCGAAACTCTGGGAAGGGTCCAGCGCCATGTTCAGGTTGTGTTGGCATGCTTGTAAAGGAGAGTGCCTTGACCAGTAGATTGCCCAAGTAAAGGATCACAGAGTGACCGTGAGAGTGCGGGACTGCTCCCTCTGCTGCCACGAACTTGGTGAACACCCGTGGGGCTGTCGCCAGCCAAAGGGTATGGCTACGAAACGAAATATTCTCGTCTTTAATAACGAATCGTAGCCAACGCCGGTGCCTCGGAGCAATCGGCACGTGTAGATAAGCATCCTGATGTCTATTGAAGCTAGGAAAACTCCTTGAGACAGAGAGGCAATGACGGAGCGGAGTGATGCCATCCGGAACCGCCTGGTTTTCACGTGCTCGTTAAGCAGTATAAAGTCCAGAACGGGACGGAAGGAGCCGTCCTATTTTGGCACCACGACCAGGTCGGGGCAAAATGCGTATCTGGTTCCTGAAGAGGAACAGGGATTACCGCTCTTTCCGCCTGCAGAAGAGCCTCGGCTCGGTCGGTGCGGTAGTTTGAAAACAAACTGACTCACTCACAGGCCCTCAACCTGCGGTAGGTAAATGCCGCTAAAGCGGGGGAGTCTGCCCCCCCGCGGTTGCGGAGTGAGAGGGCTGAAAATTATGAGGAAAACGCTTTGGTAGCGGATCCTCCGGCTGCCTTCCCCGGGCGTGAATTGAGCCCGCTAGGAATCTATGCCCTTCTGGGCTTTTTGAGTCGTCTTGGATAGTTGAATGATTTCATTCAACCCTTACCAACAGACTATCACTAGATAAAGGCAACCTGGTTAAGCACTTCGTTGGAAGCAGCCTCTGTTCCAATCTCTCAACTACTAGCCTCTGCGTAAAAACACGGAGTTGGCGGATGCCACTGACGTCCGGCTCGTAGAGTCTCGGACAGCAATAACAGCATGATTCGCCATGCCGACATTGCGAGTTAAAGACGCTGCTGGGACCGAGAGTACCTGTGACAGCGACCCTCTGCGCAATACTAGCTGAAATAGCTTGGAGTGCCTTCACGGCTGCGACTGCCGGAGCAGCCGACCTGCCGATAGCTTCATAGACAGATTGCAACCAGAGGCCAATCTGCCTGTCAATGGCATTTTGAAGTGAAGTCCTATCCACCACTACAACTATAGATCTAGCTGCAAGCATGGAGATTGGGGGATCCACATTTGGATACTGGGTCTAGCGCTTGACCACGTCAGGGGGAGCGACACGTGTCTCATTAATACGGTCGGAGAAACGCTTATCGTGATAAGCGTGTCGTTTCTGGACTGCGTCTCTGGAGTCAGAGTGCTAAACAAGTACTCAATATATAGAGATTTCTCTTGCTGTG
Organism: Anomaloglossus baeobatrachus; assembly: GCF_048569485.1. NCBI lineage: Eukaryota > Metazoa > Chordata > Amphibia > Anura > Aromobatidae > Anomaloglossus > Anomaloglossus baeobatrachus. The sequence continues at coordinate 119,491,063 of NC_134361.1, forward strand.
AAGCTGACCCCTCCACTGGAGGAGTTGAGGGAGAAATACCCAACCTTTCGTTGATGGACGCAATAAGATTATTCACTATAGCGTCACCATCCGGTGTATCCGGATTGAGAGCGGTCTCAGGAACAGAGTCCTGAACAGCTACGTCTGCCTCATCGTACAGAGAGTACTCCCGCTGGGACCTTGCCCAGTGATGTAGTCGAGGGCTAATGCCAGCGAGCCCGCTTAGGCCATCTGGGACTGTCGACCGTGTCGGATGCCTGCTCTCTGGGATGCCTGGAATCACTCTGGCGCCTTGAGATGCTCCAGATCAGGGCGGCCAGGGTCATTGACACCATATTGCCCACGGTCTGCTTGGGGTGCAAAGTCTGTAAGATGTCAGTCATAGTCACAGACAATATATCAGCGGAAAAACTGCAACTTCGTCCCTGTCTCTGGACAGAGATCACAGGTGGTTCCTTTGGCCACATATAGCAGAGACCCCGGTTGAGCAATTGCACGCACTGGGGGTCCTGAAACCGTATGACATGCAGTACAAGCAGCATAGAAAGCCCGTGCATTGGCAACTTGTCTTTTTCTGCTGTTGTTGTCTAGCTATCTAAGAGCCTAGCCGAGGATAGCGACCGTACAGTGAATAGTCATACAAGCATGAAGTACAAATAAACACTTCAGCACATGTAGTACACGCAGCATTGAAAACTTGTGGCTTGGCACATTTGCTCTTCTGCTGCTGTTGTCTATTTATCTAGGAGCATGAGACAAGGATAGCGACATACAGTGAATGTATAGCATACAGCATGACAGTAAACACTGCAGCCCATGCAATCCAAGCAGCATTGAAAGCTTGCGCGTTAGCACCCTAGCCTTTCTGCTGCTGTTGTCTATTTATCCAGGAACATTAGCCAAGGATAGCGACATACAGTGAATGTATAGCATACAAGCATGACAGTAAACACTGCAGCCAATGCAAGTCAAGCAGCATTGAAAACTTGTGCCGTAGCACCATTGCTCTACTGCTGCTTTTGTCTGTTTATCTGGGCGCATTAGCCAAGAATAGCGACATACAGTGAATGTATATCATAACAATAAACCGTGCAGCACATGCAAGCGAAGCAGCATTGAAAGCTTGTGCCTTAGCACAAATTGCTCTACTGCTGCTGTTGCCCAATCTGACAGTAAACACTGCAGCACATGCAAACGAAGAAGCATTGAAAGCTTGTGCCTCAGCAGCATTGCTTATTTGCTGCTGTTGCCCAGAATAGCGACAGTACAGTACAGTGCATAGCATATCAGCACACAGCCCAAAAGCCCACTTCAGCATTAGTGGTGTCAGTTGCTTACCGCCCGCACAAGAGCGGGTGCGAGGTCGCCCAAAAACCTGTGACTGGTTCCGTTCTCCCAGAGTGGAAACCATAATGGCTGCCGGCTTCTCTTCCCCGTCCTGTGCAGAGGGGCGGGCCGTGGGCGAGCCCCAGCCAAGAGCGGGAACCCGGCGTCTCACTGTGTTCAGTGAGAGGGGGCTGGAGAATGCAAAGCAGACTCCAGCTCCCTGCGCTGAGCTACTGTACAGCGTCCCGCCCCTCCTCTGACTGGCAGGGCTGGGGCGGGAACGAAACGAAAAACTAGGCCGCAAAGCCGGGGACTCTAGTAATAAGCGCGGCCGTCCTATGTGCACGGCCGACGCCGAAGTCCCCCGGCGCACCACAAGTCCCAGCCGCGCCACAATGTAAAAAACAACCAGCAGCGGCCGGCGCGGCCGTTTTCAATACATAAATTCACTCAGCAAAGCTGCAGTGAATAATAGCACCAGCGCTCCGCGCTGTTGTCCCCGGCGCACTAACACTCCCAGCAATGCTGGTGTGTGTGGGCGCGATGTGCATGGGAACACAGAGTACCTTGATGTAGCAGGGCCCTGTCCCTGACGATACTCAGCTCCATATCCAGCAGGTTCTTTTGGGTCTGTGGATGGAGCTCGGTCTCTGTGCCTGGAGACCGGTAAGATCCCACTTCACCCAGAGCCCCTCATGGGGATGGGGAAGGAAAACAGCATGTGGGCTCCGGCCTCTGTACTAGCAATAAGTACCTCAACCTTACAACACCATCCACGGGTGAGAAGGGAGCATGCTGGGGGCCCTACATGGGCCCTCTTTTCTTCCATCCGACATAGTCAGCAGCTGCTGCTGACTAAAATCTGTGGAGCTATGCATGGATGTCTGACCTCCTTCGCACACAAAGCTAAAACTGGAGAACCCGTGATATCACGGGGGGGTATAGCCAGAAGGGGAGGGGCCTTGCACTTTTTAGTGTAGTGCTTTGTGTGGCCTCCGGAGGGCAGTAGCTATACCCCAATCGTCTGGGTCTCCCAATAGAGCGCTGAAGAAAAATCAAATTCCTGTTGAATATTTAGGAATTCACTGAATCCCATGAGCTCAAACAATTTGACATTCAATTTGTGTGAATTGCCTAAAAAACAGCTGCTCCCATTTCGTACATTACATCAGCCACTGAAGTTTCACAAGGAAACCACGTAACTGGCCACTGGCAAAGGAGAATCCTACAAGTGTGTGGTGTACGTGTAATAGGTGGGCAGTGCCCCATGATGTAAATATGCCATGGTTTACACGTATACTGTTAAAAAATATAAACGCATATATATATTTAAAGGTTTTAGAGAATAGTAGGTTCTGGGTGTAGCAGTGCTAGGGCTGTGTCAGGTTGCCAAATGCTGCCATCTAACGGTCAGGTTTAGCCAGTGGTAAAGCAAATTTAGAAGACATTTTAGATTAGAAAGGGTTAAAGTAGTAAAGGGAGGAGTGTCAGGTGGCAGGGTGGATGGCTACGAGAGGGGAGATCCAGAGGAAATTAGTCAAAAAGTGGATTCAAAGCGAGAAGACATGGCCTCGGTGCTAGGGCCAGTCAGGGAACCCCAAAGTAAATTCTGGAGTTATGGAGCCTACAGCTCACCCTCGCGGGCTTAAAGAGTTGTCCAGCTAGAGAAGCCATCATGGTCCAGAAGTGAGAAGCGGACGAAGGTGTGCGGTATTAGGGGGCAAGGAGGCACAAGAGAGACAGAGGCACAGGAGAGACAGAGAGAGAGACAGAGAGAGAGACAGAGAGAGAGACAGAGAGAGAGACAGAGAGAGAGACAGACAGAGATAGAGAAAGAGATATTGACAGAGATAGAGAAAGAGATATTGACAGAGATAGAGACAGAGAGAGAGAGAGACAGAGACAGAGACAGAGAGAGAGAGACAGAGACAGAGAGACATTTGTTGGCGTTTTCTTTTCCTGCATTTTTAGCATTTACTTCATTAGTAAAAACACATGGCACAAAAACGCACCAAATACGGATACGTTTTTTGGTGCGTTTTTCTGCCAGAAGGTGCAGATATGATGCAGAAAATTTCTGCATTAAATCAGCAATGTATGCACATAGCCTAAGTGTCATGGACCCTGCCCGAAGTCTTCTCCACACCCAGAGTCTCCTTGGCACCCTCCTTCAAATGCGCTGTAAGGATTCAGAAGTCTGCAGTCATCTAGAGTGACTGCAGACTTCATCACAGACCTGGACAAGCCTGTTCAATTATAAAACAATTATAAAATTAAGCACTGTAGCATGCAAAACCTAAAAGCGTCCAAAATACCCACTGTCCGGATTTAGCTCTGCTTACTGGTTCCATAAGTCATTACATGACCACTCCACTCCTATGAAATTTTCATGCTTACCAAAAAAATTTTTGGTTTTGTTTTTGGGAAATAAAAAAAAAAAGTGGTGTTCAAAAAGGGCCTCACTAGGTTACACATATATATATATATATATATATATATATATATATATATATATATATATATATATATATATATATATATATATATATAGTGAGCTGGGTTATGGTACCTTATGTGATCTTTGTTCCATTCTAGTGTCCATGTAGTCAGTTGGTTCTGTTGCAGAATCTATTATTATTTATTTATTTATAGAGCACCATTGATTCCATGGTGCTGTACATGAGAAGGGGGTTACATACAGAATACATATACAAGTAACAATAGACAGACTGGTACAGGAAGAGGGCCCTTCCTGTACCAGTCTTGCAGGCTTACATTCTAAAGGATTTTGGGGAGGAGACAGTAGGTGGGGTGTAGGTTGGGCGGCAGCTCCGCACGGTGGTGGGGCGGCAGCTCCGCACGGTGGTGGGGCGGCAGCTCCGCACGGTGGTGGGGCGGCAGCTCCGCACGGTGGTGGAGCTTGTGCCTGCTGTATCTATGCAGCAAGCTCCGTTCTGTTCCTAAATCTATGTACCAGTCACCATTATTTTTAAAGGGAAGGTTTTGCGGTTTTTCATTTTTGTATTAATAGGAATTATGGAATCAATTATTTTTAATACAAAATGTAATTGTTTACTTAGTTTTAATTTAATTCTATTTTTACTGAAACACCCTAGTGTTTACTGCCATCTTGGAGTAACGACAGTTACTACCCTCAAATACGGCAGCGCCCTGTGCGCCCTGGTCGGATAGTTGGCGTCAGACCCTATATTTACACTGAGGGCGCCCTGCTGTGAGCTGGACAAGCCCCCTGGGCTGTCCAGATCACAGCAGAGGGAGGACATCGCCACCATCTTTGTGGAGCCCACAGAGTATGCTGTGTGCTGTACTTTCCCTGTGTCATTCACTCGGGAGTACTGCTGCCGGGCAGGGGTGATTGCACCCTAACTGTTCCTAGTGTGCTGCTCCCTCCCCCTGCCGCTCCTCCCACACCCCTTCTCCCCCACTGTACGCGTGTGCTCACCTCAGGCCTCTATTCCTTGCATCTTCTCACTGCTCTGTCCTGTGATCACTGACAGGAGAGGATGCCAAGGCAGAGGTCTTAGGTGAGTGTATGCGGCTGGGAGCGTGGATTGCGGCGTGACATCTGTAGTGCAGTGCCGCTCAGGCTGCAGATCACCCCTTCTCGCAACATGTCACCTCGGACCTCCGATCCTGGCTGGCAGCTTCGCTTGTCGGCCTGGTGTCTCAGCAGTTCCTCCTCTCAGTGCTCAGAGCACAGTATATGGGGGTACAGGAATATGGGGCAGAGTATATGGGGCACAATATACAGTGGGGCACAGTATACAGAGGGGCACAATATAAAAAGGGCACATAAATATGGGAGCAGAGTATAAAGGGCACAGGAATATGGGGGCAGAGTATATAGGACACCGTTTACAGTGGAGACTTATGCCAGTGGTCCTCGGTGATACTTTAGACATTAGGATCACTTTGCGGTCACAAGCAAAATGGCTCCACACTGTGTCTCTAAACTTCATCTTCCGTTATCCTTTTGGAAACACCCAGAAGGGGAGGGGAGGTGACATCACACACAGGAGGGCAGATTCTGCCCACATTTATTGCAGTTGTCATGTGAGCTTGTTGTGTAGTAGGATTTTAGCAGCTGCTCCCCCTAGTGTTTAATAGTGGAAAATAGCAAACTTAAAATATATTTATTTTGCTCAATTAAAAACAAATATTTAAGCAAAACAACAAAAAAAAACCAAACATTTTTTCAGTTGATTTTTTTTTAACGACGCCTTCCCATTAAAGCCTGTTACCTCTTCTGTTTTAATGCAAAGGCCAGAGATAAGCAGGCTAAAGGTGAACAACTGGAGGGCCACTGACTTGTGTTTACCCCCCAGGCTGAAATGTGTCAGCCAGCCCCTGTGCAGACTCCTTGCCAGAATCTGACTAAGGGCACGGCCTCACTCAATGCACATATCACATACTCACGGCCAACTGACCACCGTCCCCGACTGACACCGGAGAATGCTCACAGAGAAAGCTGGGTGCGATGTGAGGACTAACAGGGCTATATGAGTAATATAGGGTGACAGACCGAGGATGAGAAGCATATCTGTACAATCGCGCTGAAGAAAGAAACTTGTGGCTATAATCAGTAGGGTTAGGCTCTCTGAGGATTTCTCCTTTTTGACCATATGGTCAGTGTTTTTTTTTTTTGTTTTTTTTACAACTAGCAAATGTCTCCCTGGTTTCTCCTTGCTTTTCATTTGCTGCCACCTACAGGTGTAATCCTCCTTACAGTCCATGGAAAATTCTATTTTACAGTATATTACATTGAAGTAAATGGAACAATCAAGTCGCTTTTTTACCCTTATTTCTCCCAATAATTGTTTTTACATGATTTAATTGTGTTCTCCTTGTATTTAATAAACGGATTTCTTGCTCACTATTTATGGTGGTGGGCCTCGAATATGCATTGTCTTCTCCCAATGGTTACGTTTCCTACAAGCATAGAGCACCCCATCTATATTTTTACCATTGGCCGTGCATCTCATTTATTCTTATTACCTCCCAATAAATGGGATTGCTTTGTTTTATTTATATGCAGAAGCATTTCGTATAGCTTAGGCTGGTTTCACACTACGTCTTTTTAACATCCGTCCTTAACGTTATTTTAGCGGACAAGCGGATCCAGTGCAAATGCGTTTTCATTTCAATGCATTTGCACTCGCGTTAACGTCCGTTCACCTGCGTTTGCGTGCGTTATAGTGAGGATCCAGTGACTTGCAGTTTTTTAACATGTTTCAAAAACGCTACTTGTAGCGTTTTTGAGCTCCGTCCAAATACTGCAAATTGCTGGATCCTGACTATAACGCACGCGAACGCAGGTGAACGCTGGCGTGCTGATAGACAGGATCCTGCTTTTGTACTGAGCATGCCCAGAAAGTACTGAGCATGCCCATAACCAGTCTCGCGTGATCTGTCTCTCTCTCCTCCTCCCTCCCTCCCTCACCCTCTCTCTTTCTATCTCTGTCTTTCCCCCTTCCTCTCTCTCCCACCTGAGAGCTGCGGACACTCGTAACCAAGGTAAATATCGCGTAACCACTTCTCTTAGTTACCCGATGTTTACGTTGGTTACGCGTGCAGGCAGCCCTGCTCCTAGCAGCTGCAGACACTCGTAACCAAGATAAATATCGGGTATCCAAGGCCGATGTTTACCTTGGTTACCAGCGTCTGCAGCTGTCAGAAGCCTCCTCCCAGTCTAGTTCCCCTCACTCCCGATCACATGACTCCAATGCCCGCCCCTAAACATCCAGTGCAGGATCCTGCAAAATAACATATGCGTTTGCATACGTTATTTGCTGTAAAAGCAGGATCCGTACTTCCGCTAAAAAAACGTTTTCAGCGGATGTTAAAAAGACGTAGTGTGAAACCAGCCTTAAGCCTCAGTCAGTGATGGTTAATACAATTTATAAAAAACAAACAAAAAAAAACAAAACACCCCAACTTTCTACCTGTCTTGGGACACAGAAGGAATCACCAACATAAGAAGACCGTGGAGACACATGAGGCTTGAAACTCCCCAGCATAAAAAGGAGTACAAAAAGCCGGACCTAAAAATAGTAAAAAAAATTTAAAAATAAAATTACACATTATATGTATATTAGAAACGACAAATTGTCCAGCTTAAGCTCAATTCACATGTCTTGTAAGCATATATAGCATGTCAATAAGTCTCAGAATGAAGACACCACAGGGCCCCAGGCATCCAGCGTATGGCTGAAGTTTTATTATGTCATACACTGGGCTCGGTATACTTATCCATTATATATTGAAGCACTGCCTGCTGCACTCCTTCAGATTTCATCTTTATATAGGTTGAAAAAAAGCCCTAGGCCCGTCTATTTCAACCTTCCTCCACCAGTTCTATATTTTGTCACTAACTCACTTATAACAATGTTGTGTGTACTGAGGAAATCATCCAGCCCTTTTATAAAAGCTGTTATAGTATCTGCCATTACTACCTCTTGTGGTAGGGTATTCCACAGTCTGACTGCTCTAACTGTAAAGAACCCTTTCCTATTTAGCTGCCGGAATCGCTTTTCTTCCACTCGCTGTGAGTGTCCCCTGGTCCTTCGTATTGTCTTTGGAAGAAATAAGTCATGTGCCAGTCCTTTATATTGACCACACATGTATTTATACATATAAATGAGATCTCCTCTGAGACGTCTTTTTCTAAGCTAAACATATCTAACTTTTTTAACCTGTCATCATATGGGAGGCCTTCCATTCCTTGTAATACTCTAGTCGCCCTCCTTTGAACTGACTCTAACTTCTGAATGTCCTTTTTAAAATGTGGAGCCCAAAACTGGATCCCATATTCCAGATGTGGCCTTACAAGTCATCTAATCTCTCTTTATATACACTCTAAAATATTGTTTATAATATTAGTTGAGTGCTGTTGCTCGGCTTACTTGTAATGAGAATACCAACGTCCTCCTCCTGTTCTGTAGTCCCGAGTTTACTTCCATTTAATGTATACGCAGCTATAGGATTACTCCGTCCTAGGTGCATTACTTTACATTTATCAACATTACATCTCATTTGCCAAGTATCTGTGTGACGCCGTGGCAACACCAGGTAGTCACAGTTAGGCCCCTGCATAACACCTTCCCTCATTAGGAAACATGCAGCCAACCTAGAAACCCTAGTCACCCTCCTTAGGGAACGATAGACACACCAGTGGGCGTGACCAGGTGGTTGGGACACGCCCACACAGTCTAGACAGCCCGGGGAGGGAAAAACAGGGCGTTAAGCTGAGAGTTCAGTTTGGAGAGGAGTGTGGGCTGGAGCTAAGGGTAGCTCCAGCGGTTAAGTTCAAGTTGAACGGTTCCAGGGTAGGAGCCCTGGTGCCACTGGCTAGGAGGCAGACGGTGGTCTCCGTCAGCAGGAGACGGGAAGACGGCTCGGTTTAACCGAGGTGGACCGGGACAGGGTTGTAGCCCGCCGATATGACACGGGGAACTGACCCGGAAACAATAAGCACAAAGGGGGGTACTCGGACCCTGAAGCCAGGACCAGAACCTACTGGAGCTGGTTAATTAACCGATTGAGGCCAGGACTAGAGGTCCTGTCCCACCCAAAGTCCCTCATAGAAGAAAACAACCCACCGATTAGGGATAAGAGGTGACCGCCAGGGCTCATAGATCCCACGGGCCAGCGTCTGCGGGCACGGCTCCTTAGGCCACATCCGGCCAGGAGCGGACTCCTGAGTTTTATACTGGGAAAGTCCACCTTACACAACAGTGCAGGAAAAGGATAGAGACCACCAGCCGGGTGGGGTATCCCGAACGCAACCGGCTGCGGCACCGGCCACCACCACCTTGGTTTACCAGAGACTTGTGTGTTTTACTAACAGTGAGTACACCAGCACCCTCTGTGATAGCCATCCCCTGCACGCACCAACGGGGTCCCGGGGCCACCATCCCTGCCCACGGATGGGTTAACAACTTGCTGCACAACATCTCCCCAGGGTGCCCCGTAACAGCAGAGGTGGTGTCCCACCTCACCACACACTGTGGGTGGCGTCACAAACTTAATTTGGCCCAGCCCGTACTTATACGTCCCCCATTTATTCGGCGTGTCCGCGAGACCCCCGGGTCCAGAGACCCTCGAGCCACCACCCCTGAAGGCCCGAATCCGAGCAGTGTCGGCTGCTGGCACGGGGGCGGCACACCCCCCCATTCTGACATCTCATCTAGATCTTTTTGTAATATTGTACTACCAAGGTCAGTTTTTAAGATCCTACATAGTTTGGTGTCATCAGCAAAGACTGACACTTTAAGGTCCAGTCACACTAAGCAACTTACCAGCGATCCCAACAACGATAGGGATCGCTGGTAAGTTGCTAGGAGGTTGCTGGTGAGATGTCACACTGCGACGCTCCAGTGATCCCACCAGCAACCTGACCTGGCAGGGATCGCTGGAGCGTCGCTACACGAGTTGCTGGTGAGCTCACCAGCAACCAGTGACAAGCCCCCAGCACCGCGTGGAAGATGCTGCGCTTGGTAACTAAGGTAAATATCGGGTAACCAACCCGATATTTACCTTGGTTACCACCGCACGGAGCTACACGTGCAGAGAGCAGGGAGCAGCGCACACTGAGCGCTGGCTCCTTGCTCTCCTAGTTACAGCACACATCGGGTTAATTACCCGATGTGTGCTGCAGCTAAATGTGCACAGAGCAGGGAGCAGCGCACAATGCTTAGCGCTGGCTCCTTGCTCTCCTAGTTACAGCACACATCGGGTTAATTAACCCGATGTGTGCTGCAGCTAAATGTGCACAGAGCAGGGAGCAGCGCACAATGCTTAGCGCTGGCTCCTTGTTCTCCTAGTTACAGCACACATCGGGTTAATTAACCCGATGTGTGCTGCAGCTAAATGTGCACAGAGCAGGGAGCAGCGCACAATGCTTAGCGCTGGCTCCTTGCTCTCCTAGTTACAGCACACATCGGGTTAATTAACCCGATGTGTGCTGCAGCTACATGTGCACAGAGCAGGAGCCGGCACTGACAGTGAGAGCGGAGGAGGCTGGTAGCAAAGGTAAATATCGGGTAACCAAGGACAGGGCTTCTTGGTTACCCGATGTTTACATTGGTTACCAGCCTCCGCAGAAGCCGGCTCCTGCTGCCTGCACATTTAGTTGTTGCTGTCTCGCTGTCACACACAGCGATCTGTGCTTCACAGCAGGACAACAACAACTAAAAAATGGCCCAGGACATTCAGCAACAACCAACGACCTCACAGCAGGGGCCAGGTTGTTGCTGGATGTCACACACAGCAACATCGCTAGCAACGTCACAAAAGTTGTTCGTTAGCAGCGATGTTGCTAGCGATGTTGCTTAGTGTGACGGGGCCTTTACTCTCAATCCCATCCACAAGGTCATTAATAAAGAGATTAAAAAGAATCAGTCCTAGCACAGATCCCTGCGGCACCCCACTTCTGACTATAACCCATTTAGAGAATGGGCCATTTATGACAACTCTTTGTTTCCTATCTTTTGGCCAATTCCTTACCCAGTTGCATATTGTGTCCCCTAGTCCTTGCTTCTGGAGCTTTAGTATAAGGCTATTATGTGGTACAGTATCAAATGCCTTTGCAAAGTCCAAATAAATCACATCAGCTGCATTACCAGCATCCAGATTTGCACTTACCCCTTCATAGAACCCCAACAGGTTGGTTAGACAAGACTTATCTTTCATGAATCCATGCTGTCTGTTATTATATTATTTTCTGCAATATATTTTTGCATGTCATCCCTTAGAATGCCCTTAAAGACTTTGCATACTACTACTACTACTTTGCATACACTATCAGATTGGTGGAGATTCAACACCTAGCACACCCACCAGTCAGCAGTTTTCGGCTCCGCAGGCAAGCTGCAGTTTATCAGCTCCATACACTGATCGTTGGGGTCTCAGGTGTAGGACCCCACTGATTGGATATGGATCCTTAGGATAGGTCATCAATATCATACGCCTAAGCAACGTCTTGCATGGGCAACCTTTTCCACTGTGTCGTTGTAGTGGTATATGCTGCAGTTTTCAACTGGAAATCTGTGTCTGAACAGGACATCTGATGTAGTGTCAATAGCTGTTGAGCAGTGATGGGTGAACCGAAACTGTAAAGTTAAGGCTCTGTGCGCACTAGTGCGTTTTTCCCGCGGATTTACCCGCGGATTTGCCGCGGAAATTTCTTGAGAAATGTCTGCAATCTTTGTGCAGACATTTCCCAGCAAATTCTATGGTAAAACAAAAAAAGCTGTGCGCACTGGTGCGGATTTTTCTCAAGAAATTTCCTTGAGAAGAATTTCTCGAGAAACTTTCTTGAGAAAATGAACATGTCCATTATTTCCGCAGGTACCCTGCGGATTTCGGCAGTACAGCCTGCAAAAATCCGCAGGGAACCACCCGCGGGAAAATCGCGGCAATTCCGCGGCTATTCCGCGGCTAATCCGCGGCAAATCCGCATGCGGATTTGGTGCGGATTTTTTCCGGAGGTCCGGAAATCTTTCACTCCCAGAAGTTTCTCAAGAAATTTTCTTGAGAAACTTCTTATTTCTAGTGTGCACAGAGCCTTAGGGTCCGTAGTGAACACACAGTGTTCGTGCACACGATCCCGAACACGAGATTTCCTGGGAAGCTCGTGTTAGAGTTTGGGTCCAGGGGCTGTATATATATATAAAAAAAAAAAAAAAAAAAAAAATGCAGCACATTATTAAAAAAAATAAACATTATGATTCTACTTACAGGTCCGCGACACGTCCTGCAGACTGTCTCCAATCTGATCATTGCTTTGCCTGCGGGTCACCAACACTGACTACAGGACATCCCATGACATCAAAGCCATGTGACCAGTCTGGTGTGAATGTTGTAAAGACATTGGCTTACAGATTGGTCACATGGCTATGATGTCATGGAAGGTCCTGGTAACTATTGGGGTATTCACTGCACTGCTTGTCACTCAGCAGTCTTCGGCTGTGTTTGCAGTGACGTCAGGGTTCACCCGAGTCCATGGCTCATGGACTAACTTTTACTGTCACAGTGTGAGTTTCGCATCGGCATCACCTGGCACGGAGCGGCTCGGCTGCATGTATTCCCATGCAGTTGAGGCGCTCCTGTCAGGAGAGTGTCAGTCCGTGCAGGGTGATACCGGTGCGAGAGTCGCAGGAGTCATACGGAGTCATATGGAAATGGACTCATACCCTCAGTGTCAGCCTGCTTCTATCTCTGTAGAGATGCTTATCTATACAGCTCAATGAAGCAGAACTGACCTTGCTCTCCCTGCTTTTCGTTCTGTAGAAATGCTTGTCTTTACATAGCTCTACCTGTAGACTACGTCAGACTAAGGATATTTTTTATAATAAAGATGGAGTCTCCAAATGTTTTTTTGGTTTTATTTCTAATAAAAAATATTTTTCTGTGTTGTGTTTTTTTTTTACTGTTGACTAGAAATTCATGGTGGCCATGTCTAATTTGGCGTGACACCATGAATTTCAGGGTTAGGATCAGCTCAGAATACAAAGCTGATATTAACCCTTTTATTACCCAGCGTGCCTCCACCATCAGGGCCGCTGGACGAGCTGGGTAAAGCGCCTGGAAATGGCACTAAGAAACAATGCGCCATTTCAAGGGGCGGCTGTGGTTTTTAGTGTGGGGTGCCCCGAACGCTTGGGCCTTACCACGCTGAGAATCCCATCCCCCAGCTGCATGGTTTTACCTGACTGGCGATTAAAATACAGAGGGAGCTCACGCATTTTTTTTTTCATTATTATTTTTTTTAAATAAGTAAAAAAAAACAAAAACGGGCTTCCTGTATTTTGATTGCCAGCCAAGGTAAATCCAGGCAGATGGGAGTGGCAGCCCGTAGCCATCCGCTTTATCTGTGCTGAGAATCAAAAATACCGCAGAGCGCTATGTCATTTTTTTAAATGTATTTATTTTTACACTACTATATGTGTGAGGGACCCAACAGACAATCACAGACGCTGTCACGCAGAATGGGCATCTGTGATTGACTATTGGAGTAACCTGGAATCTGCCCATACATTCTAGATGCTAGAATGTATGGGCTTGTTTCAGGTTACTCAAGCATCTAATCACAGATGCCCACTCTGTGACAGCCGTCTATGATTGTCTGTTATTTTAACAGTAAAACAAAACAACAACACAGAGAAAAATATTTTACTAGAAATAAATCAGAAGACATTTAGAACTCCATCTTTATTATGCAAAAAAAACCTTCCGACGTAGTCCAAAGGCAAAGGAGACAAACACAGGTCTGCTCACACAGACTCAGCTGAGAGCAGTCAGAGACTTCACCCAAGAGCATAGCTGAGGCCGGGCAGCTGTGCCCCCGGGTAACCGCCACTGACTAAAGGACCTTCCATGTGACCAGTCTGGTGTGACTGTTGTTACCTCATGGGTTACAGGACTTTCCATGACATCAGCCATGTGACCAGTCTGTAACCCAATGTTTGTACAACATTCACAACAGACTGGTCACATGGCTATGACGTCATGGAAGATCCTGTAAGTCAGTGGTGGTTACCCGAGGGCACAGCAATGATCGGACCTGGAAGCAGAAGCTGCCGGGAGACAGAGTCTGCAGTACGCTTTGCAGGACCTGTAAGACTAATGAAAATGTTTATTATTAACTATATTCTATATTTTACAAACCCCACCACTCTATCCCATAACTGTAAAGTCCAAGTTCGGAGTTTGCGTCACCTCAGAACCCGAACTCGAACTTTACAAAACGTTCGGGCAAGTCTCCCGAGCATTGGGGGGGGGGGGGGGTTCACCCATCACTACTGCTGAGTAAGAAGTGAGGTCGAAGATGCGGGATGGTTTTGTACATCACAGTGATATGCAGATGTTTTCTCATTTCTGGCGACAGGGTACTGTAGTGTGCACATGACCATAGTAGTACGTGAATAACACCTAGTATTAGCATGTTATATTTGCCTAAAATTTTACCCTAACCCTTAGGTGACGCAGCTAATTTTAATAATTTATAAGTCCAAGTTTTGAAATCTAACCAGTGTCACTTCATGTTGTAATAACTTCAACATATCTCAGGGATTCTGGGACTGTTTTTTTCATGACACATTGTACCTTATATTAGTGGTAAATTTAGGTGTATAGGTTTTGCATTTATTTAGGAAGATATTGGAATTTTGATGAAAATTTGGAAAAATTAGCAATTTTCAAAAACTTTCAAATTTTAGGTCCTTAAACCAGTTAGTCATGCTGTACAAAATAAAGAATATTCCCATATGCCTACTTTGTATCTGCATCATTTTTCAAAATGTCATTTCATTTTGTTAGAAGGATTACAAGTTGAGTAGATTTTTTTCAGGAAATTTACAAAACTGGTTTCTTTCTTTAGGGACCGCTTCAAATTTATATAGACTTTGACAGCCTATGTATTGAAAACTCTGCAAAAGTGATACCATTTTAAAAACCGCACTCCTCAAATACTTCAAAATTGCTGTCAGGAAATTTGTTAACCTTTCAGGGGCTACACAGGAAGGAATGCAAGGTTGAATGAGGTAAAAAAAATCCTCTGAAGTGTGGCTTTAGTCCCAAATTTTCAACTTTTACAAGGGGTAGTGTGGCGCCCCTGAGGTGTCAGGTGCTAATCCCGGGTTCCTGGAAGACCAGTGCCAGTAAATACCATTCAAAACACACACATCCACATCCATACCCTTTTTCCAATACGGGGTAACAGGCTAGAGACGGGTCTGATGGATGGTTACCCATTGGTCGGGACTTATCCAATCCGCTACTCAGAAACCCGGGAGGGGGAGGGGCTAATCAGTGCAGTTGACAGAAGACGTACATCTTGTCAGAGACACAGACAGTTGGACAGTCAGTCAGAAGTTGACATGCAGACAGAAAGTGTAAAGTGGCTTGCTGGGCTCAAGGCGTACGGTCGCCAGGGAGAGTACGGTGAGAGTACTCACGGGACTGAGCACCGGCGGGGTGCAGAGCCCTAGTTCAGGAAGGTGCTTCAAGCTCACCTGATAAATCTGCCCGGTGAGGGAATCATCAGTGTTCCTCATCAACGTTAGTGTCTGGGGCACAGCAGCAAAGAGGGAACCCGGGAACTGGGACAGAGGTCCGACCCAAGAGAGGTTCAAGCTGCCTGCCATATGGGCTAGGACTGTGACAACAGGAGGGGACCCCAGAACGCTACAGGCCACGGGGACCCACCAACTACAGATGGGTGCATGGAAGTAAAGCTCACCAGGTCACTATACCAGCACTGAGGTCAAGGGAATACCGGATTACCTGAGGCCCAGATTGGTAGAGACCAGCTGAGTTGCAGCTACTCAGAACCAGTGAGTAAAGAACAAGTTAAACCGCAGCCCCTGTGTTTTCTGAATTCTTCCTACACCTCAGCATCACCAACTTCCACCATATCAGAATACTCCTCATTCTCCCCTAGGGCTTAGCTCTACTTGCAGAGGGCCATAACATCCAAGCTGCTCAATACCACCAGCCCCAGCAGTGAGAGACTTTGCAGCGGCGGCTTTCCCCATACAGCCGCATACCGCAAGTGGCGTCACGAAAAACATTTTTATTTTCCCTTTTGTTTCCCCTTTTTATTAAGTGACTCACAGGGTCAAGGAATCGCGCACCGGCCACCCGTGACACGTCCCCGTGACTCAAGGCTCGGGACTGAGTACCCCAAGGCCCTGGGGTGCGTCAGTAGCACAAGAAAACTGACTCCACAATTTATTATCCAGTTAATTCCGAGCACGATACTCCACATGTGGTCAGGAACCTCTGGACAAATGGAAGAGCCCGTAAGGGAAGGAGCACCATTTCACTGAATTTTGACTGAAATAGATTGCGAGCAGCATGTCACATTTGCAGGGACCCTAAAAAAGGTATTTAAACAGCAGATATCTCCTACAAATGATCCAATTTTGGAAATTACACCCCTCAAGAATTTTATCCAACGGTATAGTCAGCATTTTGAAATGACAGGTACTTCACAGAATTTGATAACAATAGTTCATCTTATTGAAAAATTTCAATTTTTGTCACTAAAATGTTCTTTAGCCACAAATATTTCCCTTTTGCAAGAGGTAACAGCAAAAAGTGGACTGCACAGTTTGCTACCTACTTTCTTTCTCAGCGCAGAGATATCCCACATGTAGTAAGAAAAAAAAATCTATTTGGATAAACAATAGGGCTTGGAAGGGGGAAAAAGTGATATTTGGTTTTTGAAGTGTAAATTTTTCTGGAATAGACATGCAGACACCATGTGTTATTTGCAAAGCCCCTGATGTAGCAAAACATCAGAAACCCCCCCACAAGTGACCCAATTTTGGAAATTAGACTAAACAAGGAATTCATCTAGCGGTGTTTTGGGCATCTTGAACCCATAAGTGCTTCACAGAACTTTAAAAATGGATGTGAAAGTAAAAATTACGTTCTTTCCCTAAAATGTACCAAATTTGTAATTTTAACACTGGACAACAGGAAAAAAAAAAATGAACCACACAATTTGTTATGCAATTTATCGCAAACGAAGAATGCTATTTGATTTGGAATAGATTGTGAATTGCATGACATTTGCTGAGCCGCTGATGTGACGCCCTGGTAAAACCAGGTTGTCACAGAGACTGCACAAATCTTCCAGGTGCAGGACTCTATCCTCCTTGGCATACCAACACAACCCCACACACAGGTACATACACCAGCCACAAAGCCTAGTCACCCCCCCAGGACAATAGGGACACACCAGTG
This sequence comes from Anomaloglossus baeobatrachus, assembly GCF_048569485.1. Lineage (NCBI taxonomy): Eukaryota > Metazoa > Chordata > Amphibia > Anura > Aromobatidae > Anomaloglossus > Anomaloglossus baeobatrachus. The sequence goes on from NC_134361.1 coordinate 119,508,160, forward strand.
GATGGGGCCAGACAGATAGTGACGCCCACCTAGGGGTCCTGAGGTGTCAGGGGAGGGAACACGACAGTGAAGCTGAGAGAGGAAGTGAGAGGAGTGAAGTGGTAGTCGGGGGTTATAGCTCCCGGACTACCTGAGCCGACTAGGTGGCAGACGGCAGAGCAGGGCCACAGGCAACGGAGATCCAGTCGCGAGAGACCTTAAGTGGACCGGGGCAGGGTTGTAGCCTGCCGGTGCCGACAGCGGGAATCCGGTTCGGAGGCCGTGCACAGTCGGGGTACCTGGACCCTAGGGCGAGGACAGCTTCAAGCCCCTTGTCAATTAGCCAGAAGGGGACAAGATTCCACATCTTGTCTCACCAGTGAGCCCAGATAGAGTGAGACGGTAGCCCAACGCGGGGGATAGGGCGTCTGCAAGTGCCTGCAAAAATCCCAAGGGACAGATCTCACGGGCAACAGCTCCCACAGCAAAGACACCGGAAGCAGACTTTTCCCGTTTCATGTGGACTAGTCAACACACAAGACAAAAACACTGAAGTGCAGGAGGAAGGGCCCCTGTCCTGTCAGCCGGTGTGTGGGACCCGAGCACACCCCCCCGGAGGCTACCGGTATCCGGCACTTGGTTTACTACTTGGACTTTGTGTGGTTTATTCAACAACAGTGAGTACACCGGTGTCATCCGGTCCAGCCTGCAGACGGCGCCCCAGCACTGCACTCCACCTACACCTGGGCCCCGGGACAACACCTCCCCTACCCATGGAGGGGATACCATCCTGCTGTCCCACTCCATCAGCCCCGGGTGCCCCTATACCAAGGCAGCGGCGGTGTCACAAAATTATCACCGCAACCCACGGGTGGCGTCACTGATAACACTCTTCCCCTGTAAATACCCCCTTTATATTGTTGTAGGCAACGTGCTGCTGCAAGAGCCCCGGATCCGGCTGCCACTAGAGCCACAGTCACGATCCCGGATCCAAGTGTCTCGAGCAGCTCCCCACTGGCCGTGGCCGGCACTCCCGCCCGCGACACTGACATGCCACAACAGCAGAAAGTCCTCAAGTGACCCCATTTTGGAAAACTATAAAACACTGAAACCTCAATCTATACCCTTAATCAGCATAGGGTTATTAATACAACACAATTTGCCCAAAGGGCAACTAGAGGTACCCTAACTAAAGATTAATAAAACTTTAATGTATTTTTGAGAATAAAAGTTAACAGATCAATCTAAAATCTCGGCAGACAAAGCAACCCAATAGTAAGTCATATATCCGGCCACGGACCAGATACTATATACAAGTGGACTGATGTCCAACAGTATTATCAGATTGGTATTGCCCTACTCTGCCTATAAAAAAGCTAATAGCCTCTCCAACATGTTTCACCATGTCTGGATTCATCAGGGGGCTGAGGCTAAACATAGCGCAACAACAGTTTTTTAAAAAATACAGTAATTATGCCCAACATGTAAAGTTATGAAAGGTAGCAAATCACTGTATTAGGGAAGATTTACAGTATATTCCTCTACAATTGGGGGAAAAAAAGTCAGTTCAGCAGCATAAACTGCAAGAGGAGTTTGTTCTGATAAGCAGAACAATCAGGAGGAGGCGCTGACCCATCACTGCCATCATCTGTACTCCAAAGGAGTAAATTCCAATACCGATGCAGATGAAGGTAGCCAGACAGACTGTGCAAAAGCTGGGTTTTAAAAAACATTTTAACAGGAATAAAAAGTATGTATTCAAGTCAAATCTCTTAATAAAGTGATTTGTAGAGTTTTCTGACTTTCCCTGCTGCACAATTTTTTTTTTTTTTTATTAAGAATAAACATTAAAAGGGAACCTGAAATGTTCCCAAAACTTGTCTGCAGGTTAGTAGTGATTTAAAGTTGTACAGAAAGTAACTTTATTCCTGCCCGCAGTCTCTGGCTTTCAGTCAGTGGCATGCTGGAGTGGCTTCTGCCATCACTCAGTACACAGTGAGTCGCAGCTGTAAATATGGCCTGGCACACTGACTGACAGTCATGTCTGCCATGTCAGTGCACAGCCGGCTGACAGTCACACTTACAGCTGCCACTCACTGTGTACTTGAGCGCTGACTGAGGCTGCGTCAATATGTCTCGATATTTGACATTTTTTTTTTTTTTGAGGGCACTAAGGCAATATAAATGGGATCCTCCAAATGCACACCTGAAAGCAGCAACAATGAAGAGGAAAAAAAGGGTGGTGTGCTAATGAGGAGATCAGCAAAACAATAATGGCAATAAATATTCAAATGTTTATTGTAGGAAAAACCATCAACATAGTTTAAAAACATCTAAAAACATGAAGTACACCCCGTTTTTCCCTGAGGAAGCCATCTGGATATGGCGATACGCGTTGGGGGGGTTGCTTTAGGTCTCCACCTCCTCCATGACTGCCTTTTCACCATTGCTCCGCTTGCCTTAATCGGAATTATTTTGCATGCCTCTTTTTCCATCATTGTGATTCTGGTAAAGATTATGGCGTTGTATATATTTACTTATATGTAAACCTGCTTTATTCCATCTTACAAGCTTTTCCATGCCCTATCCTATGGTTGATTGGGCATTTTTGCATATTGATTTTTACATATTAATGTATTAGCCATTTGTCTTTAGGACTGACACATATCTTTGTTTTTTTTTTTTGCATGCTATATGATTATGATTCATTGGTGTTATTGATTGCAGTACATGGTCTAAAATCTCTGAGGTGGACACTTCTCAGAGGCTTATGCTTTATTATAGCAAACCTCTGATGTTTATTGTACTGCATGTTTTTAGAGGTTTTTAAACTATGTTGGTGTTTTTCCTACAATAAACTTTTGAATATTTATTGCCATTATTGTTTTGCTGATCTCCTCATTAGCACACCACCCTTTTTTCCTTTTCAATATGTCTCGATGACTGATCGGACCTTTGCTGGAGTGGAGCCCGCTGGCACATAATTCAGCCAGATGTGCATCTGAGGATGTAAATTCAGCTGAAATGTATTGCAGTGCATAGACCTGTTGAGTCACTGCACCGCAATATATGACACTGGCCAATCAAAGCCCTTCAGCTTACATCGACGTGTCAGTCATGCCAATGTCAACTGCTGGCCTATGCAGCGTCTACAGAAGAGCACTCTGCACGTCGTGGGAGAGGGGGAAGGTGGGAAGAATGTTTAGATTTTTTTTGTTTCATTAGAGAACAGCAGAACAGCAGCAATACAGGGGGCATATCTAGCAGGAAGGGGCCCAGGATAGGGAACATGTAATCCTGGAACGAGCCCTGGATAATGGACAATAGTAAAAGGATGACATTACTACAAAATATCAAGGGGAGGGGTGGGCGGGGCAACACATGTTTTTATAGGATCGAGAAAATGGGCCAATACATCTGGTCAACATACTGTAGAGAAGGAGGGTGAGGGGCCAGGTCCAAATTTTGCACCAGGGCACAACGGACTGGTTAAACCCCTAAGATTAGCTGTACTTTTTGTATGACACTCGTACAGCTTTAGAATGCTATTAACCTGCATATTAACCCCATATCCGCAAGTTAGTAGCATTTGGGGACATGATATTTTCCGCTTTAATGTTTAGTTACTCTAAGTGCAATAGTAACATACCAACTTGACATCTGAGAAGCAGCCCTGCTATAGAGACAAGTGCGGAGAGGCAATCTGGGCAACTCTTCTGAACATTTGCACCACAGCTTTTAATCCCTCTGATTCTGGTCTTGTCCTTCTCGCACTGTTTTCCCATGTTGAACAACATGGTCTAGACTAGAGCTAATTTTATTATAAAGAATAACTGACTGTGATTTCACAATTCTTACCACTTTATAGGCTAGCTCTTCGCCTTTACCTGTCCGATGGGTTTGGCTTGAAGAGTTGATCAATCTCCAAGGAGTAACAGAAAAACGCCCAGAATAGCACTGAGCAGAAATAGTGAATCCATGTCTGCGGGTTCAAGGGCAAAAGAAAAACGTGATCATTAGAAAGCAAGAAACAGACAGGAGAACAAACTGTTGTGGCTGGAGACAAATCAGATTCACCATCTGGATGTGTAATGTGGGCCTCTGTCAATGTAAGTACAGAACGCTAAAAAGCTCCCTGAGCATATAGTGCCCCGGCCTCTCCTAATTCTTTTTAGCAACTTTAGTTACTTTAAGGTCACGTTGACAGTCAAAATCTGGAGTCTGTATAAAAGGAAGAAGGATGCAAAAGTGGTGCCCGTGTTTCTATTATATTTTTCCTCCGATTGTTCAGCTCTCAGTGTTGTATTGTGGCATTACAATTAATGATTCTCTATAGTGTCACATTGCGACCGCCTGCAACACAGTAACATTTCATAATGTATTAGATTTTGTATCGCTGGTAGCAAACTTCCCACCATAGGCTTTAAGTCACATGTGAATTGTCTGCAATTTGGCATGCATTTTTTTTTATTTACTGACTTTATTGACTAAATTACCCATGTAAAAAAAAATAAAAATAATAATTGTATCCTATACGCAACACTTGTATTGCATCCAATTTTATGCATACATTACCAACCTAGGAAACTATGTTTGAGCACGTTTGTTTTAAAAAGCTCTTTACAAAAGATAAAATGTCACACAGACGTAGAATACCAACATACAAATGGCAGTAAGGATTTAAAAGAAAAAGAAAAAAAAAAGGGGATAATTTTTCATATATGTTTGTCCAACTTATGTGTGTGTTGCTACATGTTGTTGCGTAATTAAGGGGCAGAAAAATATGCATCGATAAAAGGTGGATGCAAAAAAATATCAGTGTAAAGCTTGTTAACAGGACAGAAAAATCAGACAGAAAATAAACAATATATACACTTAAAAGAGAACCTGTCATGTAAGAAAAAAAAAATGCAATTAGCCTGTAGATGTGGGGTTAATCTGCGGATTAATAGTGTTCTAAAGCTGTGTGGCTGCTGGTCTAAAAACCCAGCTACCAGATGGAAATGAACTTTATTCCTCCCTGTGTGACACCCTGGCAAAACCAGGGTGTCACAGAGCCTGCAAAATCCAGCAAAGTGCAGGCCATTCTCCTCCTTGGTAACCTGATCCCACACCAGTGCAGCAGGACAGACCCCCCCCCAGTGTAAGAGCTAAACAGAGCAGGAGGGGAGGGGCTGCAGCAGAGTGAGTTTGGAGTGTGAAGAGAGCAGACCAGGAGAGGATAGCTCCTGGCTGCTATAAGGAAGGGAAGTGTGAGGAAGGGGCCAGAGGTGGCCGGGGCAGGGTAGTGGCCCGCCAGCATCCAGGGGTGACCCGGATCACTGCAGGTGGAGTGGGCTCCCCGTTCCCGACTGAGGAAGGAGAAAGAAGCGTCTGGCTGCAAAACAAGAACAGGATCCTGCTGTACTGCGTGTGGGACCCCAAACACCCTCCGCACCGAAGGCTGCGGACTCCGGCAGTTTCTGGTTAATTCCTGACTGTGTGAATTTCCTTGAAAAGCGAACTGTGAGTAACAACATCCCCTGGTCCAACCGGGCGCACAGCTCTCAGACGGTCTCCATCTCCTTCCTGCACTACCTCACCGGGGTCCCGGGACACCAACACCCTACCCGTGGAGGGTAATCACCACCTTGCTGCCCACCACCATCCCCGGGATCCATTTACCGGCAGTGCTCCGCTACCTCACCGCACACCACGGGTGGCGTCACGGACAATCTCCCCTACCTAATCCCCTTCTTATTGTGGAGCCTGGGATCACAGACCGGGTCACGCCACCGTGATACCCACAGAAGTGACCCCGTTGCCCGGATCTGAGTACCCCTTATCCCACGGCGACACATTTTGGCGTCACGAACAGGATCGAACCCATTCACTTACCGGTGGAAGTGCGCCTTGTCCTGCCCGTCAGCGGCGTCCCGCTGAGGAAAAATCCCAAAGTCCGCCATTTTAGGCGCCAAAAACAACAGCTTGGCGCCTTCTTCCCCGAGCGGCGGGCGTGAAAAAGAGGCTCCGCCCCCTGAAAACGTGGGCGGAAGCGAAGCTCCGGAGGACAGGAAGCGAAAGGAAAACTTTAAAAGTTGCTAGAAGGACTGCTCCCGAGTACCAAGGGGGAGCAGTAGGAAGGAACTGCAGTTCATGTGACCAGGACTGTAAAGGCAGGGACGCCAGGACTTTGCCCAATTCCGTTCCTGGACAAGCAGTAGCCGCAACCCCAATGACATCTCACCCGGCTCCGGCAGGCTGCCCGGCCGCAACAGTGATGACGTCGGCTCCGGCAGTCTGCCCAGCCGCAACGGTGATGACGTCGGCTGCAGCAGTCCGCCCGGCCGCAACGGTGATGACGCCGGCCCCGGCAGTCCGCCCGGCTACAGCAGAGGCGACACCCGACTGCAAGTCTGCCCCAGATGCAGCGCCAGCCGCTCCCAGGTACCCCATCCCGGCTGTGGAGCGGCCAGAGTGCCCCTGCAGGGAGGAGGAGCAGGCCACTGAGCGATAGGGCCCTCGGCAGTTAGCGAGGCCGGTTGTAGCCGGCGCCGAGGGCATCCGAGTGGGCCTGGCTCCTGAGCAGGAGGCAGAGCACGGGATCCGTGCCCCGTACTGGGAGTGGCGGCAGCAGCAGTGGTAGCGGAGCATGGACGGCTACCCGCAAGTTTAAAGTTGACTGTTTTATGGACTGTCACCCCTGTTGAGCGTCCTCAAGTTCCCGGAGGAGGCCATCTGCACAGCAGGTGGGGGGGGTGGCAGGATAGTTAGAGTTTAAGAAAACGTACCTCCCGATGTGGGAAGATGTATAGTTGTAATGTGTGCACTTTCTTTTTCTCGTTACAATAAATGTCAGTGCCCAGACAGCCCGAGGACGGGCTGTGTTTTACCAAGGGGGTGTGTGACGCCCTGGCAAAACCCGGGTGTCACAGAGCCTGCAAAATCCAGCAAAGTGCAGGCCATTCTCCTCCTTGGTAACCTGATCCCACACCAGTGCAGCAGGACAGGCACCCCCCCACCCCCAGTGTAAGAGCTAAACAGAGCAGGAGGGGAGGGGCTGCAGCAGAGTGAGTTTGGAGTGTGAAGAGAGCAGACCAGGAGAGATAGCTAATGGCTGCTATAAGGAAGGGAAGTGTGAGGAAGGGGCCCGAGGTGGCCGGGGCAGGGTAGTGGCCCGCCGGCATCCAGGGGTGACCCGGATCACTGCAGAGGGAGTGGGCTCCCCGTTCCCGACTGAGGAAGGAGAAAGAAGTGTCTGGCTGCAAAACAAGACCAGGATCCTGCTGTACTATGTGTGGGACCCCAAACACCCTCCGCACCGAAGGCTGCAGACACCGGCAATTTCTGGTTAATTCCTGACTCTGTGTGAATTTCCTTGAAAAGCGAACTGTGAGTAACAACATCCCCCGGTCCAACCGGGTGCACAGCTCTCAGACGGTCTCCATCACCTCCCTGCACCACCTCACTGGGGTCCCGGGACACCAACACCCTACCTGTGGAGGGAAATCACCACCTTGCTGCCCACCAACATCCCCGGGATCCATTTACCGGCAGCGGCGGTGCTCCGTTACCTCATCGCACACCACGGGTGGCATCACGGACAATCTCCCTTACCTAATCCCCTTCTTATTGTGGAGCCTGGGATCACAGACCGGGTCACGCCACCGTGATACCCACAGAAGTGACCCCGTGGCCCGGATCAGAGTACCCCTTATCCACGGGCGACACACCTGCAGCCTCCGGCAGAGGCTCGGCTTCAGTCACTGCTCAGTACATACATTGGGTTGAAAAAAAAAGAAGTATTTAGTCAGTCACCAATTGTGCAAGTTCTCCCACTTAAAAAGATGAGAGAAGCCTGTAACTAACTTCATAGGTAGACTACAACTATGAGAGACAAAATTATTGTCTTATTTGGCAAAATGTTTTTACAAATTATGGTGCAAAATAAGTATTTGGTTAATAACAAGAGTTAATCTAAATATTTTGTTATATATCCTTTGTTGGCAATGACAGAGGTCAAACATTTTCTGCAAGTCTTCATAAGGTTGGTACACACTGTTGGTGATATGTTGGCCGATTCCTCCATGCAAATTTCCTCTAGAGCACTGATGTTTTGGGCCTGTCGCTGGGAAACACGGACTTTCAACTCTCTCCAAAGGTTTTCTATGGAGTTGAGATCTGGAGACTGGCTAGGTCACTCCAAGACCTTCATATGCTTCTTACGAAGCCAGTCCTTCGTTGCCCTGGTGGTGTGCTTGGGATCATTATTCTGAAAGACCCAGCCACGTTTCATCTTCAATGCTCTTGCTGATGGAAGGAGGTTTGCACTCAAAATCTCGCCATACATAGCCCCATTCATTCTTTCGTGTTTACGGAGCAGTCGTCCTGGTCCTTTTGCAGAGAAACAGCCCCAAAGCATGATGTTGCCACCCCCGTGCTTCACAATAGGTATGGTGTTCTTTGGATGCAACTCAGCATTCTGTCTCCTCCAAATACGACGAGTTGTGTTTCTACTAAACAGTTCTACTTTGGTTTCATCAGACCATATGACATTCTCCTAATACTCTTTTGGATAATCCAAATGTGCTCTAGCAAACTTCAGATGGGTCCAGACATGTTCTGGCTTAAGCAGGGGAATACGTCTGGCACTGCAGGATCTGAGTCCCTGTCGGCGTAGTGTGTTACTGATGGTAGCCTTTGTTATAGTGGTCCCAGCTCTATGCAGCTCATTCACTAGGTACCCGCGTGTGGTTCTGGGATTTTTGCTCACCATTGTGATCATTTGGACGTCAAGGGGTGAGATCTTGCATGGAGCCCCAGATCGAGAGAGATTATCAGTGGTCTTGTATGTCTTCCATTTTCTTATTATTGCTCCCACAGTTGATTTCATCACACCAAGCTGCTTGCTTATTGCAGATTCAGTCTTCCCAGCCTGTTGCAGAGCTTAAATTTTGTTTCTGGTGTCCTTTGACAGCTCTTTGGTCTACACCATAGTGGAGTTTGGAGGGTGACCGTTTGAGGTTGTGGACAGGTGTCATTTATACTCATAAGTTCAAACAGGTGCCATTACTACAGGTAATGAGTGGAGGACAGAGGAGACTCTTGAAGTTACAGGTCTGTGAGAGCCAGAAATCTTGCATGTTTTTAGGTAACTAAATACTTATTTTCCACCATAATTTGAAAAACAGAAAAAAAAAAAAATCTTGCCAAATCACAGATAAGGTGATTTTCTGGATTTGTTTTCTCCTTTTGTCTCTTAAGCTGGTGTCACACATAACGACGACGACAACGACGTCGCTGCTACGTCACCATTTTCTGTGACGTTGCAGCGACGTCCCGTCGCTGTCGCTGTGTGTGACATCCAGCAACGACCTGGCCCCTGCTGTGAGGTCGCCGGTCGTTGCTGAATGTCCAGCTTCATTTTTTGGTCGTCACTCTCCCGCTGTGACACACACAGCGCTGTGTGTGACAGCGAGAGAGCGACGAAATGAAGCGATCAGGAGCCGGCACTGGCAGCTGCGGTAAGCTGTAACCAGCGTAAACATCGGGTAACCAAGGGAAGCCCTTTCCCTGGTTACCCGATGTTTACGCTGGTTACCAGCCTCCGCTCTTGCTGCCAGTGCCGGCTCCTGCACTGTGACATGTGGCTGCAGTATGCATCGGGTAATTAACCCGATGTATACTGTAGCAAGGAGAGCAAGGAGCCAGCGCTAAGCAGTGCGCGCGGCTCCTTGCTCTCTGCACTGTGACATGTAGCTGCAGCACACATCGGGTTAATTAACCCGATGTGTACTGTACCTAGGAGAGCAAGGAGCCAGCGCTAAGCGCGGCTCCCTGCTCTCTGCACATGTAGCACAGCGACGTTATGATCGCTGCTTCTGCTGTGTTTGACAGCTAAGCAGCGATCATAACAGCGACTTACAAGGTCGCTGTTACGTCACCGAAAATGGTGACGTAACAGCGACGTCGTTGTCGCTGTCGCTTAGTGTGACACCAGCTTTAGTTGTGATCTACCTATGATGTCAGTTACAGGCTTCTCTCATCTTTTTAAGTAGCAGAACTTGCACAATTGATGGCTGACGAAATACTTTTCTTCCCCACTGCAGTAGGCTCGGGCTGTCAAAAGGGACTATGACTGAAAGCCGGAGGCTGCTGGGAGAAATAAAGTTAATTTGCCTCCAGTATCCGGGATTTAGAACGTTATTAATCTGCAGATTAAACCCATATTTGCAGGGTAATAGTATTTTTTTGTTTGTCTTTTTTTTACGTGGCAGATTTCCTTTAAGAAAATACAACCATTGCATATAGAAAAGCAAGGCTACGTTGTAACAAAATAACTGCAGATCAATGCAATGGGGTACAAGTAATGAATGGTCTTAGGCAAGGATGAGAATTGCACAAACAAAACCAAAAATCACAGCATGCATGATTGTGTCAGAACTATAGCATGATTCAGGTGGTAATAAAAATACAAAGTGGCAGTGCCGACTCCATAACAGAAGAATATGTGAATACAACTGGGAAGTAAACTAAGTGGTGGGACAGTAAAGGATACGGTGGTGAATGGGAGATACAGTATATTCCACCTAGCAAATGCAGGTCAGCCTGGCCTGGACCTTCTCTGCTATTCCTGGTTTTTGAGACAACTTCCAAGGTGCATAGCTGCACGATTAACAGCATAAATAGGCATCCAAAACGTCTCGGTATGGTGGGTATTTGGGCTGGAGAGCTGAAGCAGGTTCTGTGGGAATGATGGATCTGAATGGACTGGCACCTCACAGAACATGTACCCATTATAGCCTGAGAGGCTACTCACATGTTTGTGTTTTTTGTGGACTGCATCCATACAAAAATTAGAGAGTCTTTTTTGTGTTTTTTTTTTTAAATGAGTGTCAAAGATAATAAAAAATATATAATGAAAAAATATTCACCCATACAACGGTGTCCATGAAAGTCATGCACACCATCAGAGTACAATCTGTGTGCTGGCCATGATTAACATTGTAATGAATAGGAGAGGCCTTGTAATTTATCCATCCATGAAAAATACTGATAGAAAAAACAAAAGATAGAGAAAGCCCACTGTGCTTGTATGTACCTAGAAGGGGGGAGGAGTAGTGGGATTTACAAAAATGAATAAGCCACAACATATTTCAGATTAGAGTGGATACGGTTCTAAAGCAGCACAAAGGGGCATACACAGCTCACAGCGCGCCCGACCCGATGGGCCTGGCTTAGGCGTGTCCATGATGAGTTTTGACACTGCATATTTTAGATTTATAGAAGTCTCCTCCCTCTGGGCTTCATTTTTACTCAGCATAAACGGATCTGTGTTGTGGGTTTCAAATCTGTAAGATATCAATTTCCCATGCGGATACGCTGAAGTTTATGTGCAGATTTTCTTAAGGCTGGTTTCACACTACGTCTTTTTAACATCCGTTGAAAACGTTATTTTAGCGGAAGTACGGATCCAGTGCAAATGCGTTTTCATTTCAATGCATTTGCAATGGACTCGCGTCCACCTGCGTTCACCTGCGTTTGCGTGCGTTATAGTGCGGATCCGGTGACTTGCAGTTTTTTAACATGTTTCAAAAACGCTACTTGTAGCGTTTTTGAGCTGCGTCAAAATACTGCAAGTCACCGGATCCGCACTATAACGCACGCGAACGCAGGTGAACGCTGGCGTGCTGATAGACAGGATCCTGCTTTTGTACTGAGCATGCCCAGAAAGTACTGAGCATGCCCAGAACCAGTCTCGCGTGATCTGTCTATCTCTCCTCCTCCCTCCCTCCCTCACCCTCTCTCTCTCTATCTGTCTTTCCCCCTTCCTCCCTCCCTCCCTCTCCCCCACCTGAGAGCTGCGGACACTCGTAACCCAAGGTAAATATCGCGTAACCACTTCTCTTAGTTACCCGATGTTTACGTTGGTTATGTGTGCAGGCAGTCCTGCTCCTAGCAGCTGCAGACACTCGTAACCAAGATAAATATCGGGTATCCAAGGCCGATGTTTACCTTGGTTACCAGCGTCTGCAGCTGTCAGAAGCCGGCTCCCAGTCTAGTTCCCCTCACTCCCAATCACATGACTCCAATGCCCGCCCCTAAACATCCAGTGCAGGATCCTGCAAAATAACATATGCGTTTGCATACGTTATTTGCTGTAAAAGCAGGATCCGTACTTCCGCTAAAAAAACGTTTTCAGCGGATGTTAAAAAGACGTAGTGTGAAACCAGCCTAAGACTTGCATTTGATATGAAAAATCCAAAGTTAAAAAAAAAATAAAAAAATGCACATTTGTTTTTAGTGTGTTTCTCCTGTGGAAAGTCTTCAAACCTGACCCACACCTAACTATATCAATACACTTTTTGTAAAAGCCAAACACGCGGAAGTATCCTAAACAAAGTAGCTTAAGATAACAACAAGTGACAAAAAAAACGCAGAGTTAAAAACGCCATAGATAATGGTAAAAATCCGCAGGGACCAAACTGTGGAAAAAACGCGGCAAACCGCATGCAGATTTCGTTGCGGTTTTCGTGCGTTTTTTTTACCGCAGGTGCGGGATTCTTTAAGAGGGTCTGGATTTTCCTTGAGAAAAAGTCACTTTCTAGTGCGCACATAGCCTTAAGGGCAGAAATGCTGCATCATCAAAAACTCACCAAAAGCTAATGGTAGGAACGTAGCCCTATAGTGGCAAATCCGTGTTCTCAAAATCTAAAATGTCCTCAGTAGCATCACTGACGTTCTTCAGATTCTCAATAGTGTACATAGTCCAGTTTACAGCGGGTGACATGACACCGACAAAGTATTTACTTCAACATCGGAGATTGTCAAAGCACCACCTGGACTATTGGAAATCTCAAGAACATCATTGAGGCTATGGAGGACATTTAAAATTTCGAGCCCTAATCGGACCAAGTAAACAATCGCAGCATGCTGTGGGTGGTATGCGATCCTGTTTCACTAGCACCCATTCAAGTCTATAGGTGCGAGAGAAACATCGAATTGCACTTCCATTACACCGGTGTAAAGTAGGTGCAATGCGATTCTCGCGTCAGCCGGTAACGGAGGAGATCGGTAGATAAATCCCTCCCTCTCCTCTGCAATGTCAGCCCCTCCCCTACGTAGCTGTGGTCCAATCGCATGACACTTGGCTCCTGCTGTGCTGCGAGCGTGAACGGAGTGTCATGCGAGGACTCGCACAAATCCCCGAGTAGCCTAAGCTTTATGTTAGATGAGGTTTTTTTTTTTTTTTGCAAAAAATAAAAAAAAATTTGACGTCCGAATAAACCTAAAGGGGGAGGGAGGGTCTTCAACTTTCTAAGTTTTATTTCTTAAAAATGCCCAATTACTCTAAGGCTGTGTGCGCATGTTGCCGGATTTCATGCAGTTATGCTGCGAATTGCACCGCAGCGTAAATGCATGCGACCTGCGTCCCCAGCACAAGCTATGAAGATTGTGCATAATCCATGTGCACGTTGCGTTGGAGAGCGCAGCGATTTGGATGCCAAAATTTTGTTCCGAATCGCTGCGTTCTAAAAAGCAACATGTCAATTATTCCGTGCGCTTTGGATGCAGCTCCTGCTTTGTCTATGGGAGAGGCTGCATCCAGAGCGCATGGAATCGGCTTTTTGTCTCCATTAAGCAGTGTTTCTGCAGCGATTTGAAGCGCACACGTGCTGTCAAATCCCTGCAGAAATTTCTGCAGGGACACTACGCAACGTGCACACATAGCCTAAAACAACAAATGCAGATGATCCTCATGTCAGGAGTATTGTGCACATCACCACTGCAGCTAATCACTGAACTCTGCTGATTGCACGAGCCACATGAGTTAGTGATTGGCTGCAGCGGTTATATGCAATTTAGTTGGATGTCACTGCAGCAGAGAGTAAACAGAGTGGTGGAGACGCTGGATCCAGCTGTGCTTCTCATTAGAGGCTTAGGTTCATTTGGGGAAATAAGACTAAAAAGTGGAAGGCCCCGTTCAGTTCTCTATAGGCTTAAGAGGTTTCTTTGAGACATGAGGTGCAGATCTTCAAGTGTATAAATGATTGTGTGGGGAACACAATTATTAGTAGCAAACACAAGAAATTACTTACTGCGAGGAATACACAGGAGATGTGAGACGACCAAGACTGGCTGGATAAGAAATCCGGAGCGATCAGCCACACCACAGAGTGCAGGAGTAACCCTTACCAAAAAAAAAAAAAAGTCAAAATCTTAATGAAAATCTGTTTAATATTTACCCCTTAAAAAGGGATGGTCCAAGGTTTAATATTTTATTTTTTTGAAAATGCAGAATTATTGTAGTCTCACATGCTCCTAGATCCAAGAAACCCCCAAAAAGAACCAGAAAATGCAAACAAATAAAACCACGACAGCACAGTGCACGGGCGCCATCTATGCTTCATATAAAACCACACGACAGCTCAGTGCACGGGCGCCATCTATGCTTCATATAAAACCACACGACAGCACAGTGCACGGGCGCCATCTATGCTTCATATAAAACCACAGGACAGCACAGTGCACGGGCGCCATCTATGCTTCATATAAAACCACACGACAGCACAGTGCACGGGCGCCATCTATGCTTCATATAAAACCACACGACAGCAAAGTGCACGGGCGCCATCTATGCTTCATATAAAACCACACGACAGCACAGTGCACGGGCGCCATCTATGCTTCATATAAAACCACACGACAGCACAGTGCACGGGCGCCATCTATGCTTCATATAAAACCACACGACAGCACAGTGCACGGGCGCCATCTATGCTTCATATAAAACCACACGACAGCACAGTGCACGGGCGCCATCTATGCTTCATATAAAACCACACGACAGCACAGTGCACGGGCGCCATCTATGCTTCATATAAAACCACACGACAGCACAGTGCACGGGCGCCATCTATGCTTCATATAAAACCACACGACAGCACAGTACACGGGCGCCATCTATGCTTCATATAAAACCACACGACAGCACAGTACACGGGCGCCATCTATGCTTCATATAAAACCACACGACAACACAGTGCACGGGCGCCATCTATGCTTCATATAAAACCACACGACAGCACAGTGCACGGGCACCATCTATGCTTCATATAAAACCACACGACAGCACAGTACACGGGCGCCATCTATGCTTCATATAAAACCACAGGACAGCACAGTACACGGGCGCCATCTATGCTTCATATAAAACCACACGAAAGCACAGTGCACGGGCGCCATCTATGCTTCATATAAAACCACACGACAACACAGTGCACGGGCGCCATCTATGCTTCATATAAAATCACACGACAGCACAGTGCACGGGGGCCATCTATGCTTCATATAAAACCACACGACAGCACAGTGCACGGGCGCCATCTATGCTTCATATAAAACCACACGACAACACAGTGCACGGGCGCCATCTATGCTTCATATAAAATCACACGACAGCACAGTGCACGGGCGCCATCTATGCTTCATATAAAACCACACGACAGCACAGTACACGGGCGCCATCTATGCTTCATATAAAACCACAGGACAGCACAGTGCACGGGCGCCATCTATGCTTCATATAAAACCACACGACAGCACAGTGCACGGGCGCCATCTATGCTTCATATAAAACCACAGGACAGCACAGTGCACGGGCGCCATCTATGCTTCATATAAAACCACACGACAGCACAGTGCACGGGGGCCATCTATGCTTCATATAAAACCACACGACAGCACAGTACACGGGCGCCATCTATGCTTCATATAAAACCACACGACAGCACAGTGCACGGGCGCCATCTATGCTTCATATAAAACCACACGACAGCACAGTGCACGGGCGCCATCTATGCTTCATATAAAACCACACGACAGCACAGTGCACGGGCGCCAGCTATGCTTCATATAAAACCACACGACAGCACAGTGCACGGGCGGCATCTATGCTTCATATAAAACCACACGACAGCACAGTGCACGGGCGCCATCTATGCTTCATATAAAACCACACGACAGCACAGTGCACGGGCGCCATCTATGCTTCATATAAAACCACACGACAGCACAGTGCACGGGCGCCATCTATGCTTCATATAAAACCACACGACAGCACAGTGCACGGGGGCCATCTATGCTTCATATAAAACCACACGACAGCACAGTGCACGGGCGCCATCTATGCTTCATATAAAACCACACGACAGCACAGTGCACGGGCGCCATCTATGCTTCATATAAAACCACACGACAGCACAGTACACGGGCGCCATCTATGCTTCATATAAAACCACACGACAGCACAGTGCACGGGCGCCATCTATGCTTCATATAAAACCACACGACAGCACAGTGCACGGGCACCAGCTATGCTTCATATAAAACCACACGACAGCACAGTGCACGGGCGCCATCTATGCTTCATATAAAACCACACGACAGCACAGTGCACGGACGCCATCTATGCTTCATATAAAACCACACGACAGCACAATACACGGGCGCCATCTATGCTTCATATAAAACCACACGACAACACAGTACACGGGCGCCATCTATGCTTCATATAAAACCACACGACAGCACAGTGCACGGGCACCAGCTATGCTTCATATAAAACCACACGACAGCACAGTGCACGGGCGCCATCTATGCTTCATATAAAATCACACGACAGCACAGTGCACGGGCGCCATCTATGCTTCATATAAAACCACACGACAGCACAGTACACGGGCGCCATCTATGCTTCATATAAAACCACAGGACAGCACAGTGCACGGGCGCCATCTATGCTTCATATAAAACCACACGACAGCACAGTGCACGGGCGCCATCTATGCTTCATATAAAACCACAGGACAGCACAGTGCACGGGCGCCATCTATGCTTCATATAAAACCACACGACAGCACAGTGCACGGGGGCCATCTATGCTTCATATAAAACCACACGACAGCACAGTGCACGGGCGCCATCTATGCTTCATATAAAACCACACGACAGCACAGTGCACGGGCGCCATCTATGCTTCATATAAAACCACACGACAGCACAGTGCACGGGCACCAGCTATGCTTCATATAAAACCACACGACAGCACAGTGCACGGGCGCCATCTATGCTTCATATAAAACCACACGACAGCAAAGTGCACGGGCGCCATCTATGCTTCATATAAAACCACAGGACAGCACAGTGCACGGGCGCCATCTATGCTTCATATAAAACCACACGACAGCACAGTGCACGGGGGCCATCTATGCTTCATATAAAACCACACGACAGCACAGTGCACGGGCGCCATCTATGCTTCATATAAAACCACACGACAGCACAGTACACGGGCGCCATCTATGCTTCATATAAAACCACACGACAGCACAGTGCACGGGCGCCATCTATGCTTCATATAAAACCACACGACAGCACAGTGCACGGGCACCAGCTATGCTTCATATAAAACCACACGACAGCACAGTGCACGGGCGCCATCTATGCTTCATATAAAACCACACGACAGCACAGTGCACGGGCGCCATCTATGCTTCATATAAAACCACACGACAGCACAGTACACGGGCGCCATCTATGCTTCATATAAAACCACAGGACAGCACAGTGCACGGGCGCCATCTATGCTTCATATAAAACCACAGGACAGCACAGTGCACGGGCGCCATCTATGCTTCATATAAAACCACAGGACAGCACAGTGCACGGGCGCCATCTATGCTTCATATAAAACCACACGACAGCACAGTGCACGGGGGCCATCTATGCTTCATATAAAACCACACGACAGCACAGTGCACGGGCGCCATCTATGCTTCATATAAAACCACACGACAGCACAGTGCACGGGCGCCATCTATGCTTCATATAAAACCACACGACAGCACAGTGCACGGGCGCCATCTATGCTTCATATAAAACCACACGACAGCACAGTGCACGGGCACCAGCTATGCTTCATATAAAACCACACGACAGCACAGTGCACGGGCGCCATCTATGCTTCATATAAAACCACACGACAGCACAGTGCACGGGTGCCATCTATGCTTCATATAAAACCACAGGACAGCACAGTGCACGGGCGCCATCTATGCTTCATATAAAACCACACGACAGCACAGTGCACGGGGGCCATCTATGCTTCATATAAAACCACACGACAGCACAGTGCACGGGCGCCATCTATGCTTCATATAAAACCACACGACAGCACAGTACACGGGCGCCATCTATGCTTCATATAAAACCACACGACAGCACAGTGCACGGGCGCCATCTATGCTTCATATAAAACCACACGACAGCACAGTGCACGGGCACCAGCTATGCTTCATATAAAACCACACGACAGCACAGTGCACGGGCGCCATCTATGCTTCATATAAAACCACACGACAGCACAGTGCACGGACGCCATCTATGCTTCATATAAAACCACACGACAGCACAATACACGGGCGCCATCTATGCTTCATATAAAACCACACGACAACACAGTACACGGGCGCCATCTATGCTTCATATAAAACCACACGACAGCACAGTGCACGGGCACCAGCTATGCTTTATATAAAACCACACGACAGCACAGTGCACGGGCGCCATCTATGCTTCATATAAAACCACACGACAGCACAGTGCACGGACGCCATCTATGCTTCATATAAAACCACACGACAGCACAATACACGGGCGCCATCTATGCTTCATATAAAACCACAGGACAGCACAGTGCACGGGCGCCATCTATGCTTCATATAAAACCACACGACAGCACAGTACACGGGCGCCATCTATGCTTCATATAAAACCACACGACAGCACAGTGCACGGGCACCATCTATGCTTCATATAAAACCACAGGACAGCACAGTGCACGGGCGCCATCTATGCTTCATATAAAACCACACGACAACACAGTGCACGGGCGCCATCTATGCTTCATATAAAACCACACGACAGCACAGTACACGGGCGCCATCTATGCTTCATATAAAACCACACGACAGCACAGTGCACGGGCGCCATCTATGCTTCATATAAAACCACACGACAGCACAGTGCACGGGCGCCATCTATGCTTCATATAAAACCACACGACAGCACAGTGCACGGGCGCCATCTATGCTTCATATAAAACCACACGACAGCACAGTACACGGGCGCCATCTATGCTTCATATAAAACCATACGACAGCACAGTGCACGGGCGCCATCTATGCTTCATATAAAACCACAGGACAGCACAGTGCACGGGCACCATCTATGCTTCATATAAAACCACACGACAGCACAGTACACGGGCGCCATCTATGCTTCATATAAAACCACACGACAGCACAGTGCACGGGCGCCATCTATGCTTCATATAAAACCATACGACAGCACAGTGCACGGGCGCCATCTATGCTTCATATAAAACCATACGACAGCACAGTGCACGGGCGCCATCTATGCTTCATATAAAACCACACGACAGCACAGTGCACGGGCGCCATCTATGCTTCATATAAAACCACACGACAGCACAGTGCAAGGGCACCATCTATGCTTCATATAAAACCATACGACAGCACAGTGCACGGGCGCCATCTATGCTTCATATAAAACCACACGACAGCACAGTGCACGGGCGCCATCTATGCTTCATATAAAACCACACGACAGCACAGTGCACGGGCACCATCTATGCTTCATATAAAACCATACGACAGCACAGTGCACGGGCGCCATCTATGCTTCATATAAAACCACACGACAGCACAGTGCACGGGCGCCATCTATGCTTCATATAAAACCACACGACAGCACAGTGCAAGGGCACCATCTATGCTTCATATAAAACCACACGACAACACAGTGCACGGGCGCCATCTATGCTTCATATAAAACCACACGACAGCACAGTGCACGGGCACCATCTATGCTTCATATAAAACCACACGACAGCACAGTACACGGGCGCCATCTATGCTTCATATAAAACCACACGACAGCACAGTGCAAGGGCACCATCTATGCTTCATATAAAACCACACGACAGCACAGTGCACGGGCGCCATCTATGCTTCATATAAAACCACACGACAGCACAGTACACGGGCGCCATCTATGCTTCATATAAAACCACACGACAGCACAGTGCACGGGCGCCATCTATGCTTCATATAAAACCACACGACAGCACAGTGCACGGGCGCCATCTATGCTTCATATAAAACCACGACAGCACAGTACACGGGCGCCATCTATGCTTCATATAAAACCATACGACAGCACAGTGCACGGGCGCCATCTATGCTTCATATAAAACCACACAACAGCACAGTGCACGGGCGCCATCTATGCTTCATATAAAACCACACGACAGCACAGTACACGGGCACCATCTATGCTTCATATAAAACCACACGACAGCACAGTGCACGGGCGCCATCTATGCTTCATATAAAACCACACGACAGCACAGTGCACGGGCGCCATCTATGCTTCATATAAAATCATACGACAGCACAGTACACGGGCGTCATCTATGCTTCATATAAAACCACACGACAGCACAGTGCACGGGCGCCATCTATGCTTCATATAAAACCACACGACAGCACAGTGCACGGGCGCCATCTATGCTTCATATAAAACCACACGACAGCACAGTGCACGGGCGCCATCTATGCTTCATATAAAACCATATGACAGCACAGTGCACGGGCGCCATCTATGCTTCATATAAAACCATACGACAGCACAGTGCACGGGCGCCATCTATGCTTCATATAAAACCACACGACAGCACAGTGCACGGGCGCCATCTATGCTTCATATAAAACCATACGACAGTACAGTGCACGGGCGCCATCTATGATTCATCTGTACGCGGTTATTCTTGTCACTGACTAATGCAAGAAGTTACTTGGGAATCTTCCATCAGTATTTTTATCAGTCATGGAAAAAATAAAATAAAAACAACAATTGTTAACCAAAGGCTGACGAACCTTTTAAAATAAATTTAGGAAATTGCCTTTCATTTAAGCTTTGCTTCCACGAGACAATTTTGTGGTGTTAAATTACCACCAATCAGTAAATACGTATAAATCGGTGTGATGTAATAGTCTGCTTACAGGCAGACCGAGCCGCAGCACACAATGATCTGTAGTAGTTGGTGCTGTGTACAAAGGCCACTATCGCACTCAATAGCCCAGATCTGTGTACACAGGCCAATGTGCTGCAGAAAAAGATGGTTCTTTTTGTGCTGCAGAAAAGATCATTTCACCTGATGAACGAGCCACTGATGTGGTGCTTTTTTTTAGTTTTTTTTTTTTTCTAAATCCATGTCAGTTGTGTTTTAATGTTATGTGGCAATTACATGCAAGCTACAGATTGCCATCAAAGCTAAATACGATAAAGTATCAACAACAAGAGCAGTATTATATAAAATGACAAACCAAAAAGACAAAAAATGCAATGAACATACTTGACAGGAGGGGTGGGGACAAAATCAAACAAACAAGCAAACACACACGTCCCCCCACCCAAGTAAGCTAACTTATAAAAATCTGCAACATCAAAAAGTCACCAAATATTCATTGTGGGAACAAAGTCCAGAGGTTTGCTTTCAAATTGCCCAATATCACAATACACTTTACCCTCCAGCTGAAGAAATCTCGGCTTGCAACGCCCTATTGCTTAAAATAGCACTTTACTTCTTAGATTTTGCACTTGTGGAGCCCCAGCCAAATATCTCATGCAGACTGCAGCACACGGAGGACCCAGGACAGGTTCTGTTTATACTGACCCATTCTTCCCTGGCAGCTATATGGAGAAAACATCCATTCGGTCACACCAGGATTTTTAGGTTGTACGACTCATACAGAACTAAAATCGGAAACATATGAAGAAATAGAACAAGGCCACATATTCTGGGGGCCAGATTACATAATAAACAGCCATATACAGTGCAAGCAAACAGCAGGTTCTTCCCCATCACACCTGTAGTGACCAAGACACTGGCCAGTAGAACTCTCCAACCCATCCTTATCGCCCGGCTCTTTCTTCGATTATTGCGCCTACAGCCAATGGCCAGACCGACGAGTCCCAGGAGGGCGCTGCCCCCACACACTGCATGGTAGAGCCAAGAAGCCAGAACCAGGTCAGTACCAGGATCTCTCTCTGGGCAGCAAAGTCGTGGTAGCCGCAAGGAAGCCATTCACCTGAAGATCAAAGAAAAAGGCTGTGAGAACTGGTATGTAAATTAATAGGCGCTAACCAACAACTTGAAAATTTAACTCTGTCATAGCCTGGGCACAAACCAATGCCCAGTGACTAAGGGGGTTTGCATAAGTCATTAACAAAACAAAAAAAATGCATCAAAACCTGTAAACAGATTTAGGCTATGTCCGCATGTTGCTTTTTACCTGCTTTTTTGCTGCTTTTTCAACTGCAGCGTTTAATGCCAAAATGGTTGTGTTCTGCTTTTCAAGCAAAGTCTATGGGAATTTGGGTTTCTTGTCCGCACTATGCAGTTCAAACTGCAGCCTTTTTGTTGCAGAACTTTGGTCAAAAACTCAGCTTTGCAGTGCAAAACCCAAATGGCAAAAACAATTGATGATTATCCCCCCATGATTATCCTCTAAGTAAAGTGAATAAACACACACCGAAAAAAATCCTTTGTTTTAAATAAAATAACAAAAAAAGCCCCCTCTTTCACCACTTTATTAACCCCCCCAAACACACAGCTCCGGCGTACTCCACAGAGGTCCCACGATACTTGCATAGTGATCCAGCCGTGTCTGACACATAGTACTCAATACAGCCTCGTTCAGTGAGCGATGCTGCAGGGGTAACTACAGATCATTTCTCACGGTCGGTAATGTGAACACATTACCGTTCGCGAGAAATGCAGTGTGTCCTCATAGGGACTCTCCAACATTATTGACCGGCAGTGACCCTGCAAGAACTGAGATCTAATGTTCCGCAAGGTCACTGCTGTTTGAGAAATACTGTGTGGGGAAGAGGAGGGGACACAAACATAAAAAAATAAAGCTGTAATATCTATCCCTCTATTATCAATCTCTATCTATATATCCCTCTATTATCTATCTCTATCTATCCCTTTATCTCTCTATCCCTCTATTATCTATGAATTTTTCTATCCATCTATCCATTATCTATCCATGGATTACCTTTGTATCTATCAATCTATCTATTCCTCTATTATCTGTCTATCCATCTATTTATCCATTATCTATCTATCCATCTATACATGGATAATCGATAGATGGATAGATAGATAACTTTCTATCTATCCATTAATCTATCGATTATCTATATTATTTATTGCTGTTAAAGCATTAAAAACGCAGGGACCAACCTGTAAAAAAACGCACCAAAAACGCACAAACGCGGTAAAAACGCATGCGTTTTTCGTGCGTTATTGGTACTTTTTTTTAACGCAGGTGCGTTATCCTCTCAGACTCATGAAATTTCTTGAGAAAAATCCTTTCTCTAGTGCGCACAGGGCCTATCATGTAGGTATATCATATTTTCAGCTGCGTACAGTTTGGTATACAAATAATCTGGAAAGTGGCTAATGTTTGAACCACCCCTGAAAATATGCCTCCACATTTCTGTTTATTTCTGCATATTTGTGTATGTAAATTAGATAGAAATAATGCCTGGAGCTAGATTTAGATGAGTAGACATTAAAGTACCATAGGTGTGATTCCTAGAGTATGGGTGGTACAGCAGGGATTTCCAATAACCCGTGTGGTGACCTATTGGGTTTGTGAGTAGTATAATAAAGATATAAGAATACCGCGCATACTACATACACTACATACAGATATACAGATATACTACATACACTACTACATAATATAATAATGGTAATGCTTTTTAGGATTGAATGTAAAACTTAAGATGGCATGAGCTGGATGTGTGCACAAAATGTATAAATGTATGTGCCAAGAAGAACAGGGTACAGTATGCTGAGAATAATAAAGAAGATGTGGATATAGGTGCAATGCCTATGTAGGAAGGCACGCATGCCAGTCCGTACAGGCACCGCACTCCTTCACCAAGGATGCTCCGTGTACGGTTGTGACTTTGGGTTGGGTGCATGACACATACCGGTTTCTTCAGGCCGGTATCCATCACTCCACTGCCAGTCCTTGTCGTAGATGAAATAGTAACCCACACAATACGAGTTCACTTGGCAACCAAACTTGTTCAGTATATTCTTTACGCCACAATGACACACATGGCCTCATTCCTCACGGTTCTGACTCTACTGTTTCTGGGGTACTCTCTCGACCTGTCCCCCGCTAACTTGGAACTCATCCTCAAGCTGCCGGGTCTATGTCTCCATTCCCCTCTCTTCCTTACACCTTTGTCTGCTTCTGGAGCAGGACAGCTCATTAGTCACATGACTCTCCAAGCCCGCCGGGATGAGCCAAAGGCTCCGGACCTCTTCAGGTTACCTCAGGGTTCCCTGACACCGTAGCCACGTCTTTTCTTCCTCAAACCCTATCCAGAACTGGCACCCCACAAGGCCTGCTCTACTAGGCAACACACTTGCCATCTGTCAATCCTACTCTTCCTCGGTTTAACCCTGTCTTATCTGATATCTAATCTACCACTGCTCCATCCCGCCTGCTATGTGTTGCACTCTAGTAAACAGCCCCAGCTCTGCTACATTGAGAACTTTAAAATCCGCTAGCAGAATTTACAGGTTAACACATATTTATAACAACAACATCTGATATGTTTAGTATAAAACACCTTACGCAGTACAGGTAGACAACATATAGCATAAGACAGTGTAGGGACTCAACCACCTTTACATGTGCACCAGGTTAGTAGATAAATATATTACAGTACAGGGTGGGCCATAAGTATCTGCCATCCGGCTCACAGCTTGCTCGCACGGTTCTGGCTTCAACAGTGGTGTCCTGCGCCCCCACCCCCCGCAAAGTGAGGCAGGAGGCTAGGTCTAGATCAGGGGTCTCAAACTCGGCTGGGTGTATGGGCCGCACGGAGGAAAAAAAATAATTTGGGAGGCCGCATTCTTTGCAGGAAAAAAGTGACATTTTTATTGGTACCATATTATATTTTTTTACACACCTTTGGATCACTGATTTTGAACATTTTTCACGTGTTTATTATAATAAATGTGCACATTCTTTGTTTAAATGTATAAAAAAAAAAAATCAAAAAAGTCATGCCTTATTTTGAGTTTTTTTCTACATTTTTTTTTTCTTGTAACTAATAGTCTTACAATTAGCACTATATGGATATTTTGACCAACATCTTTTAGTAATGTTCCCTATCTTGTTCTAATGTGCCCATCCTTGCCTCCTTGTAGTATTGTGCCCCATCCTTGTCCCCATCCTACAGTAATGTGCTCATCCTTGTCCCCATCCTTATAGTAATGTGCCCCTCCTGTAGTAATGGGTGGAGGGAGCAGTGGCAGTGGTTGAAAGTGGGCAGTTGCTATAACTTACCGATCGATCTCTTCAGCTTCCACAGACGCCGGAGTGAAGCTGAGGGGAGCGGTCTCCGGTCCCAGATCCACAGTGATTGGAGAGATCGGTCACAAGGCCAGTCTCTCCAATAGGAGATGGGGGTGGGTGAAACTGAGGTCACCCAGCTCCAGCCAATGATTGGTGCTACAGCTGCACTGATCATGGCTGGATTTCAATGTTTTAGCCATTTTCAATGGCTGAAACATTACAGTGGCTGTGATTGGCTCACAAACGCCACTCAGCCAATCACAGCCTCCGTAGGTCTGGGGAGGAGACACCACCCCACCTGAGTTCAGGCAGAGGTCCCCTCCTCCTCGAATCTAAGGTATTTGCAAAGCGATCGCAGCCACCAGGGCTGCGATTTCACCATGACGTACTGGGTACGTCATGGGTCCTTAAGTACCAGGGAGCCATGATGTACCCAGTATGTCATAGGTCGCTAAGGGGTTAATGTGCCGTCCTACACATACACACACACGAAGAAAACCCAAAAAAACCCCCACTATTCTTCTCACCTGTCCCGCGTTCCCTCGGCTGCCTCATCTTTGCCTCTTGCTGTCTGCAGGCCCATGCCCCTGGCAACGCTTCATGTCAGATGATTGTTTTGCCGGCGCTGCGCACGCAGAGTGAAGCTCTCTGGACTCAGAGCGCAGCGCCGGCAAAACAATCATCTGACATGAAGCTCAGACAGTGGCGGCAGGCGGCCCCTGCACGGGCCGCGATAGTCATCGGGGCACGGGCCCGGGGGCCGCATGAAGCAGCCTGAGGGGCTGCATGCGGCCCGCAGGCCGCGTGTTTGAGACCTCTAGTCTAGATGATAAGTGTATATGCTGTGATCTCTCAGAAAGCCTAGTTTGCCGTGGCTCGGGGCCACAGTACCATCATCAGTGGAATACCCCCTTTCACATCCTATACCGTAGGCCTTGCACATTTTAAATTATGTATGCAGCTAAAAATGGTATTATTGGAGACTAAATGAAATTTTTAGGTAGCCCCAAGCAAGGTCTGTAATGCTAGAATCCCTGTATATGTGACGTCCTGGACCCCAGGGGTCACAGGTAATTACATCAGCCACATACACACACACCCCCACCCCCTGTGAGGTCACACACAGGTCACCCGATGGAGACCTGATGCCTCCCCCAGGGCAAGTAGAGCACACCAGGTGGGCGGAGTCAAGTGCAAAGACACGCCCACCGAGGAGACTACTGTCCTGGGACAGGAAGTTCAAAGAGAGAAAAGTTTAGAGTTAATAGTGACAGGAGGTGAAAAAGGAGAGAGACTGTCAGGGACCCGGGTAGGAGCCTGGGCCCCTTGGAAAACGTCAGGCAGGCAGGCGGTGG
This sequence comes from Anomaloglossus baeobatrachus, assembly GCF_048569485.1. Taxonomy (NCBI): domain Eukaryota; kingdom Metazoa; phylum Chordata; class Amphibia; order Anura; family Aromobatidae; genus Anomaloglossus; species Anomaloglossus baeobatrachus. The sequence continues at coordinate 119,535,008 of NC_134361.1, forward strand.
TGGCCGTCTGCAGGAGTACCGGTACAGCAACCGGTGGAACCGTACGGACCGGGCTTGGGTTGGAGCCCGCCGGTCCCGAACCGAAGAGTCAAACGTGTACCGGAGCACCAAACAGAAGGGTACTCAGACCCCGTCCTAGATTAGAAGCCACTAAGTATAGGCGAATTGACCGATTGCTGAGCGGACCTCAGGGGTTCATCCACAACCAAAGACCCGAAAGAAGGCAAAAGTCCACAGAGACCGGGTGAGCGCCACCGCCAAGGGCCAAACACCCGACGGGCCAGCGACTGCGGGAAACCAAGGGCTCCTCCGGCAGCTCAACGCCGGGGAGCGGGCTACCACTGCTTAGGCAGGGGGACCGTAACACAAACATCCAGAGGTGCATGGGAAAAGGGACCACCATCAACCCCACAGGGGTCATCAGCAGCCGGCCGCGGGGACTGACCACTACCGAACTTTGGTTTACCAGTGACTCAGTGTGAATTAATCGTGAGTACACCAGTGCCATCCGGGCACGACACGCTACACCGCGGCACGGCGCCCTGCACCCCGACTACAACAACCACCAAACCTTACAGTCCCCCACAGGGCCCCGGGACACACCGCCCCTACCCACGGAGGGGCTAACATCTCAGCTGCGGCCGCAACACCGATCCCAGGCCGGAGGCGCTTGTGCCACTGACAACCCGAGCCCGGACCTCGAGCGGCTCGGCCCGAGCAAGCGGAGGAAGCGGCTGGGCCCCTCTCAGGGCGGTACACGTATAGCTCTTTCTGGCGTCACGAACAGGATTTGGACAGTCCACTTACCTGTGGAAAGTGTGCCTTAGAGGTTTCCATCAGCGACGTCCAGCCGAAAATGTTTAAGTCCCGCCATCTTGGCGCGAAAGTTTCCCGCTCGAGTCGTCTTCCCCGAGCAGTGAAGGCGCGAAAAGAGAAGCCCCGCCCCCGAAGTAGGAGTGTTAAGAGAAAACCAAGGGGGAAATCGGCGAGACAATGTCGGCGCCCAGTGGCGACGATGGGATGGCGCAGGCCGCCGGAGCAGCGGCGCCCGACGGCAGGAATGCGGTCGTCCCAGCTCCGGACACACGAGCGGTAGAGGCCGCGAGTCCGGCGGTTGCCCAGGTAATGCCGATCTCCCTGCCCTATGTGCCCGGTGCCGCCTGGCTACGCCAGTACGACGGGAAGCCTGATACGTTGCAGGCCTTCCGGAAAAAGAAGTGCTCGGTTCTCGACCTGTATGCCATGACTGGCAAGCAGCGTGCGGTGGTAGTCTTAGGGCAGCTGACTGGGGCGGCTGAGCAGGAGACGGACACCTGGGTTGACGCGGACCGGGCCTCTGTGACCACCATCTTTGAAAAACTTCAGGCCACCTTTCAAACTCGCAGAGAAGCTGAGCTCCGGATGCAATTCTACCACTGCCAGCAGCGGTCAGCGGACAGCATCAGGGACTACGCCTTGCGTCTACAGATGGCCCTTCGCACTCTGAAGCGGGTAGATACCATCAGCGAGGCCGACAGCAACAAGATGTAGTTCCTACAGGGCCTGGGATCTGCTGAAGACCGCAAGCAGCTGTGGTTGTGAACTCTTGAGCACCCCGATCTAGACTTTGCAGTAGAAAAAGAGCGGGCAATCAAGGCCCTGCAGCCCCTGGAGATTAACCCCCCGGATGCGGTCTCTTGGCCGGCCGCCACCGCTACGTAGCTGTATTATCCCCACTGCTATCCCTACCGACCCCGGCTGCACCCACAGGGGCAAGGGATGAACTGGCTGATAAGGTGCAACGCATGCATGAGGATCTGGCCCAGGTGGTCGCCGCCCTCAAGCTTCCTCTGAGAGCCAATGGGTGATGGATGTGGCGGTGATTGACGTCAAGAAGGGGAGAGTGCCGGTGAGAGTGCTGAACTGTGGAGAGGATGAGGTTAGGCTCCCCCGCTACGCCACCATAGCTAAACTGTTCACCGTAGACACCCACGCCATCCACGAGACCGCTCCTACTGCCCCTGCACCTGACACTAGCCACAATACCTCACCCTTACAACCAGAGGCCTGGTGCCGGGAGCTACATGTCGGCACCGAATCTACCCCAGCGCATCATAAAGAAGGGGTGTACTGGGTGGTCCAGGAGTACGGGCAAGTTTTTAGCAAACATGCACTAGACTTCGGGAGGATTAAGGGGGTCCAACACCATATCCCTACAGGCACACACCCGCCCATTAACGAGAGGTACAGGCCAATCCCCCCAGCACATTATCAGTGCGCTAAAGAAATGCTGCACAACATGAAGGAGGCGGGGGTCATTCGGGATAGTTGTAGTCCCTGGGCAGCCCCACTGGTGCTAGTGAAAAAGAAGGCTGGCACCATGAGAATGTGCGTGGACTACCGAAAAATCAACCAGATCACACATAAGGATGCCTATCCTTTTCCCCGCATTGAAGAGTCTCTGGCCGCGTTAAAAACCGCTAACTATTTCTCCACTCTTGATCTCACCAGTGGCTACTGGCAGGTGGCCGTTGCGCTGGAGGACCGTGAGAAGACCGCATTCACCACCCCAATGGGACTCTGCGAATTCAACAGCATGCCGTTCGAACTGTGTAACGCCCCGGGGACTTTCCAGAGGCTGATGGAGTGTTGTCTTGGTCATCTTAACTTCGAGACAGTCCTGCTGTATCTGGACAATGTGATTGTATACTCCGGAACGTATGAATCCCATCTAGAGCACCTGGCGGAGGTGTTTGCGGCCCTGGCTAGATACGGGATGAAGCTGAAGCCGTCCAAATGCCACCTGCTGAAGCCCAAAGTGCAATATCTCGGGCGTGTGGTGAGTGCTGAAGGTGTAGCCCCAGACTTGGAGAAAGTCACGGCCATCCAAGAATGGCCCTGCCCAACCACGGTGAGAGAGGTACGACAGTTCCTGGGTCTGGTGGGCTACTACCGCCGCTTCATCAAGGGGTACACGAAAATGGCCTCCCCGATGCAAGACCTCCTCATGGGAAAGACCAAGGTTGGCAGACCCTCTGGGACCCTGTTGGTGTGGGGTGAACAGCAGGAACAGTCTTTTCGGCAGCTGAAGTCGGCATTGACAGGAGAGGAGATCCTAGCTTACCCCGACTACGGTCTACCTTTCGTGTTGTACACGGATGCCAGTAACGTGGGCCTAGGCGCCGTACTGTCCCAGATCCAGGACGGAAAGGAAAAGGTGATCGCCTATGCTAGCCGGAAGCTTCGACCAACCGAGCGGAACCCCGAGAACTACAGCTCCTTCAAACTGGAGTTCCTGGCCCTGGTGTGGGCAATAACTGAAAGGTTCAAGCATTACCTGGCCGCAGCAAAATTCACCGCCTATACATGCAATAATCCGTTAACGCACCTGGACACGGTGGGCGCCCTCGAGCAAAGGTGGATGGCTCGGCTGTCTAACTACGACTTCACTGTCAAGTACCGGGCCGGGCGCAAGAACACCAACGCAGACGCCCTATCCAGGATGCCGCATCTATCTGATGAGGGGGCGGAAGAGGACCGCCTGGAAGAGATAGAGCTGCCCGTGTTTCATCAGCCACAGGAGGAGAAGCCCTGTGTGGCCCAGCATCAGGTGAACATCGACCCGCTGCCCAGTCAGGAGTGGCGAGAAATCCAAGACCAAGTGCCTGCGGTCCGACTGGTCAAGACCCTGCTTGCCCAAGGCGTGCGCCGTATGGACTCAGCAGCCCCTTCCGAGGCTCAGCAAATGTGGAAAGAGAGGGACCGCCTGTGCCTGCACCAGCAGAAGTTGTATCGGGAGTTGATTGACCCGAAGACCCATGAGAAAGTCCATCAGTTGGTGGTGCCTCAAGATTGTGTACCCAAGGTCCTTCGGGCTTATCATGACGGCGCTGGCCACTTCGGGTGGAAGAAGCTGGAGATGCTGTTACAAGAGCGGTTCTACTGGAGTGGGATGCGGGAATCCGTAGAGGCGTGGTGCCGAGAATGCGGCCCGTGTACGCTGAGAAGACGGGATCAAGTTAGCCAAAGGGCGCCGCTGTAGCCGATGGTTACCCACCAGCCGCTGGAACTGGTCGCCTGAGACCATGTCTAGCTTGCGCCCAGCCGAAACGGGTACACCTATGCCTTAATCATCGTGGACCACTACTCCAGATTCATGGTGGTTGTCCCGGTGAAAGATCTGACTGGCCGCACCGCTGCCAGGGCCTTTAAAGCCTACTTCTGTCGGCCCCATGGCTACCCAGAAAAGGTGCTTACGGATCCGGGTTCCGCTTTTGAAGCAGAAGTGTTTCAGGAGTTCTGTCACCTGTACGGGTGCAAGAAAATCTGGACCACCCCCTACCATGCCCAGACCAATGGAATGTGTGAGAAAATGAACCATCTGGTCCTGAATCTCCTCAAAACATTGCCCCTTGAAGAGAGGAACCTGTGGCCGGAGAAGCTGCCCGACTTGGTAGATATGTACAACAACATACCCTGTAGTTCCACCAAATGCACCCCGGCGTACCTAATGAGGGCCCGACCCGGGCGATTGCCGGTAGACCTAGAAATGGGCTTGGTAGCGCCCGATGCCCTGCCCTCCACCGCCAGCTGGGATGCCAAACGCCAAGTACAGTACCGGCGGATCCAGGAATATGTGCAGCGGAACCTGCGTCAGAGCCGGGAGAAACAGGAACAGCACTTCAACCAACGAGCTCCGGCTACTCCCTTCGAACCAGATGTGATGCTGAAGCATAAATGCAGAACCCATAAGCTTGATGATCAGTGGGAAGGAACCCCATATGTTATACAGCCCACTGGTTGGAAGAATGAGAAGACCTACCTGATCAGTCGTGACCAGGGGAGAACCACGGCTACCGTTTCCAGGGACCACCTGAAGAAGTGCCCAGATCCCCTGAAGTTGGTAGAAGAGGCCCCAGTTCCCATGCCCCATGGTGAGGCAATGAAGAAAGAGGTGATCCGTATTGTTATGGGAGACTTCCCAGCAGACTGGCCCACGCAGAATGGCGCGGTGATTGTCCCCGTGATAATGTTCCCGCAACCCGCGGAAGAAGTGGAAACGGAAACACCCGCCAGAGAACCAGCAGAGCCAGCGCCCAGGGATGCACCTACCCCCAGTCCCCCTAGCCCTCTACCTCCTCCGCCTTACACCCGGAACGAGGGACCTGTTGTCCCCGCTCTCCCGTTACCTTCCACTGACACTCCAGTACTGAGACGATCCACCCGGCCCAACCTAGGTAGGCCCCCGCTTAGGTACAGGGAGACTGCCATTTAAGGGTGCGAGACTTGATTGTGTATATAAGTTGAATGAACCAGTACCCAATTAACGAGACGCTCACCTGATTAGCTAAAAAGGACCCGTCCCCGTTGGGACTTGTGTGATGTTAAAGCTCCTGTTGCGTGAGTGACTGCTCATGGACAAGGCCGTGGACTTGCCGGCCACCCAAAAACTTTTGGGCTTGTAAATATTGCTCTATCCTTCCCCCTTATCATGCCTTCCCGTTCCATTGGCCTCCGGAGAGGCAGATTGGAGGTAGGACCTGCAGCAGAGCAGGCTGGGGTCCGGTCACCACCGGGACCGGTGACCATCCTCCGGGGAGCCCTTTAACAACTGCCGGGTGCACTGTACTGTACCCGTTCCCACCTGGGAGACCTACCGTGTTCCTGTTTCCGGACTGGGGAAAAGGGGTGCTGCCCATTTCTTAGGGGCAGCATCAAGGCTAGGTTGATTGGGTGGGAAAGGCAGAAGGACATGGACCTGTTTCCGTTTAATAAAGTTTTGAAACGTTAAAGTAAAATGCCTCCCGTTAAGGGAAGACCTTCAGCAACCATAATTTGTACAAATGTTATTATAATTGTAAGTGTTTTCCAGTTTTTCTTCCCCGTTTTACAGTTTGAAAAATAAAAATAAACCGGAGTTGGTTGGGCAGCCCGCGGACGGTCTGCATTAAACCAAGGGGGTATGTGACGCCCTGGACCCCAGGGGTCACAGGTAATTACATCAGCCACATACACACCCCCACCCCCTGTGAGGTCACACACATATCACCCGATAGGGAGACCTGATGCCTCCCCCAGGGCAAGTAGAGCACACCAGGTGGGCGGAGTCAGGTGCAATGACACGCCCACCGAGGAGACTACTGTCCTGGGGCAGGAAGTTCAAAGAGAGAAAGTTTAGAGTTGACAGTGACAGGAGGTGAAAAAGGAGAGAGACTGTCAGGGACCCGGGTAGGAGCCTGGGCCCCTTGGAAAACGTCAGGCAGGCAGGCGATGGTGGCCATCTGCAGGAGTACCGGTACAGCAACCGGCGGAACCGTGCGGACCGGGCTTGGGTTGGAGCCCGCCGGTCCCAAACCGGGAAGTCAAACGTATACCGGAGCACCAAACAGAAGGGTACTCAGACCCCGTCCTAGATTAGAAGCCACTGAGTATAGGTGAATTGACTGATTGCTGGCCGGACCTCAGGGGTTCATCCACAACCAAAGACCCGAAAGAAGGCAAAAGCCCACCGAGACCGGGTGAGCGCCACCACCAAGGGCCAAACACCCGACGGGCCAGCGCCTGCGGGCAACCGCGGGCTCCTCCGGCAGCTCAATGCCGCGGAGCGGGCTACCACTGCTTAGGCAGGGGGGCCGTAACACAAACATCCAGAGGTGCACGGGAAAAGGGGCCACCATCAACCCCACAGGGGACATCAGCAGCCGGCCGCGGGGACCGACCACTACCGAACTTTGGTTTACCAATGACTCAGTGTGAATTAATCGTGAGTACACCAGTGCCATCCGGGCACGACACGCTACACCGCGGAACGGCGCGCTGCACCCAGACTACAACCACCAAACTTTACAGTCCCCCACAGGGCCCCGGGACACACCGCCCCTACCCACGGAGGGGCTAACATCTCAGCTGCGGCCGCAACACCGATCCCGGACGAGCCCGCCATTACTCCAGCCGCAGCGGTGGTGCTTCTCCCGTCACCACGACCCGTGGGTGGCGTCACGACCCGTTACACGACCACCATCCTCCCACCACCTACTTCCCCTTAACAAGAGTGACGTGGCCCCCGGTCCAGAGGCGCTCGTGCCACCGACAACCCGAGCCCGGACCTCGAGCGGCTCGGCCCGAGCAAGCGGAGGAAGAGGCTGGGCCCCTCTCAGGGCGGTACATATACAGGCCTTTACTACACTAACCCTTCTCCAGAAACTTACCCTACGCTAAATGCATAATAAGAATGATATTATTAGATAATAGAATAGATTTTTAGGTAGCACCAGCAAGGTCTGTAAGAGTTACAATCCCTGCCTACAAGCTTCTAATATGCTGACCCTTCTCGAGAAGCTCACCCTACACTAAATACAGAATTATTTGATAATAGAGTAGCTTTCAATTAGCCCTGAAAAGGATTGTTGGTTTACTGTTGTGCCAGCAAGTACTGTCACACTACAACACACTGTCCCTTCTGCAGCAGAAAATCTCCCTAGTGCCTACACTATTTCCGAGTACAGTACGGCAAACATGGCATCTCTGACTCTTATAGATCTGATGATGCTGTGCGGCCAACCAATCACAGTTATGCCAGTAGCTAAGATGGGCAGGTAATCCCTGCATGTTTACTGACTGATAAAAGCGAGGAAACTTAAAGAGACTGAAGCATGGCGTCCCAGCAGAAAAATGCGTGATCAAGTACCGAGCACCCTAATGCTCAATTGAGTGACTACAGAGCTCGATCTCTCATCACTACTGGCCACACAAAATATTGACACTTTGGGCACAATTTGTCCATTATTTACTTAGGGGGGTACTCGCTTTTGTTGCCAGTGGTTTTGACATTAATAGCTGTGTGTTGAGTTATTTAGAGGACACCCACACTTACACTGTTATACAAGCTGTACATTGAGTACTTCACATTATATCAGTCTCATATCTTCAGTGTTGTCCCATAAAAAGATATAAAATACTTAAGAAAATGTGAGGGGTGTACTCACTTTTGTGATATACTGTGTATACATATGTATAATATATATCATAAATAAAAGGTCCAATATTTATCATGGGATGAGTGTGAGTGAAGTAAAAGCAAAAACTGGCCACATTTCACCTTGTGGCAGGTCCTCTTCTGTTAAACATTTGATTTAAAAACTATATCATTTTATGTAACACAGGGGACTGGGTGAGAGGCCACTGATGGTGGCTTACCAGGTTCTGTGTCTCCTTTTGGAGAGTAGGGCCCAGTGCTCCCCGGCAGAACGTACCTGTGGACTTTTCTGCAGGTATTTCCACAGGTTCAAGCAGTAACTTCCCGGAATCCGCAGCTATCCATTGCTACGGTATTTCTGTGGAATTGTTGCGATAAACCTGTGGAAACTGCGGATTTCGTGCGGAAGTCCCGCCCTGTATCAACATAGTGGAGGAGTGGGAAATCCGCAGATAATTCTGCATGAATAATTGACATGCAGTTACGTTCGGCTGCGGGAAATCCGCATTTTTTGCAGCCACAAATACCGCAGCATTGATACAGCACTCCCCATATCCCATAGGATAACATGGGGAGTGTCTGTACTTGCATAAACCCACGGATTTATCTGGGAAATCTGCGGGTTTTCTGCGGCAAAATCCGCAGTTACTTTCTCCCATGGGCACATGTTCCCTTCTTCCAGGCAGTATTGCCTGGTATACAGTGTGTCCACCCATATCCTGTCCTCCGCCATTAACTTGAGAACGGCGGCAGCTATAGGCATAGAAGTGGTGTCTAGGTATAGTAAAGTAGCCATGCACTACGCAATGAAACCACTTATAACGCCACCTGGTGGAAAACAACGGAGTTAGCATTGTTATCTTGAAAACAAAACGAGATAGAGAAAAAAAGTGAATAAAAAAATTGTAGGGCATCATCAATTCAATATGAATCGACACCTTGCATACAGAAATGCTATGATATGAAACCCATGACCCCCACCCAAAACATTGAATGCTGGTCACACATATGGTGCTCATTTAACTTTGATGCTCAAAGTGGCCACTGTCAGCTGCAATGCACATCTGGACTCTGCACAGCATTCTGTATCTTGCTGCACGTTGTGCAATATGGTAGGTGACACGTTTGCACAAGCATCTGTGATACGTCGTTGAAGGTCCTGCAGTGTTGGTGGAGGGGTCGCATACACCTGCTATTTGATGTGACCTCACAGAAAGAAGTCCAATGGGGTCAGGTCAGGTGAGCGTGGAGACCACTCCATGCAGCCACCATACCCAGTGACTTGTAGGAAGGTTTCGCTCCATGAGGTATCGCTTCACGTCCGCAGCCTTGTGAGTTTTACACGTTCTAATCATAGCATTTCTGTATGCACGGTGTCGATTCGTATTGAATTGATGATGCCCTACAACTTTGTAATTCACTTTTTTTCCTCTATCTCGTTCTGTTTTCGAGATAAAAATGCTAACTCCATTGTTTTCTCCCAGGTGGCGCTATAGGTGGTTTCATTGCATAGCACATGGCTACTTTACTATACCTAGACACCACTTTATGCCTATAGCTGCCGCCGTTCTCAAGTTAATGGCGGTGTACAGGATATGGGTTGACACACTGTATAAATCTTCCCAAGCCAACTGGCGGTATCCACAAGGTGGTAGAGTACCTCCATCATATGCCTGCCAACCAGTGGACCAGTCCTGTGTTCTCAATAAGGTTAGAACTCTTTTATTAGGCAAATTCTGCCTTTATTAACATTACAAGTCACATCAAAGCTCATTAAAGAGATGGACATTCTCTCAATTCAATGTGTCCGTGAAAAAAAATTGGCTATCAACGTGCGGTCTGATTATCATGGATTGACAATACAGAAAATGGAGAGTATTTTTTCCCCATCTTCTGCATATCCAAAAAAATTGTAGCAGCTGAATTTATAGTGGATGGAGCTCCAATACTGTGTGGTGGCCATTCCTAGGTACTGCAGATCAGCTCCTGATCACTTTAATATGAACTGCAGTACCAGAGAATGACCACTACACTGTGTGCCGCTGTGCGGCTCACACTTTACACTATTTACGTGTGGTGCTGAGAGAGCTGATAGGTGGGGGTGCTGTCCCTCAACAACCTGATATTGATGACCTATCCTAATACCACAGTCCTGGCCAACCCATTACTTGGACAACCCCTACTCATTCCCCTTGTTTGTCCCCATAAAAATATTCTCAAATGTCCGAAAGCAGGGTGTAAGGAGCACTGACAGGTCGCGGGGCTCGCGTGTCAGAAAATGCCCACTGATCACCAGGTCACTGTTGACCCCTAAATCTAGCCTCAGTGTTGGGGTGGACACTACCGGTGTCCATGAGTTGCCTGCTCCTGACCTAATTGGTATCGATCAAATGCATGAAAGAATGACATCGGACAGAGTCGGATGTAGCCTCTCCTTGATCAGAGAATAGCTCAGCTTCAACTGCTTTATTTTAACAGAGCCCCTGCTTATATAAACAAGGAAAAGGAGCGTAGTTAGCTCTACAGTGAGCATGCTCAGATGTGTCCATTGGTGTTGGGTTGGTCCATGGCTTGGTCAATGGATTGGTCCTCTTCTCCCATTGGACATTCCTTGCATACCATGGCAGGGTGTGGAGAACAGGATGCGGCAGCCATCTTAGATCTGTGTCACGTGCATATCTCTAAACAGGCTTATTTAAGGAGAAATAATACATTTGATCAGTCATTTCCCACAATACCCTACGTCTCAAGGTTAATTAAGTATTTGATCCAATAGCCCTCCTTAACATCAGTACCTGAAGTGCCGCTATACCTGAGATGTCACTGTATCCGAGGTGCCACTATACCCAAAGTGTCGCTGTGCTAGAGGTGCCTCTGAACTCAAGGTGCCGCTGTACCTGAGATGTTGCTGTATCCGAGGTGCCTCTGTACCTGAGGAGCCTCTGTGCAGCTCTACCGTACCCTGTATCGGAGGTGCAGCTTTATCATACCCGAGGTGTCAATGTACCTGAGGTGCTGTGCCCAATGTGCCACAGCAACTTACAGATCAGTGGGACCGGATCACTCGGACCTGCACCAATCAGGGAACTTTTCTCTCCCTTCAAACTGTAGCTGCAGTACATGTGCGACCACGGCTCCATTCATTCTCTATGGAGCTGCTGGATAAATCCAAGTGCAGCGCTCCGCAGCCCACAGAGTGAATGGAGCGTCGGTTCAGCCCCAGCAGTCAGAGCCCACTGATCACCAGGTCACAGCTGATCCCTAAATCTAGCCTCTGTACCCGAGGTGCTGCTGTCCCCGAAATATCACTGTATCCGAGGTGTTGCTCTATCCGAGATGTCACTGTACCAGAGGTGCCTCTGTACCCGAGATGTCACTGTATCAGAGGTGTTGCTCTACCCGAGATGTCACTGTACCAGAGGTGCCTCTGTACCCGAGATGTCGCTGTATCCGGGGTGCGGCTATACCAGAGGTGCCTCTGTACCCGAGATGTCACTGTATCAGAGGTGTTGCTCTACCCGAGATGTCACTGTACCAGAGGTGCCTCTGTACCCGAGATGTCGCTGTATCCGGGGTGCGGCTATACCAGAGGTGCCTCTGTACCCGAGATGTCGCTGTATCCGGGGTGCGGCTGTACCAGAGGTGCCTCTGTACCCGAGATGTCGCTGTATCCGGGGTGCGGCTATACCAGAGGTGCCTCTGTACCCGAGATGTCGCTGTATCCGGGGTGCGGCTATACCAGAGATGTCGCTGTATCCGGGGTGCGGCTATACCAGAGGTGCCTCTGTACCCGAGATGTCGCTGTATCCGGGGTGCGGCTATACCAGAGGTGCCTCTGTACCCGAGATGTCGCTGTATCCGGGGTGCGGCTATACCAGAGGTGCCTCTGTACCCGAGATGTCGCTGTATCCGGGGTGCGGCTATACCAGAGGTGCCTCTGTACCCGAGATGTTGCTGTATCCGGGGTGCGGCTATACCAGAGGTGCCTCTGTACCCGAGATGTCGTTGTATCCGGGGTGCGGCTATACCAGAGGTGCCTCTGTACCCGAGATGTCGTTGTATCCGGGGTGCGGCTATACCAGAGGTGCCTCTGTACCCGAGATGTCGTTGTATCCGGGGTGCGGCTATACCAGAGGTGCCTCTGTACCCGAGATGTCGTTGTATCCGGGGTGCGGCTATACCAGAGGTGCCTCTGTACCCGAGATGTCGTTGTATCCGGGGTGCGGCTATACCAGAGGTGCCTCTGTACCCGAGATGTCGCTGTATCCGGGGTGCGGCTATACCAGAGGTGCCTCTGTACCAGAGATGTCGCTGTATCCGGGGTGCGGCTATACCAGAGGTGCCTCTGTACCCGAGATGTCGTTGTATCCGGGGTGCGGCTATACCAGAGGTGCCTCTGTACCTGAGATGTTGCTGTATCCGGGGTGCGGCTATACCAGAGGTGCCTCTGTACCAGAGATGTCGCTGTATCCGGGGTGCGGCTATACCAGAGGTGCCTCTGTACCAGAGATGTCGCTGTATCCGGGGTGCCGCTATACCAGAGGTGCCTCTGTACCCGAGATGTCGCTGTATCCGGGGTGCGGCTATACCCGAGATGTCGCTATACCCGAGGTGCCGCTGTCTTGCTCCCAATGCTGCATATTAATAATAATTTTACTCCATTTCTGCCTCCGCAGTCAGAGCACATTGTTTTTATACAATTTTGGAAATCTGTCACACACGTAATAAAGTCTCCCTGTGAGCCTTGTGAAAACACTAGTTATACATGACGGAGACAGCATAGTTCTCGTAGGAGACGTGCCGTAGTGGGCTCCTCTGCTGCCCACTGTAAAGATGGCGGCCGCGGCGTCCTGCCCGCACTGCTGATGACGTAATCAGCGCGCTCTCTGCCTGGGTCACGACTAGTTGTTTCCTTCATACGTCATCTCATGCGCGCCCCCTGAGAGGGGAGGAAGATGGCGGCCTTCGGTATACTAAGCTACGAACACCGGCCGCTAAAAAGACCCCGGCTGGGCCCGCCGGACGTGTACCCTCAGGACGCCAAGCAGAAGGAGGTGAGACTGGCAGCATAAAGCCGGCCTGCAGGGGGAGCTAGTGCGGGCGCTGAGGAGAGGGTGGAAGACATCACTCCCGGGGCAGAGCCGGGCAATATGCGGGGACAATGGACGTGGCCGCCACCGAGGGCAGTGCAGCCGCCCGTTCTGCTGGGTGCAGTGCTGTGGAGCCGCGGTAGGGGGCGCTGTGCTCGGGGCGGACAGCTCCCGGCTCAGGAGAGGGCCGGCTCCGCTCACGTGTGATTTCCGCTGCTCCCCTCAATATTACCTTTATGTTTTCCTAAAAATCCGCTACGGATCCAGAAATCTCGGCCTTTATATGTGGTGCTACTTTTATGGGCGGTACAAAGGGGCGTGGCTCACCGGGTAATTATGCAGAACATCCTGAAGACACGCCCCCAGACTGCGGAGCCACGCCCCCTAGTAGAACCCATCAACAATAGCATAAAATAAAGATGGCCATCTCTCTGGGACCATAGCGGGGATGTAATAAAGCGAAGGCATAAACAGAATACCCAGGAGCAGCGTGAATAAAGTAAGAGCAAGATCTGGCCCCGTCTCACCTAGTGACCGCTCCCCTTTAAGAGGCTAGTTGTGGGGAGCCTGACCTCCGCTGCCCTGCCCCCACCATCCAGTGCCTGAAGTGTCCATGGTGCTGCTCTGTCCTGCTGTAAGGTTCTCTGCAGTGAAGCAGTCACTCATGGAGACTGGGGCCGGCCGCGATGATGTCAGGTGAGCAGAAGGTGATGTGACCTCACCGTATCCCCGAGATCACGGAGGGGGGTCACTATATGGGGATGAGCGGACCACAATAGTGCCGATCACAGGCAGAATTGGCTGAACAAGGGATTTAGAAAAAGCCTTCCCTAATGACTAAAGGTGAGTTTGGGTCCTGCAGGTTCAGCCGGACTTTAGATAAGGGTGGGCTCACACGACCATATGACCCGCGCGATTATCGGATCGCATCACCTGGCACACACACTCTTCGGACAGGAGCGGGTCAGCTGCATGTATTTCTATGCAGCGGACATGCTCTTGTCTGAAGAGTGTGTAGCCACGCCGGGTGATGCGATCCGATAATCGTGCGGGTCATACGGTCGTGTGAGCGCATCCTAAAAGTTCAGTTCTGGACCTGGACTTGACCTGAGCCCCACTGGGAGCCACTGATTGGCAGTTCGGGTCTCCACCAACAAACAGCCAGCCATAAATGGAGCACTTCCAAGGGATTTTGTTTTGTTGTTTTTTTTTTTACCACATTACATTAAAAAACATATCCTTTCCCCCCCCCCTCCACCCCCTGCCCGTGAGAGCTGCTTAAACACTACAAGCAGCGCGCACCGGGCTGAGCGCAGCGATGCTCACTCGATTGGTCAGCATACGTACAGCACCCCGAACTCGGGCACTGTTTTTATTTTTAAGTCCATATGAACCCTGGACTTTACAGCTTGGGTTCACTCCTCTATCTTATATATATTTTTTATTCACTTTTTCATCAACCACTGGAGCTGTCACTGGTGTCTGCTTGCGTGCAGTGTCAGAGCACAGAGGCACAGCCGACAGAGGAGCAGTGTCCGTCTTCTGCCCCCTCTGCTGTTGCCGTACGAGCTGTGCATTGTGTGCCCTGTCATGTGCACTTCATAGCTGTGCTGACAATCCTGTGGAGCCAGGCGCCATTTTCTTGTAGCCCTTTTCCGCACTGTCAGGTGACAGCAGGCCGGTGACGTCTTCCACTTGTGAGCTGCTGTCTCCATACAGTATTCCCAGCCCACAATCTTCGCTGGCTGCTGCGCTCTGCACACTGACCAGCTGACACTGCTTTTTTGCCTTGTTTCACTAGTTGCTTGTGCTGTTTTGAATGGGACTCTGTACTCTGTAGTGCGGTTTTACCTTAGTCCTGTAACATGTGAGGTTACGTGCACACGACATCTGTTTCAGGCAGATTTTGCCTGAAAAAGCACTAAAAAAAATTCCAAAAGACTGAACCTATCTCAAAACGACTTGCTGTGGATATGTTCAGCCACTTGTTTGGAAGCCGATCACTATTAATGTATACAATTCTAACATAAAAAGCCATCATGAGACACATAAAATCAGGCTTCAATAAAAAGTACGGGTACGCTGGCATCTATAGGGCGCCCTGTGCACATACCCTTACCTGATATTACCTCTGCCCTGTTACCTTGTGTCATCTATATATTTGTAACCTATGCTTAAAGGGCGCTGTCAGCACAGAATGACTGTTCGCCCCAAACACATTGACTCTGTGCAGCATGTCACAGCCAGTCATATGTGCACCTTCCCACCGGCTTGTTTTCCCTCTATCTCTACCCCCCCAATTGACAGCTCTGGTGTTATAGAGCCAGAGATAGGATGAGATAGAAAACAAGCAGGTGGGAAGGTGAATAGAAATGATCAGCCCGGCCGTGATCTGCCTGTGCTTGGTATATACCGTATTTCTGTGCTCACAGTCCAGTTTAGCAATTTGACACTATCATCTTTAAGAGTGACCTTATATCCGAGAGATGGGCGCCTAACTGTCCTATGGTCAAAATGCCAGAGATAAACCGATGCTAGGGACTGAGCAATCCCAATGCTCCGGTCTGTATCATGGCCACAGTGTCCAGACATGAAGCATTAAAGCTCTGGTCACTGTCTTCTCTTTCTGACTGTTGTTAGCGTAGACTTGTGATTACACTGGTGGAATGTGAAGGATGGTGCCTAAAGGGAACCTGTCACACTGCAGCCAGATCTGCGGACAGCTCAGTAGAGACCCTGAGCAGAACAGAACGTTTTGTAGGAATAGATTCAGTGTGTGATGTCCCTGGTGGTTGTATACATGAGTCCAGTGGGCGGTCCTGTCAGTGACTGACAGCTGTCTGCACATACAGGGAAGACTGACAGTGACTGAGTAGGACCGCTCAGTAGACTCGTATGTGTATGAACAGCGATTTCAATGACTAAAATACAAGGTTTATTGACACTTTTCCTACAATAATGTCTGTCAGTCTGCTCAGCTCCCCTTTCTCTATAGCCGCCTGTCTGTACAGCAGATGCCATTTTCAGTATTATGGGTTTCCTCTAAATTGTGTTTAGCAGATGAGTATATGGCTGCGTGCCCACGATCAGTGTTTGCAGCGTTTTGGATATATTGTGTTGTACAGTACAAGCATAGTAGATGGGATTTCTAGAAATCCCGTGCCCACTGTGCTTGTTTTTCTCTGCAGCAAACATTGACCTGCGGTGCAGCTTTCCAGACCGCAGCATGTCAATTGTTTGCTGTGGATTTGCATGCGTCCTCTGTAGGGAGGAGACCGCAGCGCACTGAACCCTGTTTGTGGGTACGAGCAGCTGCGGTCTCCTGCGGAGGAGACTCGTGACTCGCAGTTCAGGACCCACTGCATTCATGACACAGTGAGTCCTGATTGTGGGCACATAAGGCAGAGCCAGATCTGATGTGTGTGGCCGGATGACATTAGTATCCGAAATAACAGCGTGGTGGATTAGTTCGTGTGAGACCCCAGAGATGTGGTTGGTGTCATGGGGGTTACATGCTGCTATGGGTGAGCAGTTTGAGGTGAAATTACTGTTGCTGTTGGTGTACCAACAAGCTAAACCATTGTCATTTGTTGACAGAATTCAGATAGGTAACACAAAGGCAAGCTTGTGATGATTGCTGTCAGGACTTGGTGCATGAAATTAGCCGTGGTGCCCTTGTGAACACTGGGCCACTAAGTGAGCCAAATGTGGAAGAAGGACCAGATGATGCATGATTTATAGTTTGTGGATGATTAGGGTTCAATGGTAAACTTTGCAAAAAAGGAGGGTTTTGTAATATGTCGCCAATCATGGAGAGGCAATGTGCCGTAATTGGAATGACAGACACAGGACATTCCGGCCCGTGCTTCCAGTGATATAGATCGTGTGTAGAGTTGAGCGAGTACCTAACTATTTGTACTCGCTATACTCATAACAAGTACTGTCTAAGGCTATGTGCGCACTGGAAAATGGAATTTTCTCAAGAAAATTCCGCAGGCACTGAAAGATTACCGCACCCGCGGTAAAAAACTGCTGCAAACCGCACCCGAAAACCGCATGCGGTTTGCCGCGGTATTGCCGTGGTTTTGCCGCGTGCGGGTTGGTACATGTGCTTTATTGCATTCAATGCAATAAAGCACATTGAAAAAAAAAAAAAAAAATCATTTCCTTCTGAGATAGATAGTAGATAGAAAGATAAAGAGACAGATAGAAGAATAGATAGAGGGATAGATAGAGGAAAGATCGCTGCATTTCTCACGGTCGGCAGTGAGTTCACATTACCGGCCGTGGGAAATGACCGGTAATTACCTCTGCTGTCTCGCTGCAAGGCTGCATTCAGCGCTGTGTCTGTGTCAGTCGCGGCTGGATGTAAGCAGCGCAGCACCTGTGGATTACGTCGGAGCTTTGTTTTGGGAGGGGTTAATAAAAGGGTGTGTTTTATTTAAAATAAAGGATTTTTCTGTGTGTTTTTTCACTTTACTTACGGGTTGATCATGTCAGCTGTCTCATAGACGCTGCCATGATCAAGCCTGAAGTTAATGGCGGTGATCCACCACCATTAACCCCTTGTATTACCCTGACTGCCACTGCATCACGGCAGCAGGAAGAGCCGGGGACACTCCGGTACTGCCGCATTATGCATGCGACAGTCCCGGGGCAGCTGCGGCTGATATTCTCGGCTGCGGGAGGTGGGAGGGAGGCGGGGGACATTAACCCTGCCCCTCTCCCTCCCCAGCCTGAGAATACCGGGCCGCCGCTGTGTGCTTACCTCGGCTGGACGGTAAATATACAGCTGAGCCCATGTGTTTTTGTTTTCTATATTTCCGTTTGATTTCTATGTGTGTTCTATATGTCTGTGATGTCTGTGTGTGTGTGTGGGTATGTGCACACGTGTGCGTATTACATGCAGTTACGCTGCGTTCTGCACCGCAGCGTAACTGCATGCGTCCTACGTCCCCTGCACAGTCTTTGGAGATTGTGCAGGAGCCGTGCGCACGTGGCATGTTAGAACGCAGCGATTCGTCTGCTTGCCGAATCGCTGCGTTCTAAGAAGTGACATGTCACTTCTTTCGTGCGTTCTGCATGCTGCCTATAGGGAGAGGCAGCATGCAGAGCGCACAAATCTGCCGGCACCATGTGCTTCAGGATGCAGCTTTTCAGCTGCGCTCTGAAGCGCACTTTTTCGGTGCGGTGCAGAGCGCACACGTGCGCACATACCCTTAGTGTGTGTGTGTGTGTGTGTGTTTACTCTTCTCAGCTTCCTCTTCCTGTCATAATGACATCACTTCCCTGCAAAACCGCAGGCAAGCGATGTACATTACCGCAGGGAATAACGCAGGAAAACGCAGTGAACCGCACAGAATTTGCTGCCTGCGTTATTCCCTGCGGGATTTCACGATTACATGGCAGTAAATGGAGTGAAATCCCGCAGCGATGTGCGGAAAAGAAGCGACATGCAATTGTTTTTGCTGCGGGAATCCCGCAGCAAAACATGCAGCTGTCAAATTCCGCCCAGTGCGCACAGGATTTTTTTTTCCCATAGGTTTTGCTGGTGAGTCACTGCAGAGATGTTATGAACATTTTCTGCAGCGAAACATGCAGCAA
The DNA here is from genome assembly GCF_048569485.1 of Anomaloglossus baeobatrachus. Lineage (NCBI taxonomy): Eukaryota > Metazoa > Chordata > Amphibia > Anura > Aromobatidae > Anomaloglossus > Anomaloglossus baeobatrachus. Next base: position 119,553,656 of record NC_134361.1, read on the forward strand.
AATCCAGTAAGTGTGCACAGGGCCTAATACTCGCGTAATCATTCCGAATAGTGTGTGCAATGCACGTCAATGGGGGACAACTCGCAATATAACGAGTAACCCAAATGTTGTACTATTCGCTACTTGCACAAAAAGTACAGCATTCGGGTTACTCGTTACATTGCGAGTATTCCCCATTGACTTGCATTGGACATGCTATTTGGAATGAATACACGAGTAATAGACAGTACTCGTTATGCGTATAGCGTGTACGAATACTTAGGTCAACTCTAATCATGTGATATTGTATCCTTATGTCCTGTCTTTGACCCTGGAGGAGTTGGTTTAAAGTTAATAAATTCACTGACTGTTATGAATATGAAGGAAAATTAATATTATAGACTGATATGCCATAAGTCGTATTTCAGGCAACAAAACGGCTGTGCTGCATTTTTCACCTACTTAACTGAATGGAATAAAAAAAGCTGCGCAAAATGCACAAAGGACGCATAAAAATATACACATTGTACAGTTGTGTTATACAAGTTTAACTAGTAAAAAAGGCTCCAAGGTTGAACATGGTTCTGATTACAATGGAGTGATAATACAATAAATTTGCGGAAGGAACAAAGTAACAATTGTAGGCGATCTGCAGCGTACAGTGCACCGATCGCTTCATGCTTCTATCTCCTTTATCTGTGCTCTTTGTACTAATGTTAGAATGTCTATATCTGCACTTGGCGTACAAGGTATTTACAACATTGCTTGTTCCTTTTGTGAATTAATGTTACCCATTGTATCATCTATATTGATAAGGTCCAAACAATTGTATGCCACCCATGTCCCCCCACTGTACACCAGCCCATGCACCGCCACTGTTCTATACAGTCTGACTTTCTGGTGGTCCAACCATGATGGTTTAAACCATAAATGTTGGGATTTATACTAAGTGCTGGAGTTCAGTTTTTTACATATTATTTATTTCTTAAGACAATCGGTTTACTTTCCCTGAACATTGGGGGGAGTTTACCCTAGAAAGCAGACCTGGGCCACCCGCTGCCAGATGTGACACCTTGTGTGAGGCAGGACTATCACTCGTTATAGGGTGTGATGGATCATCTTCACTGTGTAGACTGAGCCTGTAGATCAGGGATTCCCAAACTCCAGCCCTCACGACCCCCAACTGGTCATGTTTTCAGGATTTCCTTAGCATTGCACAGGTGATGGAAGCATTATCATGGCATCACCTGTGCAAAGCTAAGGAAATCCTGAAACCATGACCTGTTGGGGACCGTGAGGACTAGATTTTGGGAATCACTGCTGTAGATGTTTGCTGAATGTCACGTTCCAGAACTGTATGGGGAAGAGCAGTCCTTCATGTCAGTATTCTCTTCCAATGCACGGCAGGATGGGCCTTTACATAATAATAATAAATAATAATTTTGTTCATTTATATAGTGCTATTGATTCCACAGCGCTTTACATACATTGATAACACTGTCCCCATTGGAGCTCATAATCTAGGGTCCCTATCTGTATGTCTTTGTAGTTTGGGATGAAACTGGAGTACCCGGAGGAAACCCATGCAAACATGGGGAGAACATACAAACTCCTTGCAGATGGTGTCCTTGGAGGGACTTGAACCCAGGACCCCAGCGCTGCAAGACTGCAGTGCTAACCACTGAGCCATCATGCCGCCATGAAGCTCTTATAGATGATATTGGTATTCGCTATGAGAGCTGCTGCCAGACTCCTGATGGGACTGGGTAAAGGAAAGGCTATCAGCATAACCACTGTGTATGATCCCGTCTATCCCCAAAGAGATAATCTTTGCATTCTGATGCCAATTGTTGATCCTTTGGACCAAACATTCAGACAGTAAAGCTGGGTTTACACACTGTAACGTCACCGGTTTTGTGACGCAATAGCGATGTTGTTTGCGATGTTGCAGTGTGTGAAACCTATCAGCGACCCGGCCCCTGCTGTGAAGTTGTAATCGTTACAAATCGTTCAGGACCATTCCTAGGTCCTTTGTTTCCCGCTGTGCAGCATGAAGTTTCAGTGTGTGAAAGACTTTGCAGCGACTTTGTTAGCAACTTCCCTTTCAAAAGGCTGCTTATCAACGTCCCCAACAACCAGCTAGGTCGCTCTGCAGGTCCGGATCGCTGTTGAGTTGTTGGCCAGGTTTGCCTGTTTGACTGCTCACCAGCGACTTAGCAGAGACTTAGGCTACTTTCACACATCCGGCTTGAGCCCTGCGGCTCAATCCGGCTGTGCAAGCTATGCAACGGATGCGGTGAAAACACCGCATCCTTTGCATACGTTTTTCCCATGCGGCCCGCCCGGTTTTTGCCGCTTGCGGCATGCTACTGAGCATGCGCAGTGGCAAAAACCGCATGCGGCGGCCGGATGCGGTATTTGCCGCATCGCGCCGCATCCGGCCGCCATAGGCATGCATTGAGAGATGCGCCGCATCGGCCGAATGCGGCGCGATGCGTTTTTTTTTGCCGCACGAAAAAACGTGCCATGCAACGTTCCATCCGGCCGCCGCATCGGCTAAATCTGCCGCATGCGGCAAAAACCGGATGGAACGCAAGGCCATGCGGCACAATGCGGCACTAATTAAAGTCTATGCAGGAAAATCGCAACCGGCAGCAAAAAAAACCGGTTGCGATTTTCCTGCAAAGTGCCGGATTGTGCCGCAGAAGAAAAACCGGAGGTGTGAAAGTACCCTTAGGGAGGTCGCTGTTACGTCACAAAACCGGTGACGTTACAGCAATGTCCTTTGCGATGTTGCAGTGTGTAAACCCAGCTTAACTTTGCACGTGTGCCCAAGTACCGGTATTTATTTTCTTCTAAGGGTATGTGCGCACTAGGCGATTTTTTCACGCTGCGTTTTTATGTGCGTTTTTGTCTAAAAAAACCGCACCCGCGGCTAAAAACCGCGGCAAAAATGCATGCGTTTTTGCCGCGATTTGGTGCGTTTTTTGCTGCGTTTTTGCTCACTGCGTTTTTAATCAGTGCACAATGCCATTAAAGATTGTTGATGAAAAAAAAAGGTCTGATGTCATTTCCTTCTTCAAAATGTTCATTGTATGCAGGAGAGCAGACAGCTGCAGAACTAGTGTATGCAGGAGAGCAGACAGCAGCTGCAGAACTACAAGTCTCAGCATCCTCCATTCACTAGTGTATGCAGGAGAGCAGACAGCAGCTGCAGAACTACAAGTCTCAGCATCCTCCATTCACTAGTGTATGCAGGAGAGCAGACAGCAGCTGCAGAACTACAAGTCTCAGCATCCTCCATTCACTAGTGTATGCAGGAGAGCAGACAGCAGCTGCAGAACTACAAGTCTCAGCATCCTCCATTCACTAGTGTATGGAGGAGAGCAGACAGCAGCTGCAGAACTACAAGTCTCAGCATCCTCCATTCACTAGTGTATGCAGGAGAGCAGACAGCAGCTGCAGAACTACAAGTCTCAGCATCCTCCATCCAGGACTGTATGCAGTTTTTTGCCCAAAAAGAAAAAAAAAATGACATGGGCTTCGCCATATTTTTGTATGCTAGCCGGGTACAGCAGGCAGGTACGGGCTGCCCCCAACCCCCAGCTGCCTATTTGTACCCGGCTGGGAACCAAAAATATAGAGAAGCCCTTTTTTTTTAATTATTTCATGAAATAATTAAAAAAAAAAATGACGTGGGCTTCGCCTAATTTTTGAGTCCAGCCGGGTACAACTAGGCAGCTGGGGATTGGAATCCACAGTGCAGGGTGTCCATGCTTTCTGGGCACCCCCACTGCGAATTGCAGTCCGCAGCCACCCCAGAAAATGGCGCTTTCATAGAAGCGCCATCTTCTGGCGCTGTATCCAACTCTTCCAGCTGCCCTGAAGCCGGGTGGCTAGCCGGGTAATAATGGAGTTAGGGCTAGCTAGCCCTAAGCCCGAAATTCATGGTGTCACGCCAATATTAGACATGGCCACCATGAATTTCTAGTACAGATAAAAAAAAACCACAACGCACAGAAAAATATTTTTATTAGAAATAAAACACAACACAATTAGTGACTCCATCTTTATTGAAATAAACCCCCCTCCGCAGTAATCCTGGGTCAGGGTCCCGCGCCGTCCAATCAGGATCCAATATCATCTGATCGGTTTGCTGGAAGGCAAAGCGATCAGATGATGTGTCAGGATCAAGTGCCTGAATCCCATCACACATCAGCTGATGCATCCGTGCAAAAAAAAAAAAAAAAATACATACTCACTTATGTGCTGTGGTGATTACCGGCAGCTCCTGGAGCGATCGATTGGACAGGAGTATGATCCTGTCCGATCGCTGCAAGAGCTGCCGGTAATCAGCTGATGAAGTCCCCTGACGGCAGGATCAGCTGATAGCCGGCCGGACACGAAAAAGCCGGCGAGACTACGATCAGCTGATGCGTCAGGTGACTGCATCAGGTGATCCACGGCCAGGTCCTGCAAGCAAGGTCCTGCCCCGGGGAGACTGCACACAGCCAGAGCGGCGGTACCGAGACAGGGGCTGGGAGCAGGCATGGCACCGGGACCCTGCGGACAGGTGAGTATATATGACATTTTTTTTTTTCTACTGTTCACTTTGGTTTTCGCCGCTGCCTCCACCTCCCGCCCAGACATGGCGCCGCACGGAGCTGACGTGAACAGGACGGGAGGTGGACGCAGCGGTGACGGTACCGGGAGGATTCATGCTTCTGTGTTTACCAACAGAAGGAATCCTCTTCCTGTACACGTCACTGTAGTACCCACCCCTTGCGTTTATAGCTGCGTTTTTAGTCATAGAAACGCGGCTATATGCATTTTTCATTGCGTTTTTAACATCTCATTGAACTCAATGGGTGAAAAACGCAGTGAAAACGCAGAAATAATTGACATGCTGCGTTTTTGTGGTCACCACAAAAACGCAGCTAAAAAAAAACGCTGTGTGCGGACAGCACTTATGAAAACCCATTGACATTGCTGGGGAAGCAATGTCACTGCGTTTTCAGCACAAAAACGCGGTAAAAAACGCCGCTAAAAACGCGGCAAAAACGCCTAGTGCGCACAAGGCCTAACACCAAATACAAACATCTAAGCCTTTTTGACTCCTTCATCGTTTCCCACTGTAGAGCATGCCACAGGATAATAGTTCTTATGGTAATGACCTGTCTCTGGAGAGTGAGCCTTTCTTTCTCCAGACGGAGGGAGTGTCTGTGTCTCTATTGAGGAGGTTTTACATAAAACCACTTTTGACCATACTTTTGTGTGGGCTATTTTTAGAAGTTCGTCTTGTGCCCCTTAAGGACCATTTACACGCTGCGACATCGCTAACAATATATCGTCGGGGTCACAGTGTTTGTGACGCACATCCGGCGTCGTTAGCGACATCGCAGCGTGTAAACCTATGTGCGACCTTAAACGATCGCAAAAGAGGCAAAAATCGTTGGTCTGTGAGACGTTGTTCACTTACCAAAAATCGTTGCCTATTCAGTAGCGATGTTGTTTGTCGTTCCTGCGGCAGCACAAATTGCTATGTGTGACACCGCAGGAATGAGGAATAACCTCGTACCTGCGGCCACCCATAATGAGGAAGGAAGGAGGTGGGCGGGATGTTCGTCCCGTTCATCTTTGCCCCTCTGCTTCTATTGGACGGCTGCCGTGTGACGGCGCACGTACTTCCCCCTTAGAAAGGAGGCGGTTCGCCGGCCACAGCGACGTCACAGGGTAGGTAAGTCCGTGTGACGGGTGTAAGCGATGTTGTGCGTCATGGGCAGCGATTTGCCCGTGACGCACAACCGACGGGGGCGGGTACGCACGCTAGCGATATCGATAGCGATATCGCAGCGTGTAAAGTGGCCTTTAGACTTCTCTTTATTGTTGTGTTTAGTAAGTTACTGGATGACACCTCAAGCGTACGCCTGTATGTAGCCTGTGAATATTCCATGTCTGACACGTGTGTGTTTGCAGGATGAGCTTACAGCACTAAACGTGAAGCAAGGATTCAATAACCAGCCAGCCGTATCAGGAGATGAACATGGCAGTGCTAAGAATGTCAACTTTAACCCAGCCAAGGTAAGGCTTCTGCGGGACTGAACAGTTTAATTTGCAATTTTTATTTTTTTTCTGCTCTTTATTCTTACGTTTTACATTTCTTACTTTCAGATTAGCTCGAATTTCAGTAACATCATGGCAGAGAAACTGCGTTGCAATACCCTACCAGATACTGGACGAAAAAAGCCTCAAGTTAACCAGAAGGACAACTTCTGGCTGGTCACTGCTCGCTCCCAGAGCTCCATTAATAACTGGTTCACAGATCTAGCCGGGACCAAACCTCTTACACATCTTGCGAAGAAGGTGAGCGGTGAACAGAAGAATACGCCTTCTGGTATGGTGAAGAAGTAATGTATACCAAGGCCAGTCTGCTGATGTGCTCACTCACTTCTGCTTTGTCATTGACAGGTTCCAATTTTTGGAAAGAAGGAAGAGGTGTTTGGGTTTCTGGCACGTTATTCTGTGCCGGTTATGAGGGCAGCTTGGCTTATTAAGATGACTTGTGCTTATTATGCTGCCATTACAGAAACCAAAATGAAGAAAAGACACGTCATGGATCCCTTCATAGGTGAGATGTGCTTCTTCTTGTAGTCTAGGATAATTCTTGTAAGCAGAGTATAAATATGCTCTTTTTCTGAACTGTTCCATTTTTGCAGAGTGGACACAAATCATCACTCGCTATCTGTGGGAGCAGCTACAGAAGATTGCCGAGTACTACAGACAAGTGAATGGAAGCACGGGCCCCTCTTCTGGACCTATGCCTCCAGAGGTTGAGCTAGCCCTTAAACAGTGGGAATATAATGAGAAACTAGCCATGTTTATGTTCCAGGTAAGAATTCGGCTCACGCTTGTGATCTCTTTTCACGTGTTTCATGGGAAAAGTAGCACACGTCCATGCTGATTGTTTCAGGCGTTTGGCCTTCATCAGGCCGGTCTCTGTTAGCATGCCCCACAATTTATGGCCTCGCATCGTGTAGATGTTTTTAGCCACTCCGTGCAACCATATAATGTAGAAATAGGTGATGTGATCATTTTAGTTGCTATGCAAATAACCTTGTATTTGTAACCTGTTTTTGCGTACCAATAAAGGATGGGATGTTGGATCGACATGAGTTCTTGACTTGGGTCCTGGAATGTTTTGAAAAGATCCGTCCAGGGGAAGATGAACTCCTGAAGCTGCTGCTTCCGCTCCTCCTTCGTGTGAGTGTACGATGACCTGTGATGTTGTCTGTACCTCTGGTGCATTACACTTTTCACAATTTCATTTTTTCCCCCTCTATACAGTATTCAGGTTCTTTAGTCCAGTCTGCTTACCTGTCACGGCGGCTTGCCTATTTCTGCACACGGCGTTTGGCACAACTGTTGGAAAGTAGTGGGGGACATACAGGGCACCTTCTTACAGCACAGACTGGTACAGCTCTGCCTCCTGCACCGGCACCTCCTCCACCCTCAGGATCTGCCCCATCTTCCCCATTCAGCGACCTTCTACAGTGCTCACAGCATCGGCCTCTTGTGTTTGGGTTGAGCTGTATGCTGCAGGTACTGTTATTTGTCTTGTCTTTCTCAGAAAAAACAGGATTTTTTTTCTATTTTGTATCAATGGTGTAAGAGCCAACCTGAACTTCAGTCTATGTTCCCCCTCAATTTTTACTACACAATTCATTAGGAAAAAAAAAAACCTTAAAATCTTTTCGCTCATAGTCACTAAAAACTACTGATCAAAACAGAGCAAATCGTTACATGATAAATCCAACTGCAGACACGTAGCACTAAGCAGTCGTTAAAGCACCACTCCGGGGTTGTGCATCCTGGAGCTCACAACTCAGTACATCTCTATGGAAGCCTCGTTCTGGCTCTCCATACAGATGCATTGGGAGCTTGTGACCGATCTTCTGACTTCCTGCCAGTCAGACGTTAGAGGCACAAGATGGCGGCGCAGGACTGGAGCGGCACCGAAAAAGGATGATGACAGCGTCTGGTGAGTAGAATACTGGGGGCAGGGGAGTTAACTTTAAACTCCAGCTTAGCATTCTAGGTGTGCAGTATAGAGGAGGAAGGAGCACTGCATTTCTGAAACGCATGGAGCGGACTGAGTGTACAGCTAATCTTACGTTGTAGAGCAGTGTTCTCCTCCAAATCCAGACCCGCAAGAGCCACCAACAGATCACATTTTCTGAATTTCATTATTCTGGCACAGGTGAACACCTGGCAATACTAAGGAAATCCTGAAAACGTGATCTGTCTGTGGCTCTTGGGGTCTGGACTTTGAGAACACTGCCATAGCGTATAGTGACATCACGTAATATTAAGATCCAGCCAGGCCCACACCACAGTACAGCAATAGTGAGTAACTTGGCAGCAGGTTATTCGGAGACGTGAACAGTCAGGTTAGTTGCTTTGGCACTACAATGCCTGCTTTGTGCAGGACATTGCCAGAGGGTGATTGGGTTCCTATATATCTCATTCCCAGAAAGTATATGCAGTTGGATTTATCGTGCACTGAATTGTTCTGTATCTGTAGCTTTTATTTACCGTGCGCCATTAGATATTATGTGTTTTTGGTTTTACTGTATTCGACCTTTGGTGATAGAAGCGACACTTCACTATCATTTTGGACAATATAATATTCCCTTTTCCACTTTTTTGCAGAGTATTGTTCTGTGTTGTCCCAGTGCTCTGGTATGGCATTACTCTTTGACTGACAACAGAATTAAGACTGGGTCACCTTTGGACCACCTTCCTATTGCTCCTTCTAGTCTGCCCATGCCAGGGGGCAATTCTACATTCACACAGCAGGTAAACAAGCCATAAAAGTTTCTAGTTGATGCTCAGTTCTGTGTTCTTTTGCTTTTTTGGCAGTTTTTCTTATTTCCTCTATGTATGCCCTAGGTACGAAGAAAACTTCGGGAAATGGAACAGCAAATAAAGGAGCGTGGACGAGCAGTGGAGGTCCGGTGGTCGTTTGATAAGTGTCAGGAAGCTACAGCAGGTACTGTTTTGCTATATACAGACTTTTTAGGCAATTTGTTTGTGCCTAAAGGTTTGTAGTTGTGTGGTTTTTTTTTTTGTTTTTTTTTTAAATGCTATTCTCACGTTTTAGGATTTCCCATTGGACGTGTCCTTCATACTCTTGAGGTTCTGGATAGTCACAGCTTTGAGAAGTCTGACTTTAGTAACAACTTAGATTCTCTTTATAATCGCATCTTTGGATTGGGCCTTGGCAAGGATGGACATGAGGTGATGGAGCTGTCTCTTTACTGTACTTGATGTGGTCTATATCTGTGCTTTTCGTGTCTTCTCATGCCCCTTGTTTTGTAGATCTCACCCGATGATGATGCTGTTGTTGCGCTGCTGTGTGAGTGGGCTGTCAGTTGCAAGCGCTACGGACATCACCGTGCCTTAGTTGTAGCTAAATTGCTGGAGAAGAGGCAGATGGAGATTGAAGCTGAGGTATCGATAAGAAATCACTTTGTTTCCTTCTAGGGATCTACATTTTGATTTATTGTTTTTAATCTTCAATGACCATTTTGTCTATTATTTCTCAGAGATGTGGAGACTCTGAAGCAGTTGATGAGAAAGGATCTGTGTCTTCTGGATCCTTGTCTGCACTTAGTTCCCCCCCTGTTTTTCAGGATGTCCTCCTCCAGTTTCTTGATACACAAGCCCCAGTGTTAAGTGAGTATGGGCTGCTCCGATCTGATGACTGCTGTGTATATTGGTTTTTTTTTTTTTTCAGTGTATTATATTGCGAGTTTCTTTAAAGAGAACAAACCAGCAGGATTTTCCTATATGAGGTAAAGGCAGTGCCATGCAGGCAGTAAGCTGCTGATTGCAGGCAGTAAGCTGCTGATTGCAGGCAGTAAGCTGCTGATTGCAGGCAGTAAGCTGCTGCTGATTGCAGGCAGTAAGCTGCTGCTGATTGCAGGCAGTAAGCTGCTGCTGATTGCAGGCAGTAAGCTGCTGCTGATTGCAGGCAGTAAGCTGCTGCTGATTGCAGGCTGTAAGCTGCTGCTGATTGCAGGCTGTAAGCTGCTGCTGATTGCAGGCTGTAAGCTGCTGCTGATTGCAGGCTGTAAGCTGCTGCTGATTGCAGGCTGTAAGCTGCTGCTGATTGCAGGCTGTAAGCTGCTGCTGATTGCAGGCTGTAAGCTGCTGCTGATTGCAGGCATACCTGTCATAGAAATATCGGATGCTTGGTTGATGAAATATCTTTAATCAAAGTTGGAAAAACGCACTGCACTTTGACGTATGCAATGGGGGAGGGCCTTCATGGGTCGGGTCCTCGGTGTTAATTCCTCCTCGGACGTCCTCCTGGCTTACCCCCTTTTCTTTATTTGAATATCACGCCACGCCGACATCGCTGTTAGTAGCATGTGTGCATTGTCACAGTAATTCGGTCTTCATTAAAATGGCGCCGAAGTCCATGCATGCGCGTACTGCGATCTATGACGCCATTTTATTGAAGACTGTGGACGTGCACAGATGTAAAAAATAAATAAAAATCTGCACACGCACCAATGCATCATATAGTCATCACCACAGTCTCTTCAATTAAATGGCGCTGTAGATAGTGGTACTCACATGCGTGGACTCTGCGCCAGTGCATTTCTGCAACTTTGATTAAAGATATTTAATTAACCAAGCATCCTATCTTTCTACAACAGGTATACCTGCAATCAGCAGCTTACTGCCTGCAATCAGCAGCTTACTGCCTGCAATCAGCAGCTTACTGCCTTCAATCAGCAGCTTACTGCCTGCAATCAGCAGCTTACTGCCTTCAATCAGCAGCTTACTGCCTGCAATCAGCAGCAGCTTAGGGGTGCTTCACACACAGCGAGCTCACTGCCGAGATCGCTGCTGAGTCACGCTTTTTGTGACGCAGCAGTGACCTCATTAGCGATCTCGCTGTATGTGACAATGAGCAGCGATCTGGCCCCTGCTGCGAGATCGCTGCTCGTTACACACAGCCCTGGTTCGTTTTCTTCAAAGGCGCTCTCCAACTGTGACACACAGATTGCTGTGTGTGACAGCGAGAGAGCGACAAATGAAGCGAGCAGGAGCCGGCGTCTGACAGCTGAGGTAAGCTTGTAACCAAGATAAACATCGGGTAACCAAGGTGGTTATCCGATATTTACCTTAGTTACCAGCCTCTGCAGCTCACGCTGCCTGTGCTGCCGGCTCCGGCTCTCTGCACATGTAGCTGCTGTACACATCGGGTTAATTAACCCGATGTGTACAGCAGCTAGGAGAGCAAGGAGCCAGCGCTAAGCAGTGTGCGCGGCTCCCTGCTCTCTGCACATGTAGCTGCATTACACATCGGGTTAATTAACCCGATGTGTACTGTAGCTAGGAGAGCAAGGAGCCAGCGCTCAGTGTGCGCGGCTCCCTGCTCCCTGCACACACAGCTAAGCGGTGTGCGCTGGTAACTAATGTAAACATCGGGTAACCATACCCGATGTTTACCTTAGTTACCAGTCTCCGCAGCTTCCAGACGGCGGCTCCGTGCAAGCGCAGCGTCGCTTGCACGTCGCTGCTGGCTGGGGGCTTTAACTGGTCACTGGTGAGATCTGCCTGTTTGACAGCTCACCAGCGACCATGTAGCGATGCAGCAGCGATCCTGACCAGGTCAGATCGCTGGTCGGATCGCTGCTGCATCGCTAAGTGTGAAGGTACCCTTACTGCTTTGCTTGCAATCAGCAGCAGCTTACTGCCTGCAATCAGCAGCAGCTTACTGCCTGCAATCAGCAGCAGCTTACTGCCTGCAATCAGCAGCAGCTTACTGCCTGCAATCAGCAGCAGCTTACTGCCTGCAATCAGCAGCAGCTTACTGCCTGCAATCAGCAGCAGCTTACTGCCTGCAATCAGCAGCAGCTTACTGCCTGCAATCAGCAGCAGCTTACTGCCTGCAATCAGCAGCAGCTTACTGCCTGCAATCAGCAGCAGCTTACTGCCTGCAATCAGCAGCAGCTTACTGCCTGCATGGCACTCTTTAACCATTAACAGCCTGCAAGAAAACTGTAGAATCCCTTCAAGTAATTAACATTTACATGTGGGTTGGAAACTATAAGCATTGGGTATTGTTGGCTCTCTTGTCCAGGCTGGGTGTAGTCTATCCCCTCTAACTTATATTTAAGGAGGAACAATCGTAAAAACAAACTTTTTCTGCCAGCTTCTCGGGCAGTGATGTAAAGTGAGTGCACACAAACACATGTAGATGTACTGTATGTTCTTTGGTGTGTTTAGTAAGGTACATGGAATTTCATAATATCACTATTTCTTTTTCGCTCCTAATTGGGAGACCCAGACAATTGGGTGTATAGCTACTGCCTCCGGAGGCCGCACAAAGTACTACACTTAAAAGTGTAAGGCCCCTCCCCTTCTGGCTATACACCCTCCCGTAGGAGTACGGATTCCTCAGTTTTAGCTTTGTGCGAAGGAGGTCACACACGCACGCATAGCTCCATTGTTTTTAGTCAGCAGCAGCTGCTGACTATGTCGGATGGAAGAAAAGAGGGCCCATACAGGGCCCCCAGCATGCTCCCTTCTCACCCCACTGTATGTCGGAGGTGTTTGTAAGGTTGAGGTACCCATTGCGGGTACGGAGGCTGGAGCCCACATGCTGATTCCTTCCCCATCCCTTTTTACAGGGCTCTGGGTGAAGTGGGATTTACTGGTCTCCAGGCACTGAGACCGTGCTCCATCTACAGCCCCTGGAGAAGATGCTGGATTGGAGCGGAGTACATCAGGGACATGGCCCTGCTTCCTCAAGGTACTCTGTGTCCCCGTGCATTTCGCGCTCACACCGCAGCATGCTGGGTGTTGTAGTGCGCCGGGGACATCAGCGCTGCGGCGCTTGTGCCATGGCCTCATTTCAGCTTCGCTGAAGCGGGCACACTTTTGGGGAACGGTCGCGCCGGCCGCTGGGACTGCGGCGCGGCTGGCACTTGTGGTGCGCCGGGGACTTCAGCGCGGGCCGCGCTTTTACGGCGGCCGCGCTGATAACTCGAGTCCCCGGCTTTTGCGGCCTGGTTCCGTTCGTTCCCGCCCCCAGACCTGCCAGTCAGGAGAGGGGCGGGACGCTGGTCAGTGCATCAGCGCTGAGGGCTGGAGTCGTTTTTACATACTCCAGCCCTCACAATAGGCACAGAGGGGACACTGTTTCCCGCACTTTTGTTTGGGAACTCCCACGGGCCGCCCCTCTCCACAGACGCCGGCAGCCATTCCTGCTGACACGCTGAGCTGCAGAGGGGAGCCGGGGAGACCCAGACAAGGAATTCTGCGCCTCTTACCCGCTATTCAGCGGGCGGTAAGCAGCCCTCCGGGCTCTCCCCCTCTTGTGCCAGTAGTAATCTTAGTATTTTGTTCCTGCAAATACTTTGTACTGCATAGCGCTGGTCGCCTTTTGGCTATAGACTCTCTCACATTGCAGAGAGCCAACAGCATGTCGTCCACAAAACGCAAGGGTGCCAAGGCACAGACATTATATGCTTCCTGTACCGCATGTGGGACTTTTCTACCGGCAGGCTCCAATGACCCCCATTGTGTGCAGTGCTCGGCCCCTGTGGCACTTGCACAGCCGGGACCTCCGCTGGACGTGACCCAGGGTGTACCACCTGTGAATGCTGTCCAAGTGACAGGAACTGAGTTTACAGCTTTTGCTGACAGAATGTCTCTCACTATGTCACAAATTCTTGACACATTGCGGGCTAGGCCTGTACTTCAGGCCACGGACACTGTGCAATCATTGCCCCCTGGTCCCCCTCAGCTGAATTACTTCCAAGCTCCGGGACGGGCACATACACCTCAGGGTGAAGACTCTGACTCGGACGATGGTCCCAGGCAACCTAAGCGGGCTCGCTATGAGAGGCCTTCACATTCATCTCAATGGTCAGGATCCCAGCGAGATGAATCTATGGGTGATGAGGCGGACGTAACTGATCAGGATTCTGATCCTGGGACCGCTCTCAATCTAGATACACCAGATGGTGACGCCATAGTTAATGATCTTATAGCATCCATCAATAAGATGTTAAATATTTCTCCACCAGCTCCTCTTGTAGAGGAGTCAGCTTCGCAGCACGAGAGAATCCATTTCAGATATCCCAAGCGTACATTAAGCACTTTTCTGGACCACGCTGACTTTAGAGACGCAATCCAGAAACCCCACGCTTATCCGGAAAGGCGTTTTTCTAAACGGCTTAAAGATACACGCTATCCTTTTCCCCCTGAGGTGGTCAAGGGTTGGACCCAGTGTCCAAAAGTGGATCCTCCAATTTCCAGGCTTGCAGCTAGATCCTTGGTTGCAGTTGAAGATGGAGCGGCACTTAAAGATGCCACTGACAGGCAGATGGAGCTCTGGCTGAAATCCATCTATGAAGCTATTGGAGCGTCGTTAGCGCCATCTTTTGCTGCCGTATGGGCACTCCAAGCTATCTCAGCCGGGCTTGTGCAAGTCGACTCAGTCACACGTGCATTTGCCCCGCAGGTAGCACCATTGACCTCGCAAATGGCGGCATTCGCGTCGTACGCGATTAATGCTGTTCTTGACGCTACAAGCCGTACGGCAGTGGCGTCAGCCAACTCCGTTGTTTTGCGTAGGGCCCTGTGGTTGAGACATTGGAAGGCAGATTCTCATTCCAAGAAGTGCTTAACCAATTTGCCTTTTTCTCGTGACCGATTGTTTGGAGAGCGTTTGGATGAAATCATCAAACACTCCAAGGGTAAGGACTCATCCTTACCGCAACACAGACAAAACAAACCCCAACAGAGGAGGGGTCAGTCTGGTTATCGGTCCTTTCGAGGACCGGGCAGGTCCCAATTTTCCTCGTCAAAAAAGACTCAAAAAGATCAGAGACGCTCAGATTCTTGGAGGTCTCAGTCACGCCCAAAAAAGACAGCCGGAGGAACCGTTGCCAAGACGGCGTCCTCATGACTTGCAGTCTCCGGTTCCCACACTCTCGGTCGGTGGGAGGCTTTCCCACTTTGGCGACATTTGGCTGTCACGCGTCAAAGACCGTTGGGTGAGGGATATTCTGTCTCACGGGTACAGGATAGAGTTCAGTTCTCGTCCGCCAACTCGTTTCTTCATCAACAGACACGTAAAAGTCAGGAGGTTCCGGATGGAATCCCTACGCTCCGTCATAGCCTCAATGTCTCAAGGAGATTTTCTAGCATCAATAGACATCAAAGATGCATATCTCCACGTGCCGATTGCGCCAGAGCATCAGCGTTTCCTACGCTTCGTCATACACGACGAACACCTGCAGTTCGTAGCGTTACCTTTCGGTCTGGCAACAGCCCCCCGGGTCTTCACCAAGGTCATGGCAGCAGTAGTAGCTGTCCTGCACTCGCAAGGTCACTCGGTCATCCCGTATCTAGACGACCTGCTTATAAGGGCACCCTCTCAAGAGGCATGCCAACACAGTCTGAAAGTGGCACTAGACACTCTCCAGAGTTTCGGGTGGATTATCAACTTTCCAAAGTCTCATCTAACCCCGACCCAATCACTGACTTATCTTGGCATGGAGTTTCATACTCTCTCAGCGATAGTGAAGCTTCCACTGGACAAGCAGTGTTCGCTGCGGACAGGAGTGCAATCTCTCCTTCAGAGCCAGTCACACTCACTGAGGCGCCTCATGCATTTCCTAGGAAAGATGGTAGCAGCAATGGAGGCGGTCCCGTTCGCGCAGTTTCATCTGCGCCCTCTACAATGGGACATTCTACGCCAATGGGATGGGAAGTCGACGTCCCTCGACAGGACTGTCTCCCTCTCTCAGACTGCCAAGGACTCTCTGCGTTGGTGGCTTCTCCCCACCTCATTGTCACAGGGAAAGTCGTTCCTACCCCCATCCTGGGCAGTGGTCACGACGGATGCGAGCCTATCAGGGTGGGGAGCGGTGTTTCTCCACCACAGGGCTCAGGGGACGTGGACTCAGGAAGAGTCCACCCTGCAGATCAACGTTCTGGAAATCAGAGCAGTCTATCTTGCTCTGCGAGCCTTCCAACAATGGCTGGAAGGCAAGCAGATTCGGATTCAGTCGGACAATTCCACGGCGGTGGCGTACATCAACCACCAAGGGGGAACACGCAGTCGCCAAGCCTTTCAAGAAGTCCGGCGGATTTTGACGTGGGTGGAAAGCAAAGCGTCCACCATATCCGCAGTTCACATCCCAGGCGTGGAAAACTGGGAAGCAGACTTTCTCAGTCGCCAGGGCATGGACGCAGGGGAATGGTCCCTTCACCCGGACGTGTTTCAGCAGATCTGTTGCCGCTGGGGGACGCCGGACGTCGATCTGATGGCGTCACGGCACAACAACAAGGTCCCAGTTTTCATGGCACGGTCTCACGATCACCGAGCGCTGGCGGCAGACGCCTTGGTTCAGGATTGGTCGCAATTCCGACTACCCTATGTGTTCCCACCTCTAGCATTGTTGCCCAGAGTTCCCCGGAAAATCAGGTCCGACTGCCATCGAGCCATTCTCGTCGTTCCAGACTGGCCAAGAAGGTCGTGGTACCCGGATCTGTGGCATCTCACGGTAGGCCAACCATGGGCACTACCAGACCGTCCAGATTTGCTGTCTCAAGGGCCGTTTTTCCATCTGAATTCTGCGGCCCTGAACCTGACTGTGTGGCCATTGAGTCCTGGATCCTAGCGGCCTCAGGTTTATCTCATGAAGTAGTTGCCACAATGAGACAGGCTAGAAAACCATCCTCAGCTAAGATCTATCACAGGACGTGGAAGATATTCTTAGCTTGGTGCTCGGCTCAGAGGGTTTCTCCCTGGCCATTTGCATTGCCAATTTTTCTTTCCTTCCTGCAGTCTGGGTTGGAAAAAGGTTTGTCGCTTAGCTCTCTTAAGGGTCAAGTCTCCGCGCTATCCGTATTCTTTCAGAAGCGCTTGGCACGGCTTTCTAAAGTACGCACGTTTCTCCAAGGAGTTTGTCATATCGTTCCTCCTTACAGACGGCCATTGGAACCCTGGGATCTAAACAAGGTTCTCATTGCTCTCCAGAAGCCGCCTTTCGAGCCTTTGAAAGAGGTTTCCCTTTCTCGGCTTTCACAAAAAGTGGTTTTTCTTGTGGCGGTCACGTCTCTTCGTAGAGTGTCCGAGCTAGCGGCGTTATCTTGCAAATCTCCCTTCCTGGTGTTTCACCAAGACAAGGTAGTACTGCGTCCAATTCCAGAGTTTTCTCCCAAGGTGGTTTCTTCCTTTCATCTCAATCAGGATATCACTTTGCCATCTTTGTGTCCGCATCCAGTTCACCAATTTGAAAAAGGTTTACATCTGTTGGACCTGGTGAGAGCACTCAGGATTTACATTTCTCGCACGGCGCCTATGCGCCGTTCTGATGCGCTCTTTGTCCTAGTCGCTGGTCAGCATAAGGGATCGCAAGCTTCCAAATCCACCCTGGCGCGGTGGATCAAGGAACCAATTCTTCACACATACCGTTCTGCTGGGCTTCCGATTCCATCTGGACTGAAGGCCCATTCTACCAGAGCCGTGGGTGCGTCCTGGGCATTGCGGCATCAGGCTACGGCTCAGCAGGTGTGCCAGGCGGCTACCTGGTCGAGTCTGCACACGTTTACCAAACACTATCAAGTGCATACCTACGCTTCGGCAGATGCCAGCCTAGGTAGACAGGTCCTTCAGGCGGCGGTGGCCCACCTGTAGGAAAGGGCTGCCTGACAGCCCGATCACGAGGTATCTTTTTACCCACCCAGGGACTGCTTTTGGACGTCCCAATTGTCTGGGTCTCCCAATTAGGAGCGAAAAAGAAGAAGGGAATTTTGTTTACTTACCGTAAATTCCTTTTCTTCTAGCTCCAATTGGGAGACCCAGCACCCGCCCTATTGTTCTTAGGGTTTCGTTTTTCGGGTGCACATGTTGTTCATGTTGTTTCTTAAGTTCTCCGATCTTGTTATCGGATTGAATTTGTTTTTTGAAACTGTTATTGGCTTTCCTCCTTCTTGCTTTGGTACTAAAACTGAGGAATCCGTACTCCTACGGGAGGGTGTATAGCCAGAAGGGGAGGGGCCTTACACTTTTAAGTGTAGTACTTTGTGCGGCCTCCGGAGGCAGTAGCTATACACCCAATTGTCTGGGTCTCCCAATTGGAGCTAGAAGAAAAGGAATTTACGGTAAGTAAACAAAATTCCCTTCTTCTTTGTCGCTCCATTGGGAGACCCAGACAATTTGGTGTATAGCTTCTGCCTCCGGAGGCCACACAAAGTATTACACTTTAAAAAGTGTAACCCCTCCCCTCTGCCTATACACCCTCCCGTGCATCACGGGCCCATCAGTTTTTAGCTTTGTGTTGAAGGAGGCACACATGCACACAAGCTCCACATTTTAGTCAGCAGCAGCTGCTGATTATATCGGATGGAAGAAAAGAGGGCCCCCCACAGGGCCCCCGGCATGCTCCCTTCTCACCCCACTAAGTCGGCGGTGCTGTTAAGGTTGAGGTACCCATTGCGGGTACAGAGGCTGGAGCCCACATGCCGTTTTCCTTCCCCATCCCTTAGAGGCTCTGGGAGAAGTGGGATCCTAACCGGTCACCATTCACTGGGACCGAGCTCCATCCGCAGCCCCTGGGGGAATCTGACGGACAGGAGCCTGGATATCATCAGGGACAGGGCCCTGCATCCATAAGGTACTCTGTGTCCCCTGAGGGACGGGGCATGCAGCGCCTGTGTTGCAGACGCCGCAGCGGCTCCTGTGTGGTTTGTGAGACCGGGACGACCGCGCCTGTTTGCCGGCCGCGTTTTTAACTTTAGTCCCCGGCTTTTGCAGCCTAGTACCATATACTCCCGCCCCCGGGCCTGCCAGTCAGGGGTAAGGGCGGGACGGCCGACTGGATGTCGGCAGTGAGGGCTGGAGCATACTTTGGTATCCTCCTCCCCCCTCACTGAGCACTGTGGGGCACCAGTTTCCCGCACTTTATTAGGCACGCCCACGGCTCCATCCTCCCCTCAGAACGCTGGCAGCCATTGTTATAATCACTGCTGCCGGTGGGGGATTTCAGAACGAGCTCCGCAGTTCTGGGAGAAGTGGGATCCTAACCGGTCGCCGTTCACTGGGACCGGGCTCCCTCCGCAGCCCCTGGGGGAATCTGACGGACAGGAGGCTGGATATCATCAGGGACAGGGCCCTGCATCCATGAGGTACTCTGTGTCCCCTTAGGGACGGTGCAGGCAGCGTCGGAGTTACAGACGCCGCAGCGGCTGCTGTGTGGTTTGTGAGCCAGGACTACCGCGCCGACCGCGCCTGTTGGCCGGCCGCGCTTTTAACTTTAGTCCCCGGCTTTTGCGGCCTAGTACCATGTACTCCCGCCCCCGGGCCTGCCAGTCAGGGGTGGGGGCGGGACGGCCGACTGGACGTCGGCAGTGAGGGCTGGAGCATGCTTTGGTATCCTCCTCCCCCCTCACTGAGTACTGTGGGGCACCAGATGCCCGCACTTTATTAGGCACTCCCATGGCTCCCTCCTCCCCTCAGAACGCTGGCAGCCATTGTTATAATCTCTTCTGCCGGTGGAGGATTTCAGAATGAGCTCTGCAGCTCTGGGAGTCCCAGGCAGGGAATCTGGTGGACGCACCACCGCTTGGGGCGGTTGGTATGCCACACCAGTTGTCAGGTGCTGGCCCCCCTTGGGTACAGAAGTGTGTGTGTGTATATATATATGTGTATATATATGTGTATATATATATATATATATATATATATATATATATATATATATATATATATATATATATATATATATATATATATATATATATATATATATATATATATATATATATATATATATATATATATATATATATATATATATATATATATATATATTGTATACATTTTCTCTTTTCGGCAGCATTATTTGCTTTTGGCTATATCTCTAAGAGGAGACAACAGCATGTCGTCCGCAGAAAGCAAGGGGGCCAAGGCACAGGCTTATTTTGCAACCTGTACCTCTTGTGCGGCTATGTTACCTGCAGGTTCCACCTACCCTCATTGTGACAATGCTCGGCCCCTGGGGCACTCACTCAGCCGGAGCCTCCGGCACTGGGTGGGACCCTCGGCTCAGGTGGTACCGCCGGTTTCCACTGCACAGATGGAAGTGACAGAGTTTACATTTTTGACTGAGAAAGAGAACTCTGAGTCGCTTCACATTCCATGGCTCAGTCTATGGACAGATGGTCGGCTAAGATACTAGAAGCTTGGCAGTCCAGACCGGTAACACAGGGCTAGGGCACTGTGAGTTCATCGCCCCCAGGCCCCTCTCGGTCGGTACAGCAAAGGGCTCCTGGGGTGGCACCCAGATCCCACGGTGAGAACTCCGACACGGACCGCAGCCTCAGACAGGCTAAGCGGGCTTGCTGGGAACCTTCCCCGACTTCATCACGCGGTTCGGGGTCTCAGCATGAGGACTCTCTGGAGGATGAAGCGGAGGGGTCGCAGCTCAGGGCTCTGATCCTGACGTTGCTCTCAATCTGGATACACCCGAAGGGGACGCCATAGTAAATGACCTTATAACGTCCATCTACCAGGTGCTAGTCCTTCTCCCCCAACTCCACCTATAGAGGAGTCGGCTTCACTGTAGGAGAAACACCAGTTTAGGTTTCCCAAACGTACCCGGAGTGCTTTTTTTGATCACTCTAACTTCAGAGATGCTGTCCAGAAGCACAGAGCATTTACGGACAAGCGCTTTACTAAGCGCCTTAATGACACACGTTACCCTTTCCCCCCTGACGTAGTTAAGGGTTGGGCTCAGTGTCCCAAGGTGGATCCTCCAGTCTCCAGACTGGCGGTTAGATCCGTAGTATTAGTGGCAGATGGTTCATCGCTCAAGGATGCCACTGACAGGCAAATAGAGCTCATGATGAAATCCATCTATGAAGCCATAGGCGCGTCTTTTGCTCCGGCCTTCGTAGTCGTGGGGGCATTCCAAGCTATCAGCTTGTCTGTCCAAGACTAATGAGGTCGCAAGTACCTCTGCCCCGCAGGATGTGTCTTTGACTTCTCAGGCGTCGTTTTTTTCGTCCTACGCCATGAACGCCGTCCTGGACTCTGCGAGCCATACAGCGGTAGCATCCGCCAATTCGGTGGCAGTCCGCAGGGCCATGTGGCTACGCGAATGGAAGGCAGACTCTGCGTCCAAGAAGTTCTTAACCGGTTTGCCATTTTCTGGCGACCGTCTGTTTTGGCGAGCAATTGGATGAAAAACCGATGGGTGAGAGACATTCCGTCTCACGGTTACAGGATAGAGCTCAGCTCTCGTCCTCCGACTCGTTTCTGCAGATGGAGTTGTGATCCCCGTTCCGCTTCACGAACGTGGTCGCGGTCTTTACTCCAACTTTTTTGGGGTACCAAAAAAGGACGGATCATTCCGGTCCGTTCCGGGCCTCATTCTGCTCAACAGACACGTGAGAACCAGACGGTTTCGGATGGAATCTCTCCGCTCAGTAATCGCTTCGATGTCCCAGGGAGTCTTCCTAGCATCAATCGACATTAGGGATGCTTATCTCCATGTGCCGATTACACCAGAGCATCAACGCTTCCTGCGTTTCGCCATCGGGGACGAACACCTTCAGTTTGTGGCACTGCCTTTCGGCCTGGCGACAGCCCCACGGGTCTTCACCAAGGTCATGGCATCCGTGGTGGCGGTCCTACACTCTCAGGGCCACTCGGTGATCCCTTACTTAGACGATCTCCTAAGTCAAGGCACCCTCCCGGGTGGCATGTCAACACAGCCTGAACATTGCTCTGGAGACTCTCCAGAGGTTCGGGTGGATCATCAATTTCCCAAAGTAAAAATTGACACCGACCCAATCACTGACTTTCCTCGGGATGGAGTTTCATTCTCCCTCAGAGATAGTGAAGCTACCGCTGGACAAACAGAGTTCGCTGCAGACAGGGGTGCACTTTCTCCTTCGGGCCCAGTCTCACCCCTTGAGGCGCCTCACGCGCTTCCCAGGGAAGATGGTGGCAGCAATGGAGGCAGTTCCCTTTGCGCAGTTTCATCTGCGTCCACTCCAATGGCACATTCTCCGCAAATGGGACAGGAGGTCGACGTCCCTAGACAGGAACGTCTCTCTTTCACTGGCAGACAAAGCCTCTCCTCAGGGGTGGCTTCTTCCCACTTCTTGGTCGAAAGAAAAATCCTTCCTGCTCCCATCCTGGGCTATGGTCACGACGGACGAGAGTCTGTCAGGGTGGACAGCGGTCTTCCGCCACCACAGGGCTCAGGGAACCTGGACTCTGACAGAGTCCTCCCTTCAGATCAATGTTCTGGAGATAAGGGCAGTGTAGCTAGCCCTAAAGTTGTTCCAGCGGTGGCTGGACGGCAGGCAGATCCGGATACAGTCGGACGACGCCACGGCGGTCGCGTACATCAACCACCAGCACAGAGCGCTGGCGGCGGACGCATCAGTCCAGGACTGGTCGCAATTTCGACTGCCTTATGTATTTCCTCCTCTGGCGCTGCTGCCCAGGGTGTTACTCAAGATCGGGTCCGACTGACGCCGCGCCATCCTCGTCACTCCAGACTGGCCGAGGAGGTCGTGATACCTGGATCTGTGGCACCTCACGGTGGTGTCTTGCTAAATTCTACTAAAAAGGGGGCTGAAAGCCCGTACTTACGAAGCGCTCACTGATATCCTAATCAGGCACGAATACTAATATTCTTTATAGCAAATTGGTGATTGTTGCATTCAAATTGCCTTGCCACCATGGAAGATTGATCCATCCCACTATGGAAATGGGTACTGTAGTATTCTATAGACGAACAGTTCGAGTGTCTTTATCAGCAAGATGATCAGAACAACTTTTCTACTTTAAGATTTCCTCCATCGATACCGGGACATCCAGATAAGGGATACTGGTGGCTGTAACCGAAGAATGTGTACAGATCCAGCAATCTGTGTGTTGAAAATGTGATGGTGCATCAGAAATTCATTCGCCACAGGTTCCTCCTGATGTAGACTTGTCCATCCAACGACCAGAGAGGCAAACATCAAACACAGGAATTTCTCCATCTCATCACTATCGAGCTCTTCCCAGTAACCGATACCATGGATTCCGCTTATTTACCACACCTTCTGCAAATAAAGATACACTATTATTCTCGTAAATAACATTTTTCTTGTGGGACATATTCCCACTTCCCCACTCCTGATCTCATTATCAGGAGAGTACGATCTTTTCCGACCGCTATTAGCTCTGTCTCTGAGGGCGGTCCTTGGAGGTTTTGAATCCATATTTTCTTTGTCGCTCCATTGGGAGACCCAGACAATTGGGTGTATAGCTATTGCCTCTGGAGGCCACACAAAGTATTACACTTAAAAGTGTAAGGCCCCTCCCCTTCTGGCTATACACCCCCAGTGGGATCACTGGCTCACCAGTTTTGTGCTTTGTGCGAAGGAGGCAACACATCCACGCATAGCTCCACTTTTTAGTCAGCAGCAGCTGCTGACTATGTCGGATGGAAGAAAAGAGGACACATATAGTGTCCCCAGCATGCTCCCTTCTCACCCCACTGTATGTCGGAGGTGTTTGTAAGGTTGAGGTACCCATTGCGGGTACGGCGGCAGGAGCCCACATGCTGATTCCTTCCCCATCCCTTTTTACAGGGCTCTGGGTGAAGTGGGATTTACCGGTCTCCAGGCACTGAGACCGTGCTCCATCTACAGCCCCTGGAGAAGATGCTGGATGGAGCGGAGTACATCAGGGACATGGCCCTGCTTCCTCAAGGTACTCTGTGTCCCCGTGCATTTGGCGCTCACACCGCAGCATGCTGGGTGTTGTAGTGCGCCGGGGGACATCAGCGCTGCGGCGCCTGTGCCATGGCCTCATTCAGCTTTGCTGAAGCAGGCTCACTTATGGGAATTGGTCGCGCCGGCCGCTGGGACTGCGGCGCGGCTGGCACTTGTAGTGCGCCGGGGACTTCAGCGCGGCCTGCGCTTTTACGGCGGCCGCGCTGATAACTAGAGTCCCCGGCTTTTGCGGCCTGCTTCCGTTCGTTCCCGCCCCCAGACCTGCCAGTCAGGAGAGGGGCGGGACACTGGCCACTTCCAGGAATCGCTCGCGCCGGCCGCTGGCAGCGGCGCGGCTGGCACTTGTGGTGCGCCGGGGACTTCAGCGCGGCCCGCGCTTTTACGGCGGCCGCGCTGATAACTAGAGTCCCCGGCTTTTGCAGCCTGCTTCCGTTCGTTCCCGCCCCCAGACCTGCCAGTCAGGAGAGGGGCGGGACGCTGGCCACTTCTATGAATCGGTCGCGCCGGCCGCTGGAAGCGCGGCTGGCACTTGTGGTGTGCCGGGGACTTCAGCGCGGCCAGCGCTTTTACGGCGGCCGCGCTGTTAACTCGAGTCCCCGGCTTCTGGGCCTAGTCTCCCTTTGTTACCGCCCACAGCCCTGACAGTCAGGGTAGGGGCGTGACGCTGCATAGAGCAGAGCTGAGAGCTGGAGTATGTTTTGCATACTCCACCCCTCTCACTGTGTGCACTGTGAATCCGGATTCCCGCACTTTCTCAGGCACGCCCACGGCTTCCTTCTCTACAAGGACACCGGCAGCCATTAGTGTCAGTTTCTGTACGATACAGAGACAAGTGTGGAAGACCCTGGCATTCTGATAGTCACACAATCGCTGTGACAGGCGTTAAGCAGCACCTGTGGTGCTAACCCCACTAGTGCAGAAGTGCACTTATAGATATGCTTGTACTATATACATTGCACTGTTTGCTCGCACGTTGTATATACCCTCCTGGATTATGCGGAGGAGTTATCAGCATATTCTCTGTGTAAAACAAAGGTGCAGAACCACATGTTTTTCTATACAGCTGGTACAGCATGTACGGCTACACGGCCGGCAGGTTACATAGACTCCCATTGTATGCACTAATGGCCAGGGGATGAGGACGGTGTCTGCAGTATTTACTGACAGATTTTCTGAGACTATGGCTATGATACTAGAAGCCTAGCAGTCCGGACATGTCTCTCACAATATGGGCACTGTTGAATCATTGATCCATGGCCCCCCTCAGTGTGAATAACTAACAGCTCCGGGAATGTCACACGCATCCCAGAGTCACGGCTCTGCACGGACGTCAGTCCCAGACAGCCTAAGTGGGCTCGCTATGAGCGGCCTCGGTTTCATCAGGGTCCTAACAGAAGGACTCGCTGTGTAATGAGGCGGAAGTAGCGGCTCAGGATTCTGATCCTGAGACCGCTCTCAATCTGGATACACCTGATTGTGACGCCATAGTAAATAATCTTATAGCGTCCATCTATAGAATGTGGGTTATTTCTCACAGCTCCTCCAGTGGAGGAGTCAGCTTCACGTATTTTTCTGGACCACTCTGCCTTCAGAGAGGCAGTCCAGGAACACCACGCTTATCCAGATATGCGCTTCTCCAAACGGCTTAGGATACACGTTATCCCTGTCCCCTGACTTGGTCAAGGACTGGACCCAATGTCCCGAGCGGCATCCTCCAATCTCCAGGCTTGTAGCTAGATCCATAGTTGCAGTGGGAGATGGAACTGCAAACTCAAAGATGCCACTGACAGACAGATGGATCTCTGGTCGAAAGCCGTCTATGAGGCTGTCGGCGCACCGTTGGCTCCGGCATTCTCTCCCTTGGGGCACTCCAAGCTATTTCAGCTTGTCTTACACAGATTGACACGGTTACACGTACATCTGTGCCGCAGGTGGCATCCTTAACCTCTCAAATGTCTGCATTTGTTTCTTACGCGATTCAGGTTGTCCTGGACTCTGCGAACCGTGCGGCGGTAGCCTCCGCTACTCCGTGTTTTTAAGCAGAGCCTGGTCTGATCGTTAAGTGAATGGAAGGCAGATTCTGCTTCCAAAAAAGGTTGCCTAACCAGTTGCCTTTTTCTGCTGACCGACTGTTTGGTGAGCGTTGGATGTAACCATCAAACAGTCCAGGGGTAAGGATTCATCCTTTCTTTGTCGCTCCATTGGGAGACCCAGACAATTGGGTGTATAGCTATTGCCTCTGGAGGCCACACAAAGTATTACACTTAAAAGTGTAAGGCCCCTCCCCTTCTGGCTATACACCCCCAGTGGGATCACTGGCTCACCAGTTTTGTGCTTTGTGCGAAGGAGGCAACACATCCACGCATAGCTCCACTTTTTAGTCAGCAGCAGCTGCTGACTATGTCGGATGGAAGAAAAGAGGACACATATAGTGTCCCCAGCATGCTCCCTTCTCACCCCACTGTATGTCGGAGGTGTTTGTAAGGTTGAGGTACCCATTGCGGGTACGGCGGCAGGAGCCCACATGCTGATTCCTTCCCCATCCCTTTTTACAGGGCTCTGGGTGAAGTGGGATTTACCGGTCTCCAGGCACTGAGACCGTGCTCCATCTACAGCCCCTGGAGAAGATGCTGGATGGAGCGGAGTACATCAGGGACATGGCCCTGCTTCCTCAAGGTACTCTGTGTCCCCGTGCATTTGGCGCTCACACCGCAGCATGCTGGGTGTTGTAGTGCGCCGGGGGACATCAGCGCTGCGGCGCCTGTGCCATGGCCTCATTCAGCTTTGCTGAAGCAGGCTCACTTATGGGAATTGGTCGCGCCGGCCGCTGGGACTGCGGCGCGG
Organism: Anomaloglossus baeobatrachus; assembly: GCF_048569485.1. NCBI lineage: Eukaryota > Metazoa > Chordata > Amphibia > Anura > Aromobatidae > Anomaloglossus > Anomaloglossus baeobatrachus. The sequence goes on from NC_134361.1 coordinate 119,580,311, forward strand.
CTGGCACTTGTAGTGCGCCGGGGACTTCAGCGCGGCCTGCGCTTTTACGGCGGCCGCGCTGATAACTAGAGTCCCCGGCTTTTGCGGCCTGCTTCCGTTCGTTCCCGCCCCCAGACCTGCCAGTCAGGAGAGGGGCGGGACGCTGGCCACTTCCAGGAATCGGTCGCGCCGGCCGCTGGCAGCGGCGCGGCTGGCACTTGTGGTGCGCCGGGGACTTCAGCGCGGCCCGCGCTTTTACGGCGGCCGCGCTGATAACTAGAGTCCCCGGCTTTTGCGGCCTGCTTCCGTTCGTTCCCGCCCCCAGACCTGCCAGTCAGGAGAGGGGCGGGACGCTGGCCACTTCTATGAATCGGTCGCGCCGGCCGCTGGAACTGCGGCGCGGCTGGCACTTGTGGTGCGCCGGGGACTTCAGCGCGGCCCGCGCTTTTACGGCGGCCGCGCTGTTAACTCGAGTCCCCGGCTTCTGGGCCTAGTCTCCCTTCGTTACCGCCCACAGCCCTGACAGTCAGGGTAGGGGCGTGACGCTGCATAGAGCAGAGCTGAGAGCTGGAGTATGTTTTGCATACTCCACCCCTCTCACTGTGTGCACTGTGAATCCGGATTCCCGCACTTTCTCAGGCACGCCCACGGCTTCCTTCTCTACAAGGACACCGGCAGCCATTAGTGTCAGTTTCTGTACGATACAGAGACAAGTGTGGAAGACCCTGGCATTCTGATAGTCACACAATCGCTGTAACAGGCGTTAAGCAGCACCTGTGGTGCTAACCCCACTAGTGCAGAAGTGCACTTATAGATATGCTTGTACTATATACATTGCACTGTTTGGTCGCACGTTGTATATACCCTCCTGGATTATGCGGAGGAGTTATCAGCATATTCTCTGTGTAAAACAAAGGTGCAGAACCACATGTTTTTCTATACAGCTGGTACAGCATGTACGGCTATACGGCCGGCAGGTACATAGACTCCCATTGTATGCACTAATGGCCAGGGGATGAGGACGGTGTCTGCAGTATTTACTGACAGTTTTTCTGAGACTATGGCTATGATACTAGAAGCCTAGCAGTCCGGACATGTCTCTCACAATATGGGCACTGTTGAATCATTGATCCATGGCCCCCCTCAGTGTGAATAACTAACAGCTCCGGGAATGTCACACGCATCCCAGAGTCACGGCTCTGCACGGACGTCAGTCCCAGACAGCCTAAGGGGCTCGCTATGAGCGGCCTCGGTTTCATCAGGGTCCTAACAGAAGGACTCGCTGTGTAATGAGGCGGAAGTAGCGGCTCAGGATTCTGATCCTGAGACCGCTCTCAATCTGGATACACCTGATTGTGACGCCATAGTAAATAATCTTATAGCGTCCATCTATAGAATGTGGGTTATTTCTCACAGCTCCTCCAGTGGAGGAGTCAGCTTCACGTATTTTTCTGGACCACTCTGCCTTCAGAGAGGCAGTCCAGGAACACCACGCTTATCCAGATATGCGCTTCTCCAAACGGCTTAGGATACACGTTATCCCTGTCCCCTGACTTGGTCAAGGACTGGACCCAATGTCCCGAGCGGCATCCTCCAATCTCCAGGCTTGTAGCTAGATCCATAGTTGCAGTGGGAGATGGAACTGCAAACTCAAAGATGCCACTGACAGACAGATGGATCTCTGGTCGAAAGCCATCTATGAGGCTGTCGGCGCACCGTTGGCTCCGGCATTCTCTCCCTTGGGGCACTCCAAGCTATTTCAGCTTGTCTTACACAGATTGACACGGTTACACGTACATCTGTGCCGCAGGTGGCATCCTTAACCTCTCAAATGTCTGCATTTGTTTCTTACGCGATTCAGGTTGTCCTGGACTCTGCGAACCGTGCGGCGGTAGCCTCCGCTACTCCGTGTTTTTAAGCAGAGCCTGGTCTGCTCGTTAAGTGAATGGAAGGCAGATTCTGCTTCCAAAAAAAGGTTGCCTAACCAGTTGCCTTTTTCTGCTGACCGACTGTTTGGTGAGCGTTGGATGTAACCATCAAACAGTCCAGGGGTAAGGATTCATCCTTTCCTCAGCCCGGACACAACAAACCCCAACAGAGCAAGAGGCAGTCGGGGTTTTCGGCCTTTTCGAGGCTCGGGCAGGTCCCATTTTTCCTCGTCCAATGTGGACTCAAAAGGATCAGAGGAGCTAAGATTCTTAGCGGGCTCAGTCTCGCCCAAAAAAGCGACAGTCTAAAAACCCGCTTCCAAGGCGGCTTCCTCATGACTTGCGGCCTCGGTCGGTAGCAGGCTCTCCCGCCTTGGCGATATTTAGCTGCCATAGGTCAATGACCATTGAGTGTGAGACATTCTGTCTCACGGGTACAGGATAGAGCTCACTTCTCGTCCTCCAACTCGATTCTTCAGAATTTCTCCACCTCCCGGCCGGGCCGCTGCTCTTCTGCAAACAGGGTGCACTCTATAGGCAGAAAGAGTGATGACCCCCGTTCCTCTTCAGGAACAAGGTCACGGTTTTTACCCCAAATTCTTTGCGGTACCTATAACAACGGGCCGTTCCGTCCCGTTCTGGATCTAAAAATGCTCAGCAAGCTCGTGGACACCAGGCGGTTCCGGATGGAATCCCTCCGCCATGTCATCGCCTCAAGGTCCCAAGGATATTTCCTAGCATCATTAGGCATCAAGGATGCTTATCCACACGTGCCGATTGATCCAGAGCACTAGCGTTTCTACGCTTCGTTATAGGAGACGAACACCCTCTGTTCGTAGCTCTACCTTCCGGCTAGCGACAGTCCAACTGGTCTTCGCCAAGGTCAGGGCAGCAGTAGTCACAGTCCTGCACTCTCAGGGTCACTCTGTGGTCCCGTATTTAGACGATCTACTTGTCAAGGCACTCTCTTAGGAAACATGCCAACACTGCCCGAACGTTGCGCTGGAGACTCTCTAGAGTTTTGGGTGGATCATCAACTTTTTAAAGTCAGATCCGACCCCGACCCTATCGATAACATATCTAGGCATAGAGTTTCTTACTCTCTCAGCGATAGTGAAGCTGCCGCTAGACAAACAGCATTCACTACGGGCTGCAAGCTCTTCTTTAAGAACCAGTCGCACACATTGAGACGCCTCATGCACTTCCTACGTAGGATGGTAGCAATGGAGGCAGTTCCTTTCGCGCAGTTTTACTGCGTCCACTACAATGGGACATTCTCCGCCAATGGGACGAGGAGTCGACGTCCCTCAACAGAGTCGTCGTTCTTTCTCAGGCGGCCAAGGAATCTCTACGGTGGTGGCTTCTTCTCACCTCTTGGTCAAAAAGAAGGTCCTTCCTATCCCCGTCCTGGGCGATAGTTACGACAGACGCGAGTCTATCAGGGTGGGGAGCAGTTTTTCTCCACTACAGCGCTCAGGGTACGTGGACTCAGTAAGAGTCCACTCTTCAGATCAATGTTCTTGAACACAGAGCAGTGTATCTTGCCCTACAATCCTTCCAACAGCGGCTGGAAAGCAAGCATATCCGACTTCAGTCGGACAGCTCCACAGCGGTGGCATACATCAACCACCAAGGAAGAACGCGCAACCGGCAAGCCTTCCAGGAAGTCCGGCAGGTTCTGATGTGGGTGGAAGACACGGCATCCACCATATCCACAATTCACATCCCAAGTGTGGAAACTAGGAAGCTGACTTCCTAAGTCGCTGAGGTGTGGCCGAAAGAGTATGGTCTCCTCACCCGGACGGGTTTCAGGAGATCTGGCGCCGCTGACAGAGGCCGGACGTCGATCTAATGGCGTCACGGCACAACAACAATGTGCCAGCTTCATGGCACGGTTTCACAATCATCGAGCTCTGGCGGCAAACGCCTTAGTTCAGCATTGGTCGCAGTTCCAGCTACCTTAGGTGCCACCTCTGGCATTGTTGCCCAGAGTACTGCGCTAGATCAAGACCGACTGCGGCCGCGCCATCCTCGTCGCTACAAATTGGCCGAGGATGTTGTGGTACCAGACCAATCAGACTGGCTGTCTCAAGGGCCATTCTTCCATTTGAATTCTACGGCCCTCAACCGGATGGTGTGGCATTGAGTCCTGGAACCTAGTGTCGTCAGGATTACCTCAGGACGTGGTTGCCACCATGAGACAGGCTAGCATACCAACGTCCGCCAAGATTGACCACAGGACGTGGAAGATGTTCTTATCTCGGTGCTCGGCGCAGGGTGTTTCTCCCTGGCCGGTTGCATCGTCTATGTTTCCTTCCTTCCTGCAATCTAGGTAGGAAAATGAGTTGTCGCTCAGTTCCCTTTAGGGACAAGTCTCAGCGCTATCTGTATTTTTTCAGAAACGACGACTTCCTCAGGTACGCACGTTCCTACGGGGAGTTTGTCTTCTCAGCACTCCGTACAAGCGGCCGTTAGAGCCCTGAGATCTGAACAAGGTTCTAATTGCTCTCCAGATGCCGCCTTTCGAGCCTTTGAAGGATGTCTCCCTTCCCGTTTTTCACGGGAAGTGGCCTTCTAGTAACGGTCTCGTCTCTTAGGAGAGTTTCCGAGCTAGCAACGCTCTCATACAAACTCCCTTCCTGGTCCTTCACCAGGACAGGGTAGTTCTGCGTCCGGTTCCGGAATTTCTCCCTAAGGTGGTATCCCATTTTCATATCAATCAGGATATCACCTCACCTTCTTTGTGTCCTCGTCCAGTCCATCAATTTCAGAAAGATTTGCATCTGTTGGTTCTGGTGAGAGCACTCAGGTTCTACTTCCCGCATGGCGCTCCTGCGCCACCCGGATGCACTCTTTGTCCTTGTCGCTGGTCGGCGTAAACAGTCGCAAGCTTCCAGATCCACCCTTGCTCGGGGGCTCGAGGAACCAATTCTTGAAACCTACAGTTCTACTGGGCTTCTGGTTCTCTCAAGGCCGAAGGCCCATTCTACCAGAGCCGTGGGTGCATCCTGGGCATTACGGCACCAGGCTACGGCTCAGCAGGTGTGTCAGGCACCCACCTGGTCGAGTCTACTTACTTTTACCAAGCATTATCAGATGCATACCTACGCTTCGGCAGACGCCAGCCTAGGTAGATAAGTCATTCAGGCGGCGGTTGGCCACCTGTAGGAGAGGGCCGTTTGACGGCCCTATCATGAGGTATTCTTTTACCCACCCAGGGATTGCTTTTGGACATCCCAATTGTCTGGGTCTCCCAATGGAGCGACAAAGAAGAAGGGAATTTTGTTTACTTACCGTAAATTCCTTTTCTTCTAGCTCCAATTGGGAGACCCAGCACCCGCCCTGTTTTCTCGGGGTTTTTCTGTTTTTTCGGGTACACATGTTGTTCATGTGGTATGGTTCAGTTCTCCGATGTTTCCTCGGATTGAATTGGTCTTTAAACCAGTTATTGGCTTTCCTCCTTCTTGCTTTGGCACTAAAACTGGTGAGCCAGTGATCCCACTGGGGGTGTATAGCCAGAAGGGGAGGGGCCTTACACTTTTAAGTGTAATACTTTGTGTGGCCTCCAGAGGCAATAGCTATACACCCAATTGTCTGGGTCTCCCAATTGGAGCTAGAAGAAAAGGAATTTACGGTAAGTAAACAAAATTCCCTTCTTTGCTCCTACATTTGTAATATTAGAGGATCCAAAACCTTTAATACCCCGTATTGTTAATTCTGCCGGGGCAGTTCCTTCTCTTATTTCAGACAAGTTTATTGGAATTATCAACATCTGAGCCACCTTCTGGTGTTTCATCAAGATCAAAGGTTCATTTCCAAAATTTAGCATCAGTACCTTGATTTCTCCCTGATAATCTGCATCTATTACCCCTCCCACCACTATGGCTCCTTTTAAAGGGAACCTGTCAGCAGAAATGTCCCCTAAAACCTAACAGATTCCCCCTCTGCAGCTCCTGGGCTGCATTCTATAAAGGTCCCTGTTATGATTGTGCCCACTTTCTGACCGAAAAAAAGTGTTTATAAAGTTGTACCTTTTTGGCTTCTGATTCTGTAAATCCGTCACGGGGGCGGGCTGCCTGATGGCCGTTATTCTGCCCCCTGGTCCTGTATGCCGCCCCCATCGCTGATTTCAATACTTCTGGACGCCGCCCACTGCACCAGCCATCCCCGCGCATGCCCAGTGCCCATCTCTCGGGGATGAGCACTGTGCCCAGCGTCACGTGCACGCAGGGTTAAGATTATGGGCGGTGCTGTGATGTTTATTCCTAAGCAACCGCCCATAATCGCGGGACCGCGCTTTCGGTGTAGTCACTGCTCCGCGCTCTTCCCATCTATTTCCTGCCTCTGGGCAAGATGGGAAGGAGGCGAAGTGAGGTCAGCAGCAGCGCGCTTGCGCAGAAAGAAGCAGGCCGAGGGGGAAAGCGCGGTCCCGCGATTATGGGCGGTTGCTTAGGCATAAACATCACAGCACCGCCCATAATCTTAACCCTGCGTGCACGTCACCAGCGGTGACGCTGGGCACAGTGCTCATCCCCGAGAGATGGGCACTGGGCATGCGCGGGGATGGCTGGAGCAGTGGGCGGCGTCCATAAGTATTGAAATCAGCGATGGGGGAGGCATACAGGACCAGGGGGCAGAATAACGGCCATCAGGCAGCCCGCCCCCGTGACGAATTTACAGAATCAGAAGCCAAAAAGGTACAACTTTATAAACACTTTTTTTCGGTCAGAAAGTGGGCACAATCATAACAGGGACCTTTATAGAATGCAGCCCAGGAGCTGCAGAGGGGGAATCTGTTAGGTTTTAGGGGACATTTCTGCTGACAGGTTCCCTTTAACACTAAACTAGGAGTGGCTATTTGACCATAATGATCCTTTGGTATCTGGCAACCCAATCCTGTTGAAATTGGTTTTACCTTACCTGGGGGTACCACGACAGTTTCCAATGTACTGAGGTCTAAACCTGCTGAATAAGGTGTCGCTCTTTCTGGTGTGCCCAAACAGCTGTACCTTGCAACCATGCCTCTTTTTTCCTTGTCAACTGTTGGACTGATTTGTCTGATGGCTGCTGCTTTATCTGCTTCTTAATTAAACAAACGTTCAAGTGAGTTAGTAGGGACATGAGCATCGACATGAAATACAGTGGTCTTGGTAGATTGAATAATCCCTTCAATGTCTTGCCACACTTCCCTGACCATCTCAAACACATTTTGCTGTTCCTCTCCCCATTGGAACTCATATTTTTTCCTCCTTACTTTGTACAAATGAGCCAACATTTGTCCCAAATGAGGGATATGTTGTCTCCAAAAATCAAACAATCCAATATAAGACTGAGTCTCCTGTTTGGATTTAGGGACCGGAAAATTAATAATTTTCTGTCTGGCATTGGGCAAGATCTCTCTGTGCCCCTTGTTCCACTGAATCCCTAGAAATGTTACCACCTGAGACGGTCCTTGAACCTTGGCATCATTGATTTCCCATCCTTTACTCCTCATATGAGCAACCAGTTTTGTCAATTGATCTTTCACACTTTGCTCATCTTGTCCTTGTATCATTATATCATTGATATAATGTGAAATCTGCATTTCTCTATCGTTTCATTGGGGGACACAGGACCATGGGTTATGCTGCTGTCACTAGGAGGCTGACACTAAGTAAACAGAAAAAGTTAGCTCCTCCCCAGCAGTATAACCCCTGAGCCGGAGGCGGGCTCAATCAGTTTTTTGCTTAGTGTCGTAGGAGGCTGATGTGGGCCGACTGGGCCCCCTTCAGCCACTTGATTTTTTGCGTATATTTTTTCTTTTTTCTCTCGGCGACGCTCGTCGCTCTCATCTGTTGGATTTCTCTTTTTCTGCAGGTATCGTTTTCTCTACCTCAGCTCTCGCAGCCCGTGTGGGTACCACTCCCCTGGGTCGCAGAAGCTTGACTTGTCGGGCCCTCTCCCCCGTCCAATTCCACGGTACCACTCCCGGGTTGGCACGCGGGGCTAATCCTTACGGGGCACCCCCTATTCACCCTGCGGTATCACCCCAAAGGGTGCAAGGGGCATACAGCAGGGACTGGACCTCGCAGCGCGTCTGGATGATGATCGGGTCCGCAGCGCTGCCTCACTACAGAGGGGCTCCCTACCCTCACCGGCGTCCATCTCCTTGCCTGCCTGCCTGCCTGCCTCATTCTTCTTCTGCGGCCCGCAGCCAGCCCTCCGGTGTGCGGAGCACACGGACACAGGTGCAGAGCTCCACGCCTGCACACTGCCAGATGCGGCGCCGCCGACCAGGTAGAACACTCCCCCTACCTTCTCCCGGGCAGCTACAAGATATAGGCCCCGGTCCGGGCCTACTCACCGAGCACCCCGGCCTCGCCCCCATCCGGCGCTGGAGTCCACACTGGCAGGGCTCGGCCGGTGCCCGGACATTGCTGCGCGCTGCCGCTCCCGCAGGTAGGACCGTCGGTCTCTACCTTTCCCTGCGCCGGCTGTTTCAAATTTAGGCCCCAGTCCGGGCCTACTCACCGGGCGCCCCAGCCGCGTCTCCATCCGGCGCTGGACTCCTCTCCACACCTGCAGTGCTCGGCCGGTACCAGCTGCCGCGCCGCCGCTCCCGCAAGTAGTACCGCGGTCTCTAGATTCACATGCGCCGGCTGCCTCAAAATTTAGGCCCCGGCTTCGGCCCTGTCTCCGGCGGCACAGGCCCGCCCCCCGCCGCATCGTTATTGGCCGCCGGCCGCTCCGTCTCCGCCCTCCGCTCAGCCCCAGGCATCACAGTGGGGGCGGTGGATGTTTTTTCCCGCTCTCCTGGGCCCGCCTCCAGCCTCCTCAGCGTTCATTTAAAAAAAAAAAAAAAAAGAGGGGATTATGTCAAACTCCTGGTATGCGGTTTGCTGACGCTGCAGCAGCCAGTATATCAGGGGAAAAATAGACCCAAGTTTTCCAGGATTATTAAATACAGTGGGGTTTTTATTTTACTCAGGGTTTGCGTTTTGTACATTAGATTTTTTTAACCCTTCAGGTACCTTTTTCGGGCTTTGCATCAAGACACATCCCAATAGGGTTAGTCTATAGAGCTCTCAGAGCTGAGTTCTTTTTAGTTATTTGGGACCGGTACCTCAAGTTTGCGTTTCCCTTAATGGTAATTTTCCGCACATAATGGCAGATTGGTGTTGACAGCTACCGCAGTCCCTGGCACCGCTCGCCCCTGTATCTTGCCCCTGCCGGCTGGTTAACGCCCTGTTTCAGGCCATATATTCCCTCGCTGACATCCCTCGGGTTCGTGCACATGCGCTGCGTCCCCCGCCGACACTTGGTCATACCATCCACAGAACGGCGCCATTCCCTCGGGGAGACGGGTCCCGTACCAGGGACCTTTTTCCTAGGCTAGAAGCGGACCCGCCAGGTCTCGTCTTTCGTGGCCCCCCAGTGTTTCCACCTTATTCCCCAGGTCCAGACTGCCCTTCCTACGGTAGTCTTACGACCCCTCGGGTGTTGGCCAGGTTTTCCATCTACGCTGGACTCCGAGCAGGGCCTGGATGTTTTGGCGCAGGACGAATAGTATGCTAGAAACGGTGAGTCAAGCCGTAAGGCTACGGTCAGCCCCTCTTCTCTCCGTGCACCCAGGTCTCCTTTAGGGCGTTTGGAGCAGACCATTGATGTGCTCGGGGGACATCCAGAGTTCGCCGAGTTACCGCGTGTTCACAGACAACCACCGGACACGACGTTTACCAGCGGTCAGCCATGTCATTGTCATTATTCCCTTCTCCAAAGGGGTTTTCGGAGAGTATGGCCATGCTACACTGGAGTCTTTGATCACAGACCTCTACCAGACACGGCGTTTACCAGCGGTAAGTCGTGTGTTTTTGTCATTATCATTCCCCCGAAGGGCTCTGGAGAGAGGGGGCAGTCTCCTTGCAGAGACGGAGAGGGCAGGCCCCTGCGGTTTCATTGGAATACAGTTCGCCGTGGGACTGCGTTATCACGGATAATCCCAGGCCTCGATTTTTACCAATGGTAAGTCCTTTTATTGTCATTACCCCTTCTACAAAGGGGGCTCCAAATGGAAAGGGGCACCCCACCCCGTAGTCGACCCGCCTGTGTTCCTCCGGGTTCTCGTCCCGAACGTGGCGTCCCTCAGAGAATCAGCGAACTCCATACGCAGCGGACCAAGTTCCACCTATGCCGTCCCAGGACTGGTCATCATCTTCAGTGAGTACCCTCTCTTCACATACCTGGGGCCTGCCTGTCGCTCGGCCTGTGCCTCTACCATCAGTGTGTCCACCCGTCGAGACCTCTGACTGGGGATCAGGAACGCAGATTCGGCATCTAGGAGGTCACTGACTTCCCTTCCGACTTTAGGGAACGCCCCTCTGAAGATAGGCGAGTTCAGTGGCCCCCCCTTGGCTACGTCAGGGTAGAGTACTTCTCTCCCCTAGACTACATAAGGGAAGGGTTCATCCCTTTCCCTGCATCGACCCAGAGGCATCAGGATCGTTCCCTCACACTAGGTCCCAGCCCGTTCACGCCGCTCTCGTCAGGAAGCCTCCTTCCCTCCAACAGCCCCTCCGCCTTGCGTGGCAGTGGACCGTTCCAGTTTTTTGTAAGAGCGCTGGCAGGGATCTCTGTCCCTGCGCACCCTACTCTACAGGGCTGCCAGGTTCTCTACGCCCAAGTACGGCCGGGAGGCCCAGGGTTCTCCCTTCAAGATTCCTTGCTTGAGGTTTAGACCGTCATATTCACTTTCCGCTACTAGGGTAGCTGAGATACCGGAACAAGTCCTCCCAGACCCCGGCTCGGTCCATCATCCCTTAGGCACGGTTTTTTCGAGCCCGGTCAGGGGTAGCTACTCCTCACGCAGGAATAGTTTCCTTCCTGGCACAGAGTCCCGCGTACCCTTGCCACCCGCTCCCGTTTTGGCTATGCGAGCCCTCGGCAGTCTGTGCAGGTGATGGCGACGGTGCACGTACCAGATTTCATCCTTTTCTCTCCAGTGGACCACACTGAAGATCGGAGACAAAGAGGGTTCCGTCTTCACGGTTGATCCGCCAATCTTCTCATAGCGGACCAGTCTTCGAGATCGTCCCTTGAGAAGCTTCCCTTCCCTCCGCTGGAGGATATTATCAACCGTCACCAGTCTCCCGTGCTAGGGTATGCTACCCCCACTTTTTCCTCGGCACGGTCCCGAGGGACAGCCCTAGAGCGTTGTTTTCCCTTCAGCATTCCGGAAGCAGAGTCATCCGGTTAGCACGGCTACAATTCTTCTCTGGGTCGGGCCTTGCCCAGTCAGGTTCCAGTCGGACCATGCCACAGCGGTGACGTGCATCATCCGCCAGGTAGACGCAGAGAGTGTCATGGCAAAGGAAGAGGCCAAGAAGATTTTGCCCTGGGACGGGTCCATTAACTCGCTAATCTCGGCAGTCCATCCCCGGCATGGACGTTTTGGACGGCCGATTTTTTTTCAGTAGGAAAGACCTCCCTTGGGGAAAGGGCTCCTCAACAGGGAAGTCACCAGTCAGTTCACGGGCGAGGGAAGACCTCCAGTCGTGGACTTATTGTTCTCCCGTTCCAATTTTCAAGTCAATAGTGCTTCGAGTGTACCACCTGCTCTGGACTAGGTGACGACACCCTCGACCGGTCAGTAGCCTGTTCAGGTTCTCCTGCATCTTCCCGCAGCTTCCCATGGTCTCGAGGGTTCTCAGGATGGACCAAGGCAACGATGCCTCTGGAGTGACCCAGGCGAGCATAGTTCGCATAGCCTACTCAACTCCTCACGGAGGCCCCGGGGCTCCTTCCCGACCGCCAATTTCTCCGTGTCGGGGCCCCTCTCCTCTACCAGGACTCAAAGGTCCCAAGTTCGACGGCCTCACCAGTGGATCCCGGGTACTGCCTCGGTCAGGTCTGTTGACAAGAGGATTACAGACAACGTTGAAGGCCGGGAATCCAGTTTCCTCCAGGATCTATTTCCACTAGGAAAGAGCTCCCCCAGTGGGTGAGGACCACATCTTCCCTCCTTTTTGCTGGCATTCTTCCAGTCAGATCCGAATGCGTCCCTCTCGCGCGTCCCTGTATCGGCCAGGTGTCGGCCCGTTTCGCTTCGATTTTTTTCGGAGTCTTTTCACTTCCGTCCTCCAATCAGAGCCTTCGCTCAGAGAAGCGTTCATCTGGCTCGGCTGTTTCATCGTTCCCTAAGAACGTGGGTTCTTTTTTCCAGTGGGGGGTTTGTTCAAGGTACCCCCTTTTTTCCCGGCTCCACCTGTTTTTGTTAGGTGGGCTCCTCGTGGCCATCTCGTTGTTACAGACAGCATCAGGGCGGACAGCCCTCTTGTTGTTCTTCCCCCCTTTTTGTTTTCCAGCGCCTCCAGCAGGACAGGGGGAGGCTCCGGCCAGAACTCTTCGTTTCTGTCCAAGGCAGCTCGCTGTTTCCTTCCAGAAGAGGTGTTTAGTATTCGGTTTTCGGTTCTAGTCTCCTCTCTCAGCCGGAAAGGGGCCTAGTTCGTTCCAGAACTGGTATGAGCCCTCAGTCTTACATGTCTGCAGGACACCCGGTTCAGTTACACCGACAACCAGTCCACCTTCGGCGCCAGGGGCCAGATTTTTCACATGGATCCATTACTCCATATGTGAAGACTATCGCATGAAGGGCGGACTTCCGCCGCGGTCTACCGAGCAAGGGGTACCCCTTGGACGATTGGACTCCAGATGTCGACCGTCCAGGTTCCCTGGGCCGCCACCCGACCTAGTCGGCATACCTTTACTAGTTTTCTACCAGGCTCACACCCAAGCTTCGGCATCGGCCAGCCTTGGAGTAGGGTTTGCGGGTGGCAGTGACACACCTGTAACAACGTAAGGGCTTGTAAGTCTGGCGCAAGCCCGACGGGGAAGCGGTTGCCTTCCTATCTCCGGTGATGGTTTTTCTTCCCACCCAGGGACTGCTTTTGGACGTCCCATGGTCCTGTGTCCCCCAATGAAACGATAGAGAAAGAAGGATTTTTGTGTACTCACCGTAAAATCTCTTTCTCTGAGTCTTCATTGGGGGACACAGCACCCACCCTGCTTGTGTTATTTGTTATATATATTACCTGTCGGTTACCTCAGTGGCTATTTCCCCAGGCCACTGGTCACACGACTATTATTCATAGTTTTTATCTGTATTATCCAGAATGGTTTGATTCTCCTCCTACTGCTTGTGCACTAAACTGATTGAGCCCGCCTCCGGCTCAGGGGTTATACTGCTGGGGAGGAGCTAACTTTTTCTGTTTACTTAGTGTCAGCCTCCTAGTGACAGCAGCATAACCCATGGTCCTGTGTCCCCCAATGAAGACTCAGAGAAAGAGATTTTACGGTGAGTACACAAAAATCCTTCTTTCCTTATGACAAGACATAACCCCAAAGGAGAATTTTCCTTCGGTTAGATTAAGAGTCATCCATTTTAGGATATCAATTCCCAAAATATATTCTGGTATAGGTACTACCAGTACCGTATACTCCTTGATAGGTAAATTACCTATCTTCAAAGCTACCTGTGTCTGAACCCCGGTGATCACTTGACCACCTAGTCCAGCAATTTTTACTCGAGGTCCTTTTATTTTTTCTGGGTTTCCATGAATTAAAGTAGCCTCCGCCCCCGTGTCAATCAAAGCTGGGACTCTTTGAACATTTCCCCCTTTCCAATGTATGCTAAGATTGACGTAGGGACGTTCGTCCCTTTTTATCAATAGGGGGGCTTGGCTGGCTACCTATGGTAAATCACTTCCTTCTGAACTTTCATTTACATAGACTTCAGTCTGTGTATTAGCCCTTCCTTCCGTGACCTTTGTGGCCACGGCTGCAGCCAGTTCTTCCCATGGATAAACTGACTGAAAATCTTCCCAAGACACATTCTTTGGGGGTTTTTCCCCTTTTCCCTCTGATTTCTTTACCTTGGGGGTTTTTGAACCCCCTTCCACATTTGTAGTGGTCACTTTCTTTGCAGATATAACTTTCTGTTTGTACAACTTCCATAATTCTGCTGTCTCCTTTCCATCCATCCTTTCCTTATTGATCCCGGCTTTAAGCAAAGCCTGGAACATGTCTTTGCGAGACACTCGTGGGGCCTCCCCTACTGATTTCTCTTTACAATCAGGACTGTTTGGCTTACTGTTGCCAACATGGCCTCCAGGGGATGATTTATCCCACTGTCCCATATCCTGTAACTCCCTCATCCTCCCTAGAACTACACCGATTGATTCTCCAGTCAGCGCTACAGTTAAGGTTAAAATAACTGTTTTGTATGCTGGGGGAGCATGTTTAAGCAGCCTATTTCTTATGCTGGCTGTCAATGGGTACTGGAGATAATCATCATCCATTCCCAAAAGAGGAAGAGCATTCCTCATTGCTTCTTCCTTCAGCCGTTCCATACCATCTTTTAAGGTATACCAAGGTTTATCATTGATAGGAAAGTCTGCTTCTGATGGATATTTGTCCAGAAAAGCATGGGCTAAGATCATGATTAAGTTTTGAGTACCATGCTCATTATGATCAACAAAATAATTTTTTATTGATCTCTGAATTACTGGGTCCCGAGACATGGTGACAAATTTTACCACGTCTCCGGCATCAAAGTGCACTCCACCTCCTCCGAGATCGTGCACCCTGACCAACCAGGGAATTTCTCCTTCTCCTGGTTTTTGTCTAAACTGTGTTAAAATGCTATCAACTTCTCCCTGAGAGTAATCTTCAATGGTTACTCGATTTTTTACATGAGGAATTGTTCTCTCATTTGTGATGGCATTACCATCTTCGTCATATTGCAGATTCCCCTGACCATCCCGGACATGTTCCCGGATGATCTAATTTTCTGTCCTCTCTAGGCGCCTTCTTACGGGATTAGCCTGAATCTTCCCTTTATGGTAATCCTCCTCATCAGATGATGAAGATGAATCCCACACATCCCCATCCCAAGTATCGGGATCCCAGTTTATAGAAGCTGAGGCGATACTTTTATGTACTTTGGTTTTATTTACTTTTCCTCTTCTTTTCTTGTACTTATTTTGAGCAATTTTTATGGCAGCTTTTTCTGCCACATTCTGATAATGTTCCAATTTATCCTTCAACAGTCTGGTATTACATTCCATAACTGTTTTCAGGCCACCTAATTCTATCATCTTTTGTTCCATCTGGGAACTTTTCTTCTGCATCTTTAGATTACGCTCATGCATTACACTATATGCACTGGCCAAAATCCAGATGTGCCGTGCTAAAGACACTACATCACCTGCTTTCACAGGGACACTACCGAATACATTCACAACATCAGTAGCTTCACTACCCTTAAGCTTGTCCTGCCATTGTTCTGCCAATCCACAAGACGCTACATCACCTGCTTTCACAGGGGCACTACCGAATATATTCACAACATCAGTAGCTTCACTACCCATAAGCTTGTCCTGCCATTGTTCTGCCAATCCAAAAGACACTACATCACCTGTTTTCACAGGGACACCACTGAGTACATTCACAACATCAGTAGATACACAACCCTTGAGCTTATTCTGCCATTGTTCTGCCAATCCACAATTGACCAATTCATGTGCTATAAGATTGTAGGGAGCCTCAGTCCAGCATGGGATCTCCACAACAACCTCCTTAACATTATCCTTACATTTTCTGAACATTTTGACACTATGCAAAAAGATTGAAAAAATATCTGGAAATTTGCCAAATATATGTTTTAATTTCTAAATTACAAAAATTCGTTAATTACTTCTTATAGAAGTAATCCTGCCGACTACGCCAATTTATGTCTTGCTAAATTCTACTAAAAAGGGGGCTGAAAGCCCGTACTTACGAAGCGCTCACTGATATCCTAATCAGGCACGAATACTAATATTCTTTATAGCAATATACTATTTATTTTAATAGCACATGAATATAATCAATGGTACATAGGCATAAGAACTATAGTCATAGAAACTTATACAATAACAGAAATATGCATCAACATTACCGTTATGTTGTAGCAATCCTTTCACATCGGAGGGAACTCGAGTTAATGATAAGGAATCAACATGGCATCTTGCATCACAGGATCAGTGCGTACGTACACTTCAATGTCCTGGAAGGCTTCCCTTTAACATTAAACGAGTTCGGTGTATTTTTTATAGGAAAACTTGTAGGTTGGGTTTAAATGGTCACCAGGATGTGACAGCTGAGTCATGTTCATGTAACTTGACCACAAACTGTTGTGGGCACCGGCAGCTTCCTGCACATTTCCTGCACATCCTGCCAGTTGACAACTGGCTGACCACAGTTTAACCATAGTGTTAGTGAAATATTGCAATGAGCCGTAAATTTCATATGCAAGCTTCCTTAAACCTGTCTTTAAGCTAACCACAAGTTTCCGGTAAGTGGAACTGTAAATGTTACTTCCTTATTATCTAAAACTGCTTCAAAAACCTGTGACATGTATTCTTTGGTCATCATCGGCCTTCCAAAGGACATCTCTTTGATACTGAATTATTGATAGGTCAAATAATATCTGGGATCACTCCTATCTTTTGATCATGATCCCTATCTAATCAAATTCATACTTCAGTCATATCACATTGGTATCACAGGGGGGTCGACCGTGGGCACTCCCAGGACCGACCAGACTTGCTGTCCCAAGGGCCATTTTCCATCTGAATTCTGCGGTCTTCACCCTGACTGGGTGGCCATTGAGTCCTGGCTCTTAGCGTTCTTAGAGTTATATCTATCACGCCTTTCGCAGAAGGTGGTCTTCCTAGTGGCAGGCACATCACTTCGGAGAGTGTCTGAGCTAGCAGCGCTGTCATGCAAAGCCCCCTTCCTGGTGTTTCGCCAGCATGAGGTGGTTCTGCGTCCGGTCCCGGAATGCCTTCTTAAGGTGGTATCCCCCTTTTCTTCTCAATCAGGATATCTCCTTACCTTCTTTGGCTCTCATCCAGTTCACAGTTGTGAAAAGGATGGCACTTGTTAGATCTCGGGAGAGCACTCTGGCTCTTCTTTTCGCACACTGCGCCCCCGCGCCGTTCTGATGCGCTCTTTGTCCGTGTCACTGGCCAGAGTAAGGGGTCGCAGGCTTCCAAGTCAACCTTGGTTCGGTGGATCAAGGAACTGATCCTTGAAGCCTACCGTTTTTCTGGGCTCCCGATTCCTTTGGAGCTGAAAGCCCATTCTTCCAGAGCCGCAGGGGCATCCTGGGCATTGCGTCACCAGGCTACGGCTCAGCAGGTGTGGCAGCACTACCTGGTCGAGTTTGCACACTTTCACGAAACACTATCAGGTTCATGCCTATGCTGTGGCAGATGCCAGCCTAGGTAGGCGAGTCCTTCAGGAGGCGGTTGCTCACCTGTAAGAGAGGGCCGTTTTTTTTTTTTTTTCGGCTCTTTTTATCGAGCTATTCTTTTACCCACCCAGGGACTGCTTTTGGACATCCCAATTGTCTGGGTCTCCCAATGGAGCGACAAAGAAGAAGGGAATTTTGTGTACTTACCGTAAATTCCTTTTCTTCTAGCTCCTATTGGGAGACCCAGCACCCGCCCCTGTTCCCTTCGGGCTGTTGTTCTTTTATGTACACATGTTGTTCATGTTGAAGGGTTCTTTTGGTTCATGGTTTCAGTTCTCCGAACATCCTTCGGTTTGAATTTACCTTAGACCAATTTATAAGTTCCTCCTTCCTGCTTTGGCACCAAAACTGATGGGCCCGTGATGCACGGGAGGGTGTATAGGCAGAGGGGAGGGGTTACACTTTTTAAAGTGTAATACTTTGTGTGGCCTCCGGAGGCAGAAGCTATACACCCAATTGTCTGGGTCTCCCAATAGGAGCTAGAAGAAAAGGAATTTACGGTAAGTAAACAAAATTCCCTTCGTTCTAAACATTATGGCATATACAGTATATTACTGTTCTCTTTAATCCTGATGGTTTTTTTTTTGTTTTTTTTTAGCGGACCCTACAAATGAGGGAGAACGAGTAGAATTCTTTAATTTGGTGTTGCTATTTTGTGAGCTTATCCGACATGATGTATTTTCCCACAACATGTATATGTGCACACTGATATCTAGAGGGGACCTGGGACTGGACCCTCACGCACCTCGACCTCGTTCCCCATATGAGGACACCGCAGATGATACAGACCGCAAAGAGGGAGAAACCAATAATAGCATAAAACTAGAGGTATGTAAAAGAAGCTATCGTTTGTAAGATAGGACGGGTGTCTGGGTCCCCCTCGCTTTGATCCGCTATTTGCAGGTCCCATAGCAGCAGGAAGTAAAGCCATAGTGGCAGTTTTTGGGTCCTGCAGCTCCGCTTCCAATGAAATAAATGTGATCTGAGCTGTAGTACCCACTACACCGTGTACGGCTCTGGGGTGTCCTGGCTCTGTACACGGTTTACTTCCTGCTGCTGCAGGATCAGTAAACAGCTGATCGGTGGACGTGGCGGATGTTGACTTCACTGATTTCATATTGATGACCTAAGTCCTAGACAACCCTTTTCGTTTCACTGGTGTGAGATTAGCTTTTGTATTTGAAAGTATCATACGGACTACGGTGAAGTTGTCAGCATTTTAAACAACATGAACATAACATAACATGAAGTAATGTGCGCCATTCATTTTAATATAAAAAGTGATTGCTTCTTCATTACATATTGAAAACCATTTAACCCCCTCTGTATAGAAGGATTTTCTCTCCTGAGTTATGAGTTGGATGTTGTCAGATATCAGGATATGACCTCAGGGTAACATGTACAATGTCTATATTTTAGGACACAACGCTATCAGAAACCATGGACATTGACCACAGTTCAGGTGCTTTATTTGATGATATGGAGAAAAATGATTTCCAAGTAAGTTTGATGTGCATATGTATTTCTTTCCACCCACTTTTCTTGGATGATTATCTGTATTCTTCTGGAGTGCCCCAGTGTCCCCTGATATCTGGATATAGCTTATCACCCCCACATCCCATGACTACTTTTTCTTTTGAGAAATGTTGTATGAAGGTTTACAGGCAGGTCTAATAAGTTGATACTGGATATCTTTTTAGATGTTCTCACCTGCCATGCGTTGTGAAGGATGTAGCCCTGGCCCTGATGATGGAGAGAATGACGGCCGTCGGCCAGTGAAGACATCAGGTGGTGATGGTCTGCTGGCTTCCCTTTATGATCAACCACGTCACATCCAGTACGCCACTCATTTCCCGATTCCACAGGTTAGTGGTGACTTTTTATTTTTTTTCCCCTTTTTCTGCTAGGGTTACCTATGCTTCAGTCTCCATCTTTCTCCCCTGCAGGAAGAATCTTGTAGTCATGAGTGCAATCAGCGGTTAGTTGTTCTATTTGGAGTGGGCCGGCAAAGAGATGACGCTCGCCATGTGATCAAGAAGATCACCAGAGACATTCTGAAGGTGCTGAACAGGAAGAGTACGGCAGAGACAGGTGAGAACTGCCCGGCTGAAAGATTCTTTACAATTTGGCCATTTGTGAAATACGCAGCTTGATGAATAATGGCATACAATTTTATTTTTTTAGGGTCCAGTGAAGGACAACGTAGACGCAGGGTAAAACCTGAAGCATTTCCTACAGCAGAAGAAATTTTCCACAGGTTTCAGCAGCTCTCACATTTTGACCAGCATCAGGTTACAGCTCAGGTAGGAAATTCAGGCTAGAGATTGGTGTGGAGGGTTGTGGGATACAGAATGTTTTACATTTAGCTTTAGATCCATAATTTTGGATGACCGCCCCTTGGGAAAATGCTATCTTTGTATGTTCATGCAGGTCACCAATCTCTCTCTGACCTTTGAGAGCCACATCCAGCTCCTGCGCTTTTCCCTGTAGTGTCACCCAGAGCCCCCATTACTGGTATAATGACAGCCAAAGTTCTTTTCACAGAAATCACACCAATGCAGTGGTTCCCACAATACCCCCATTTTGTAGTTTTGCATCAAGCACTCACATCACACTGTCACATTCAGCTTCTTCAGATGGCTATTGCCCTGTCTCCAGCTTAACATACATAAGTGATCTCCAAACCCCAAAGACCAGAATATGCTCATCCAAATCTGCTCATGTGTGAGGGCTACTCACAGAACTGGAGACCTGCTCTTCATGTTTGTTTGCTAGATCTGGTGCTAAAGCAACAAGTTGGCAGACAGCCAGGAGCATCGCATTATGGGACTGTGAGTCACATGTGGCTCCCATTCCACAGGTTGGGGACCTCTGCTTTAGTGGATGAAGCAGTCATGATGCTCTATCACAGGGGTGGGGAACCTTATTTTTACCATCATTCGGGGGCCGCACAAAATTATCAACTTGAAAATTACCCTGCTATACTTGGTCAAACTCACTGGTGGTTGGAGCTGCTTCTCTTTACTGCGGCTGTGATATTAGGTGATATTGATCTTGTTGCTTCTCACAACTGCTTTTCCAGGTTTGTGTTGGCTGGAAATGCTGTATATACAGTACAGACCAAAAGTTTGGACACACCTTCTCATTCAAAGAGTTTTCTTTATTTTCATGACTCTAAAAATTGTAGATTCACATTGAAGGCATCAAAACTATGAATGAAAACATGTGGAATGAAATACTTAGTGTGAAACAACTGAAAATATGTCTTATATTCTAGGTTTTTCAAAGTAGCCACCTTTTGCTTTGATTACTGCTTTGCACACTCTTGGCATTCTCTTGATGAGCTTCAAGAGGTAATCACCGGAAATGGTTTTCCAACAGTCTTGAAGGAGTTCCCAGAAATGCTTAGCAGTTGTTGGCCCTTTTGCCTTCACTCTGCGGTCTAGCTCACCCCCAAACCATCTTGATTGGGTTCAGGTCTGGTGACTGGAGGCCAGGTCATCTGGCGTAGCACCCATCACTCTCCTTCTTAGTTAAATAGCCCTTACACAGCCTGGAGGTGTGTTTGGGGTCATTGTCCTGTTGAAAAATAAATGATGGTCCAACTAAACGCAAACCGGATGGAATAGCATGCCGCTGCAAGATGCTATGGTAGCCATGCTGGTTCAGTATGCCTTCAATTGTGAATAAATCCCCAACAGTGTCACCAGGAAAGCACCCCCACACCATCACACCACCTCCTCCATGCTTCATGGCGGGAACCAGGCATGTAGAGTCCATCCGTTCACCTTTTCTACAAACATACAGTGGTTGGATCCAAAGATATCAAATTTGGACTCATCAGACCAAAGCACAGATTTCCACTGGTCTAATGTCCATTCCTTGTGTTCTTTAGCTCAAACAAGTCTCTTCTGCTTGTTGCCTGTCCTTAGCAGTGGTTTCCTAGCAGCTATTTTACCATGAAGGCCTGCTGCACAAAGTCTTCTCTTAATAGTTGTTCTAGAGATGAGAAGGTGTGTCCAAATTTTTGGTCTGTACTGTACATCACAAAGAAGACGCTGAGAGCATATACATCACAGGAAGGGCTGGGGGCATTTAGATCACTGGGGGGTACAGAGATAACGGGTATATACATCACTGGAGGGCAGAGACATAGTTGTGGTGTACAAACATAGCTGGTGGTATATACAACACTGGGGGGCACACAGGGGCACACACAGCCCTTGGGAGGCTGCAGGGGCACACACAGCCCTGGGGAGGCTGCATGGGCACACACAGCCCTGGGGAGGCTGCATGGGCACACACAGCCCTGGGGAGGCTGCAGGGGCACACACAGCCCTGGGGAGGCTGCAGGGGCACACACAGCCCTGGGGAGGCTGCAGGGGCACACACAGCCCTGGGGAGGCTGCAGGGGCACACACAGCCCTGGGGAGGCTGCAGGGGCACACACAGTCCTGTTGTGGAGGCTGCAGGGGCACACAGTCCTGTTGTGGAGGCTGAAGGGTCACACACAGACTTGAGGAGGGTGGGAGCACAAACATACCTGGGGAGGGTGGGAGCACAAACATACCTGGGGGAAGCTGTGGCAGCAGCTCCTCTTCTCTGGGACGAGAGCACAATGCGGGCTTACTCCGCCGACTAAGTTTTTACACAGGCATTGACCAGCACGGGGATGTAATCCTCCAGTGTTTTCATGGTTGAGCCTAGAATGTATGGGCTCCTTCCAGGTTGATGGGCGTGCATTGCAGCGTTCATCATTGAACACACTGCATACTGGGTTTAAAGGGCCGGCAGCCAACAAGACGCGGCTGACGCCTGAGCTTTGCGGTCCTTGGGAATCTGCCTGGGGGCCGCAGAAAAGGCCATCGTAGGCCGCATGCGGCCTGTGGGCTGGAGGTTCCCCACCCCTGCTCTATGACAATGATAATGGCATTGCAGTGTAAGATTACTATGGTATGGTTGTTGTGATGAACACCACCTGAAATCTTGTGCAGACCTTCCTAGGCCTCAACTTGTAAAAATGTACCCTGTTGATTGACCCGAATACACTTCCCATCTAGACAACTTAATACATACTAGACTTAAAGGGAACCTATTACCAGATTTGTCCCATATAAGCTGCGGCCAGAACCAGTAAGCTCTTGTATAATACATTCTAGAATACTGTATAGAAGAGCCAACCTGTATAACATAAAAAAAACAGCTCTTGTTATACTCGCCTGCAGTCTGGTCTCAGTCGGGTGCCTCCTAACTTCTTGCGATCGTCGTACTCCTTCCTTGCTCTGTGTGGATGACGCAGGACACGCCAATCACACGGTGTCCTCCATTGCGCTCCTGCACATGCGCACTTTTCTCTCCACTGCTGAGGACAGATCAAAGTATTGTAGAGCCATACGTGGGCGGTTCTTGACCTTTCCCACGCCTGCTCATTACAGTACTTTGCTCTGCCCTCTCTAGCTTTCCTTTCATATTAGTAGCTCCATATAGTACAACTTGCCTATCTGTAATCCGTATTGTAAAATACTCATGGCTAGCCCTGATCTGCTCTTTAACTTTAAGGGCTACTTCACACACAACGAGATCGCTACTGAGATCGCTGCTGAGTCACGGTTTTTGTGACCTCATTAGCGATCTCGCTGTGTGTGACACTGAGCAGCGATCTGGCCCCTGCTGTGAGATCGCTGCTCGTTACACACAGCCCTGGTTCGTTTTTTTATTGCTGCTCTCCCGCTGATAAGCACACATCGCTGTGTGTGACAGCGAGAGAGCAACAATCCTGAATGTGCAGGGAGCAGGAGCTGGCGTCTGACAGCCTGCGGTAAGCTGTAACCAAGGTAAACATCGGGTAACCAAGGTGGTTACCCGATATCTACCTTCGTTACCAGTTTCCACAGCTCTTATGCTGCCAGTGCCGGCTCCTGCTCCCTGCACACGTAGCCGGAGGACACATCGGGTAAATAAGCAAAGGTTTGCTTATTAACCCGATGTGTGCTGTGGCTACGAGTGCAGGGAGCCAGCGCTAAGCGGTGTGCGCTGGTAACTAAGGTAAACATCGGGTAACCAAACCTGATTTCTTTGTCGCTCCATTGGGAGACCCAGACAATTGGGTGTATAGCTATGCCTCCGGAGGCCACACAAAGTATTACACTAAAAGTGTAAAGCCCCTCCCCTTCTGCCTATACACCCCCCGTGCTCCCACGGGCTTCTCAGTTTTTATGCTTTGTGCGAAGGAGGCAGACATGCACGCATAGCTCCACAGCTTAGTCAGCAGCAGCTGCTGACTATGTCGGATGGAAGAAAAGAGGGCCCTTAACAGGGCCCCCAGCATGCTCCCTTCTCACCCCACTCTTGTCGGCGGTGTTGCTAAGGTTGAGGTATCCATTGCGGGTACGGAGGCTGGAGCCCACATGCTGTTTTCCTTCCCCATCCCCTTTAGGGCTCTGGGTGAAGTGGGATCCTAATCGGTCTCCAGGCACTGAGACCGTGCTCCATCCACAGCTCCTGGGGACTCTGCTGGATAAGGAGCCGAGTATCGTCAGGGACATGGCCCTGCTACTTTCAGGTACTCTGTGTCCCCGTGGGGACCGCGCACAGAAACACTCCAGCATTGCTGGGTGTGTTAGTGCGCCGGGGACCGCAGCGCTGACCGCGCTTGTGCCATCACACACTGCAGCGTGGCTGGGTGTGTTAGTTTACTGGGGACTACCGCGCTGACCGCCGCTGCCATGTTTACTCTTCGGCGCGGCTGGGACTGTTAGTACGCCGGGGACTACCGCGCCGACCGCGCTTATACGGCGGCCGCGCTTATAACTTTAGTCCCCGGCTTTTGCGGCCTAGTCTCATTCTTTTCCCGCCCCCAGGCCTGCCAGTCAGGGGAAGGGCGGGACGCTGTACAGGACATCAGCACTGAGGGCTGGAACATGCTTTGCATACTCCACCCCCCTCACTGTGCACAGTGGGGCACCAGATTCCCGCACTTTCTAGGGCACGCCCACGGCCCCCTCCTCTCCTCAGGACGCCGGCAGCCATTCCTGTCAGCTCTTCTGACGCTGGAGAGGGGAGACAAGCTCTGGGAGACCCAGGCAGGGATTCTGGTGACCACACAACCGCTTTGAGCGGGCGGTAAGCAGCACCTGAGGTGCTGGCCCCACTTGTGCAGAAGTGTACTTATAGATTATATGATTATAGGCTATACTTTACACTGTATGGTGCACGGTTGATTTTTGGCTATATACCCTCCTGGGTTGCTCAGGGGAGACAACAGCATGGCGTCCACAAGAAGCAAGGGTGCCAAAACACAGGCTTACTATGCTGCCTGCGCCGCATGTAAGGCTTCACTACCGGCAGGTTCCACTGACCCTCATTGTGTACAGTGCTCGGCCCCTGTGGCACTTGCTCAGCCGGAGCCTCTGCTAAGGGTGGCCCAGGAGGAACCACCTGCTAACACTGTCCAGGTGACGGGGACGGAGTTTGCCGTTTTTACTGAAAGACTTTCTGAGACTATGGCTAAGATACTAGAAGCTTTGCAGTCCAGACCGGTATCTCAGACCAGGGGCACTGTGGAATCATTGCCCCCTGGTTCCCCTCTGTTGGAACAACAATGTCCTCCCGGGGTGTCTCATAGATCCCAGGGTGAGGTCTCTGACATGGACCGCAGCCCCAGACCGCCTAAGCGAGCTCGCTGGGAAATCCCCTCGACATCATCACATTGTTCAGGGTCTCAGCGGGAGGACTCTCTGTATGATGAAGCGGAGGTAGCTGATCAGGATTCTGATCCTGAGGCCGCTCTCAACCTTGATACTCCTGATGGGGACGCCATAGTGAATGATCTTATCGCGTCCATAAATCAAATGTTGGATATTTCTCCCTCAGCTCCTCCAGTAGAGGAGTCAGCTTCTCAGCAGGAGAAATTCCGTTTCAGGTTTCCCAAGCGTACAACGAGTATGTTTCTGGACCACTCTGACTTCAGAGAGGCAGTCCAGAAACACCGAGCTTGTCCAGATAAGCGTTTTTCCAAGCGCCTTAAGGATACACGTTATCCCTTCCCCCCTGACGTGGTCAAGGGCTGGACTCAGTGTCCCAAGGTGGATCCTCCAATCTCCAGACTGGCGGCTAGATCCATAGTTGCAGTTGAAGATGGGGCTTCTCTCAAGGATGCCACTGACAGACAGATGGAGCTCTGGTTGAAATCCATCTATGAAGCTATCGGCGCGTCTTTTGCTCCAGCATTCGCAGCCGTATGGGCACTCCAAGCTATCTCAGCGGGTCAAGCGCAAATTGACACACTCACACGTACGTCTGCGCCGCAAGTGGTGTCCATAACCTCTCAAACGTCGGCATTTGCGTCCTACGCTATTAATGCTGTCCTGGACTCTGCGAGCCGTACGGCGGTTGCAGCCGACAATTCGGTGGCAATACGCAGGGCCTTGTGGCTGCGGGAATGGAAGGCAGATTCGGCTTCCAAAAAGTGCTTAACCGGTTTGCCATTTTCTGGCGACCGTTTGTTTGGTGAGAGATTGGATGAAATCATCAAACAATCCAAGGGAAAGGAAACATCCTTACCCCAGGCCAAACCAAACATACCCCAACAGAGGAGGGGACAGTCGAGGTTTCGGTCCTTTCGGGGTGCGGGCAAGTCCCGATTCTCCTCGTCCAAAAGGCCTCAGAAGGATCAGAGGAACTCCGATTCATGGCGGTCTAAGTCACGCCCTAAAAAGACCGCCGGAGGTGCCGCTACCAAGGCGGCTTCCTCATGACTTACGGCCTCCTCACACCGCATCCTCGGTCGGTGGCAGGCTCTCCCGCTTTTGCGACACCTGGCTGCCACAGGTAAAAGACCGTTGGGTGAGAGACATTCTGTCTCACGGTTACAGGATAGAGTTCAGCTCTCGTCCTCCGACTCGATTCTTCAGAACATCTCCGCCTCCCGAGCGAGCCGATGCTCTTCTGCAGGCGCTGGGCACTCTGAAGGCAGAAGGAGTGGTGGTCCCTGTTCCTTTTCAGCAACAGGGTCACGGTTTTTACTCCAACCTGTTTGTGGTTCCAAAGAAGGACGGGTCTTTCCGTCCAGTCCTGGACCTAAAACTGCTCAACAAACACGTAAAGACCAGGCGGTTCCGGATGGAATCCCTCCGCTCCGTCATCGCCTCAATGTCCCAAGGAGATTTCCTTGCATCGATCGATATCAAAGATGCTTATCTCCACGTACCGATTGCTCCAGAGCATCAGCGCTTCCTGCGCTTCGCCATAGGAGACGAACACCTTCAGTTCGTGGCACTGCCGTTCGGCCTGGCGACAGCCCCACGGGTTTTCACCAAGGTCATGGCTACAGTAGTAGCGGTCCTCCACTCTCAGGGTCACTCGGTGATCCCTTACTTAGACGATCTGCTGGTCAAGGCACCCTCTCAAGAGGCATGCCAGCACAGCCTCAACGCTACTCTGGAGACTCTCCAGAGTTTCGGGTGGATCATCAATTTTCCAAAGTCAAATCTGACACCGGCCCAATCGCTGACATACCTTGGCATGGAGTTTCATACCCTCTCAGCGATGGTGAAGCTTCCGCTGAACAAGCAGCGTTCACTACAGACGGGGGTGCAATCCCTCCTTCAAGGTCAGTCACACCCCTTGAGGCGCCTCATGCACTTCCTGGGGAAGATGGTGGCAGCAATGGAGGCAGTCCCTTTCGCGCAGTTTCACCTGCGTCCTCTTCAATGGGACATCCTACGCAAATGGGACAGGAAGCCGACGTCCCTCGACAGGAACGTCTCCCTCTCTCAGGCAACCAAAGCTTCCCTTCGGTGGTGGCTTCTTCCCACTTCATTATCGAAGGGGAAATCCTTCCTACCCCCATCCTGGGCGGTGGTCACGACGGACGCAAGTCTGTCAGGGTGGGGAGCAGTTTTTCTCCACCACAGGGCTCAGGGTACGTGGACTTGGCAAGAGTCCTCACTTCAGATCAATGTTCTGGAGATCAGGGCAGTGTATCTGGCCCTAAAAGCGTTCCAGCAGTGGCTGGAAGGCAAGCAGATCCGAATTCAGTCGGACAACTCCACAGCGGTGGCTTACATCAACCACCAAGGAGGAACACGCAGTCGGCAAGCCTTCCAGGAAGTCCGGCGGATTTTGATGTGGGTGGAAGCCACGGCCTCCACCATCTCCGCAGTTCACATCCCGGGCGTGGAAAACTGGGAAGCAGATTTTCTCAGTCGCCAGGGCATGGACGCAGGGGAATGGTCCCTTCACCCGGACGTGTTTCAGGAGATCTGTTGCCGCTGGGGGATGCCGGACGTCGACCTAATGGCGTCCCGGCACAACAACAAGGTCACGGCATTCATGGCACGTTCTCACGATCACAGAGCTCTGGCGGCAGACGCCTTAGTTCAGGATTGGTCGCAGTTTCAACTCCCTTATGTGTTTCCTCCGCTGTCACTGTTGCCCAGAGTGTTACGCAAGATCAGGGCAGACTGCCGCCGCGCCATCCTCGTCGCTCCAGACTGGCCGAGGAGGTCGTGGTACCCGGATCTGTGGCATCTCACGGTCGGCCAACCGTGGGCACTACCAGACCGACCAGACTTGCTGTCTCAAGGGCCGTTTTTCCATCTGAATTCTGCGGCCCTCAACCTGACTGTGTGGCCATTGAGTCCTGGATCTTAGCGTCTTCAGGATTATCTCAAGAGGTCAATGCCACTATGAGACAGGCTAGGAAACCAACGTCCGCCAAGATCTACCACAGGACGTGGAAAATATTCCTGTCGTGGTGCTCTGCTCAGGGTTTTTCTCCCTGGCCATTTGCCTTGCCCACTTTTCTGTCCTTTCTTCAGTCCGGATTGGAAAAGGGTTTGTCACTCGGCTCCCTTAAGGGACAAGTCTCTGCGTTCTCTGTGTTTTTTCAGAAGCGCCTGGCCAGACTTCCACAGGTACGCACGTTCCTGCAGGGGGTTTGTCACATCGTCCCTCCTTACAAACGTCCGTTGGATCCCTGGGATCTGAACAGGGTGCTGATGGTTCTTCAGAAACCACCGTTCGAGCCAATGAGGGATATTTCTCTCGCACGCCTTTCGCAGAAAGTGGTTTTCCTAGTAGCAGTCACTTCACTTCGGAGAGTGTCTGAGCTAGCAGCACTGTCATGCAAAGCCCCTTTCCTGGTGTTTCACCAGGACAAGGTGGTTCTGCGTCCGGTTCCGGAATTTCTCCCTAAGGTGGTATCCCCCTTTCATCTCAATCAGGATATCTCCTTACCTTCTTTTTGTCCTCATCCAGTTCACCAATGTGAAAAGGATTTGCACTTGTTAGATCTGGTGAGAGCACTCAGATTCTACATTTCTCGTACGGCGCCCCTGCGCCGCTCGGATGCACTCTTTGTCCTTGTCGTTGGCCAGCGTAAAGGGACACAAGCTTCCAAATCAACCCTGGCTCGGTGGATCAAGGAACCAATTCTCGAAGCTTATCGTTCCTCGGGGCTTCCGGTTCCATCAGGGCTGAAGGCCCATTCTACCAGGGCCGTGGGAGCGTCCTGGGCCTTGCGGCACCAGGCTACGGCTCAGCAGGTGTGTCAGGCAGCTACCTGGTCGAGCCTGCACACTTTCACGAAACACTATCAGGTGCATACCTATGCTTCGGCAGATGCCAGCCTAGGTAGGCGAGTCCTTCAGGCGGCGGTTGCCCACCTGTAGGACGGAGCCGTTACGGCTCTATTATGAGGTATTATTTACCCACCCAGGGACTGCTTTTGGACGTCCCAATTGTCTGGGTCTCCCAATGGAGCGACAAAGAAGGGAATTTTGTTTACTTACCGTAAATTCCTTTTCTTCTAGCTCCAATTGGGAGACCCAGCACCCGCCCCTGTTTTTTTGTGTACACATGTTGTTCATGTTGAATGGTTTCAGTTCTCCGATATTCCTTCGGATTGAATTTACTTTAAACCTGTTTATAATTTTTTCCTCCTTCTTGCTTTTGCACCAAAACTGAGGAGCCCGTGGGAGCACGGGGGGTGTATAGGCAGAAGGGGAGGGGCTTTACACTTTTAGTGTAATACTTTGTGTGGCCTCCGGAGGCATAGCTATACACCCAATTGTCTGGGTCTCCCAATTGGAGCTAGAAGAAAAGGAATTTACGGTAAGTAAACAAAATTCCCTTCGTTTACCTTAGTTACCAGTGTCCGCAGCTTCCAGACGCCGGCTCCGTGCAAGCGCAGCGTCGCTTCCACGTCACTGCTGGCTGGGGGCTGGTCACTGGTCGCTGGTGAGATCTGCCTGTTTGACAGCTCACCAGCGACCATGTAGCGACGAAGCATAGATCCTGACAGGGTCAGATCGCTGGTGGTATCGCTGCTGCATCGCTAAAGTGTGACGGTCCCCTTAGGTATAGCTTTAACTCTTCTTTTTTTTTGGATTGCAGGTCTCTCGAAATGTACTTGAACAGATAACAAGCTTTGCCTTGGGATTATCTTATCACCTTCCTCTGGTCCAACATGTCCAGTTCATCTTTGACTTGATGGAATATTCTCTTAATATCAGTGGTCTTATTGACTTTGCAATTCAGGTTTGCATTATATTTTTACATTTTTTATTTAATTTTTACTTTTTACATTTATTTAACTCTCCATTTTCCTCTCTTCCCTGCAGTTGCTGAATGAGCTGAGCGTTGTTGAAGCTGAGCTCCTGCTTAAGTCTTCTGACCTTGTTGGTAGTTACACGATGGGACTGTGCTTGTGCATTGTGGCTGTGCTGAGACACTATAACACCTGCCTGATTCTCAACCAGGAGCAGACTGCACAAGTGTTTGAAGGGTGAGAGCGATGCAGGGAAAGGGAAAAATGGTATAAAAATCTAATCATTCAAGTAAAGTGTTAACAAGCGTACGGAAAAGGAGACTTAGTTAGTTTTGTGGCTTTTTTGTGTAAATGTGTAAAAATTTTAATTTTATAGAAACAATGTAAATTAGTTATTCATTTTGTTTATTAGGACATTTTTTTTTTAATTATTTTTTTGCTTCATTCTATATATCACAATCTATATAAAGGTAAAATAAAATAGTTCTTGCACTGTTCACTAAGTAACAGAAATCTAGTCATGGCCGAAAGCTTTGAGACTGACATGTGGAGTTTCATGTCACAAGGCAAAAGTGATCACTAAGGGTCTCAGTGATCAAAATACTGAAGTTTTCTGTCCATGGCCTGGAAACTCCCCAGACCTCCATCTCATTGAGAACCTGTGAACAAGCCTGAAAAATCAGGTGGACAAACAAAACTAGAAAATTAAGGATGAACGCGAAGCACTGATTAGACCAGAACGGGTTGTGATCGGTCAGGATTTGTTCAAGAAGCTGATAAGAGGCAACAATTTGTGTCAGTCTCCAAACTTTTACCAGAACTTTAGATTGGCATATGGTCTGCAGACAGTGGGGGATTTAATGATCACTATATTGTAATGCGGGCGGTAAAGATAATGCTGGAAAGTAGCACAGTGTGGACAGCCCTTTTTAGTAAGGTGACATGGTGTGGTGCCTGGGTGCCTAAATGTCATGCATTTCTTCTCTTCCAGTCTGTGTGGCGTAGTCAAGCATGGCATGAACCGGTCAGATGGTTCCTCTGCTGAACGTTGTATTCTTGCATATTTATATGACTTGTACATGTCTTGCAGTCACCTTAAAAGCAAGTATGGAGAACTATTTAGGTAAGTGGACCACTTTCAGTTTGCAAAAGTAATCAGTCACTCACATTATATGTTTATAAATTACTAGAAGGTGGCCCGATTCTACGCATCGGGTATTCTAGAATTTACGTATTGTGTACTTCATGTATGATTTTTGTTATATATCTATATATATAGATGTTGTTGTGTGTACTTACCAAGTGTTTGTGTAGGCGCTGTACATGTTCTGGGTGTTGTCTGGGTGTGGCGGGGGTGAGAGCGGTGTTGTATGTGTGTTGCGTGTGTTGCGTTGTTTTGTGGAGTGCTGTGTGTCTGTAGCGTTGTGTGTGTGTGTTGCGCGGTTTGTGTGTGTGTGGTGTGTTTTGGGGGGAGGTATGTTTTGTGCAATGTGTGTGTTGTGCGGTATGTGCGTATATTTATGTATGCCGCGGTGTTTGAGTGTTGGGTGTTGTGTGTGTGCAGCGTTGTCTGTGTGTGTGGGTGTCTGTGTAGGGCGGTGTTTGTGGTTCCCAGTGTGTGTGTGTTGTGCAGTGCGTGTGTGTGTGTTGGGGGGAGGTGTGCACCTCCCATCGTGCTCCATCCCCCATGCTGCGCACTCCCAAACGTGCTCCATCCGCCATGCTGCGCACTCCCAAACGTGCTCCATCCGCCAGGCTGCGCAGTCCCAAACGTGCTCCATCCGCCATGCTGCGCACTCCCAAACGTGGTCCATCCGCCATGCTGCGCACTCCCAAACGTGCTCCATCCGCCATACTGCGCACTCCCCATCGTGCTGCATCCCCCATGCTGCGCACTCCTCATCGTGCTCCATCCGCCATGCTGCGCACTCCCCAACGTGCTCCATCCGCCATGCTGCGCACTCCCCAACGTGCTCCATCCGCCATACTGCGCACTCCCAAACGTGCTCCATCCACCATACTGCGCACTCCCAAACGTGCTCCATCCGCCATACTGCGCACTCCCCATCGTGCACCATCCGCCATGCTGCGCACTCCCAAACGTGGTCCATCCGCCATGCGCACTCCCAAACGTGGTCCATCCGCCATGCTGCGCACTCCCAAACGTGCTCCATCCGCCATGCTGCGCACTCCCAAACGTGCTCCATCCGCCATGCTGCGCACTCCCAAACGTGCTCCATCCGCCATGCTGCGCACTCCCAAACGTGGTCCATCCGCCATGCTGCGCACTCCCAAACGTGGTCCATCCGCCATGCTGCGCACTCCCAAACGTGTTCCATCCGCCATGCTGCGCACTCCCAAACGTGGTCCATCCGCCATGCGCACTCCCAAACGTGGTCCATCCGCCATGCTGCGCACTCCCAAACGTGGTCCATCCGCCATGCTGCGCACTCCCAAACGTGGTCCATCCGCCATGCTGCGCACTCCCAAACGTGCTCCATCCCCCATGCTGCGCACTCCCAAACGAGGTCCATCCGCCATGCTGCGCACCCCCCCATCGTGCTCCATCCCCCATGCTGCCCGCAGCATCAGCCTCTCTGCCCGCAGCATCAGCCTCTCTGCCCGCAGCATCAGCCTCTCTGCCCGCAGCATCAGCCTCTCTGCCCGCAGCATCAGCCTCTCTGCCCGCAGCATCAGCCTCTCTCCTCCCAGCATCAGCCTCTCTCCTCCCAGCGTCAGCCTTTTCTGTCCCTAGCATCAGCCTCTCTCCTCCCAGCCTACCCCAGCCTCCGCCTCCCCCAGCATCAGCCTCTCTTCTCTCAGCCTCCCCCTCCCAGCCTTCCCCAGGATCAGCCTCTCTCCTCCCAGCCTCCTCCAGCACGCCGTGCTCCTCTGCCGACACAGATCCGATCGCATACACACACACTCACACACACCCGATCGCATACACTCACACACACCCGATCGCATACACTCACACACACACACTGACGATATCGCACATACGCGCTCACACTCACAACATCCAGAGACACCACATGCTTCTGGCCATGTGATCCTCCGGC
This sequence comes from Anomaloglossus baeobatrachus, assembly GCF_048569485.1. Taxonomy (NCBI): domain Eukaryota; kingdom Metazoa; phylum Chordata; class Amphibia; order Anura; family Aromobatidae; genus Anomaloglossus; species Anomaloglossus baeobatrachus. The sequence continues at coordinate 119,613,164 of NC_134361.1, forward strand.
AGGTCCTGGAAGTTCACTGCACAGTATCGCCGCCGAGAAGCAAGCAATATCCCAGGATGTTGTGAGTGTGTGGATGCGATGTGATGTGTGTGTGAGAGTGAGTGTGTTCTGATGTGTGTGTGTGCGTGCGTGTGTGTATGTTCCGCCGCTACAGGACCTTGATGCGCTGGTAACTATGCTACCATGGTTACCAGCGTATCCCGTCCCCCGCTCGCACGGGAGCCCACACCAGCATACGTCGGCAACCCCAGCAATGCGAGGGTATGTGTCGGCTGAGGTGGCGGCGTACGCTGATGTGGGCTCCCGGGGGTACAGTACTCACCTGGGAGTCGTGGCTCCGTGTCGGTCGGTTCGGGGAATGCGTGCGGGGGGCAGGGCCAGAGCGAGCGTGCATTGCGCGTGGGGGCGGGGCGTGGGCGAGTTGCCTGGGCGAGCGGCCAATCCGTGCGGGGGGGCGGGGCCATGGCGAGCCCAGCGGCCAATCAGCTTTGTGTCACCGTAAGGACACAATTTTGGAGCAAGACAGACAGACAGAATAAGGCAATTATATATATAGACCAGAAGGTGGCCGGATTCTACGCATCGGGTATTCTAGAATTTACGTATTGTGTAGTTCATGTATGATTTTTGTTATATATATATATATATAATATATATATATATATATATATATATATATATATATATATATATATATATATATATATATATATATATATATATATATATAGAGAGAGAGATATAGAGATATATATATATATATATATATATATATATATATATATATATATATATATATATATATATATATATATATATATATATATATATATATATATATATATATATATATATATAGAGAGATATATATATATCTATATATATATATAGATATATATATATATAGATATATATATATATATATATATAGATATATATATATATAGATGTTGTTGTGTGTAGTTACCAAGTGTTTGTGTAGGGCGCTGTACATGTTCTGGGTGTGGCGGGGGGTGAGAGCGGTGTTGTTTGTGTGTTGCGTTGTTTGTGGAGCACTGTGTGTCTGTAGCGTTGTGTGTGTGTGTGTGTGTGTTGCGCGGTTTGTGTGTGTGTGGTGTGTTTTGGGGGAGGTATGTTTTGTGCAATGTGTGTGTTGTGCGGTATGTGCGTATATTTGTTTTTGCAGCGTTGTCTGTGTGTGGGTGTCTGTGTAGGGCAGTTGTTTGTGGTTCCCAGTGTGTGTGTGTTGTGCAGTGTGCGCGCGCGCGCGCTTGTGTGTGTTGGGGGGAGGTGTGCACTCCCCATCGTGCTCCATCCCCCATGCAGCGCACTCCCCATCGTGCTCCATCCCCCATGCTGCGCACTCCCCATCGTGCTCCATCCGCCATGCTGCGCACTCCCAAACGTGCTCCATCCGCCATACTCCGCACTCCCCATCGTGCTCCATCCCCCATGCAGCGCACTCCCCATCGTGCTCCATCCCCTATGCTGTGCACCCCCCATCGTGCTCCATCTCCCATGCTGCGCACTCCCAAACGTGCTCCATCCGCCATGCTGCGCACTCCCAAACGTGCTGCATCCGCCATACTCTGCACTCCCAAACGTGCTCCATCCCCTATGCTGCGCATCCCCCATCGTGCTCCATCTCCAATCCTGCGCACTCCCAAACGTGCTCCATCCGCCATGCTGCGCACTCCCAAACGTGCTCCATCCGCCATGCTGCGCACTCCCAAATGTGCTCCATCCGCCATGCTGCGCACTCCCCATCGTGCTCCATCCCCCATGCTGCGCACTCCCAAACGTGCTCCATCCGCCATGCTGCGCACTCCCAAACATGCTCCATCCGCCATACTCCGCACTCCCCATCGTGCTCCATCCCCCATGCAGCGCACTCCCCATCGTGCTCCATCCCCTATGCTGCGCACCCCCCATCGTGCTCCATCTCCCATGCTGCGCACTCCCAAACGTGCTCCATCCGCCATGCTGCGCACTCCCAAACGTGCTCCATCCGCCATACTCCGCACTCTCAAACGTGCTCCATCCGCCATGCTGCGCACTCCCAAACGTGCTCCATCCGCCATGCTGCGCACTCCCAAACGTGCTCCATCCGCCATGCTGCGCACTCCCAAACGTGCTCCATCCGCCATGCTGCGCCAGCATCAGCCTCTCTGCCCGCAGCATCAGCCTCTCTGCCCGCAGCATCAGCCTCTCTGCCCGCAGCATCAGCCTCTCTGCCCGCAGCATCAGCCTCTCTGTCCCCAGCATCAGCCTCTCTGTCCCCAGCATCAGCCTCTCTGTCCCCAGCATCAGCCTCTCTGTCCCCAGCATCAGCCTCTCTGTCCCCAGCATCAGCCTCTCCATCCCAGCCTTCCCCAGGATCAGCCTCTCTCCTCCCAGCCTCCTCCAGCACGCCATGCTCCTCTGCCGACACTCACACACCCGATCGCATACACTCACACACACCCGATCGCATACACTCACGCACACACACATTGACGATATTCCACATACGCGCTCATACTCACAACATCCGGAGATACCACATGCTTCTGACCATGTGATCCTCCGGCAGGTCCTGGAAGGTCACAACAGCACAGTATCGAGGCCGAGAAGCAAGCGATATCGCCGGATGCTGTGAGTGTGTGGATGCGATGTGATGTATGTGTGAGGTGTGTGTGAGAGTGAGTGTGAGCCGGTGTACACTGGTAACTATGATACACATCGGGTAACCAAGGGACCTTAGTTACCCGGTGTGTATAATGGTTACCAGCGTTCACGGGCTCCGTGAAGATCCCAGCATCGCAAGGTTATGTCTGGCGCTGCTGGGATCTTGACGGAGCCGGTGTAGAAGCAAGCGATATCCCAGGATGTTGAGTGTGTGGATGTGATGTGTGAGGTGTGTGTGAGAGTGAGTGTGATCTGATGTGTGTGTGTGTACTCACCTGGGAGTCGGAGCTCCGTGTCAGTTGGGCCAGAGCGAGCGTGCATTGCGTGAGGGGGGTGGGGCCTGCAGAGAGTCGGGGCGAGAGGCCAATCCGTGGGGGGGGGGCGGGGCCATGGCGAGCCCAGCGGCCAATCAGCTTTTTGTCACCGTAAGGACACAATTTTGGAGCATGACAGACAGACAGACAGAATAAGGCAATTATATATATAGATTCTTCTTCTATTATTTTGATTTTATTTTTTTTTTTTTGGGCGGGGGGGCAGGCATTATTTTTATAGCACTGCGTTCAGGGAATTGATTGTGATATAACTTCTGTCCCAGTATAAGTGTGCCTCCATTAATCCTTTATTTTACCTGGTCCTGTGCAGCTGTCTCTCAATATGGTGTAGGTGGATGTCTGTCTAGGGCAGTGATCCCAACTCTAGTCCTCAAGAGGCACCAATAGAGTAAAGGCCGCTTTACACGCTGCGATATATCTAACGATATGTCGTCGGGGTCACGTCGTTAGTGATGCACATCCGGCATCGTTTGACATATCGTAGCGTGTGACAGCTACGAGCGACTGTGAACGAGCAAAAATACTCACCTTATCGTTGCTCGTTGACACGTCGCTCATTTTCAAAAAATCAAAGTTCCTTCTGCGCGCTGATTGTTCATCGTTCCCGAGGCAGCACACATCACTACATGTGTCACCCCGGGAACAATGAACTGCAGCTTACCTGCGTCCCTCCTGCAGTGCGGAAGGAAGGAGGTGGGCGGGATCTTACGTCTCGCTCATCTCCACCCCTCCGCTTCTATTGGCCGGCCGCTGTGTGACGTCGCTGTGACGCCGAACATCCCTCCGCCTTCAGGAAGTGGATGTTCGCGGCCCACCGCAAGGTTGTTTGGGAGGTAAGTACGTGTGACGGGGGTTTACGACTTTATGCGACACGGGCAACAAATTGCCCGTAACGCACAAACGATGGGGGCGGGTGCAATCGCTCACTCGTAGCGTGTAAAGCAGCCTTTAGTTTCCAGGATTTCCCTTGAACTGCACAGGTGATAATTTCATCACCTTGATAGGTGAGGATTCCAACACTTGTACCATACTAAAGATAATAATAATAATATTTATTCATTTATATAGCGCTATGAATTCCATAGCACTTTACATACATTGGCAACACTGTCCCCATTGGGGCTCACAATCTAAGGTCCCTAACTGTATGTTTTTGGAGTGTGGGAGGAAACCGGAGAACCTGGAGGAAACCCACGCAGACACGGGGAGAACATACAAACTCCTTGCAGATGTTGTCCTTGGTGGGATTTGAACCCAGGACCCCAGCGCTGCAAGACTGCAGTGCTAACCCTTGAGCCAAAGATGCCCTGAAACATGACCTATTGGTGGCTCTTGAGGACTGTTTGGTGCACAGTGATCTAGGGTATGCCTGACCTTAATCATTATAACTGTAGACTAGTCTGCTAGGGGAAGGCTTTCTTCAGAACTCTAATGCAGTGTATGTAAAATTTATATGCAAGTTATTGAGGTTTGACATGAAAATCTGCAGTTATGCTATGTGACTGCAAACTACGGAAACTTCACATCATGAGTAGCACATACTGTGACCTACCATATTTTTCGGACTATAAAACGCACTTTTTTCCCCCCCAAATGTAGGGGGAAAGTGGGGGGTGAGTCTTATAGTCTGAATATGGCTGCTGTGAATGAGTGTGCTGCGGTGGAGCGGGTCATCAGGGGCACGAGCAGGCTGTAGCAGTGCCTGCCGTGACCACGTGGGCCCGCTCATTACATATGCACGCCCGTCCTCCCACCCATCATCCCTCAGCGCTGAAGCCAGCCCTGACAAGTGGGTAGGGGGGTGCACGCATAATTAACAGCCGGCCCGCATGATCACTCCTGGCAACTACAGCCTGGAGTGATTATGTGCGGCTGTATTCACTGCCCCCCGCGCATCATCATCCGCGCGGGATGCAGTGAATATTACGGTATACGCACCGGTCATTTCCCTGCAGCTTCGCGATCTCCTCCTGTCTGTGCCGGCCAGCTGATCTGTGTAGAGAGCGGTGAGCACAGCGATGACTCAACGCAGGTCAGCTGACAGGCAGACAGGAAGAGGAGCGATGCTGCAGACAAAGGTGACTGCTCCACACAGCTCAGCTGCGCTGCTGCCGGTACTGACAGGAGGAGGAGTGATGCTGCATGGAGCGAGGAAAGGTGAGCATAAACGTTTTTGTTTTTTTTGTGTGACACAGGATACATGCCATATAGCAGGATGGGGCCATATAGCAGGATGGATGGGGGTATATAGCAGGATGAGGGCATATTCCAGGATGGAGGTATATAGCAGGCTTCCAGTATATAGCAGGATGCCAGTATATAGCAGGATTAGGGCATATACCAGGATGTGGTACATATATACAAGGATGGGGATCATTACCAGGATGGGGTACCTTAGTTAGAGAATTTGGGGACATTACCCTGATAACAGTGTCAGCAGCAGATCCTCGCCCCATAACAGTGTGTCATGACCACATTTTTTGCTTAAAATTTTATTTTCCTCCTCTAAAACTAGGGTGCGTCTTATGGTCTGGTGTGTCTTCTAGTCCGAAAAATACGGTATCCCCGGTATCTGCAGTGAGACTCAGCGGTCATGTGACCACAAGTATGTGACACTCCCGGCCGCATTCAAACTAGATGTGCGCTGCCCAACACAATACACTTGCATTGAGAGAGACTGTGCATGTCTAGTCAGAAGGTAGCCAGGAGTATGTGTATCACATACTTTTGGCCACATAACCTCTTGGTCCCGTTGCTGGCACCAGGAATAGCTCACAGTGCGACCTATTTGTGATGTGAGGTTTCAGGCTATGTGCGCACGTTGCGTAAATACATGCAGTTACGCTGCGCTTTGTAGCGCAGCGTAACTGCATGCGTCCTGCGTCCCCTGCACAGTCTATGGAGATTGTGCAGGGGCCGTGCGCACGTGGCGTTTAAGAGCGCAGCGCTTCGGCTACTGCCGAAGCGCTGCGCAAAAAGAAGTGACATGTCACTTCTTTCCTGCGCTTTGCCGGCAGCTCCTGCTCTGTCTATGGGAGGAGCTGCAGGCAGAGCGCATGGAATCGGCGCTCACTACGGACATTTCTGCAGCGATCTAAAGCGCACATGTGCTCTTCAGATCGCTGCAGAAATTTCTGCAGGGCTAGTACGCAACGTGCGCATATAGCCTCACAAGTCTGCAGTCAGAGTGACTGAAATGTCTGGACACATTATACTGGTTATATGGCACAATTATTTCTGTATCGATTCATTGGTGGACGCAGTTAACCCTGAGTGTATGCTGCTGCCACTACGAGGTGGAGCTACCACGATCTTGGTGTCACCAGCATACACCCATGGTTTCCTGTGTCCCCCAATGAAGGCTACGCGAAAGATTTTATGGTGAGTATCCAAAGTCTTCTTATCCACAGCACCTTACAGACATTAAATGTCAGTGGTAACAATTGGGTTGCCACATTTTTGTTCCAAAAGGTGCTCAAAATAATGAAAGGTGGAATCTGTTTTTCGTGTGCAACTTCTTTACATTTCCTTTCTTAGTTACCTCCATAAGAGCTTTTTAAAGTTTGGTTTACTTAGCGAGCTCTGAAAGACTGTGCTGTGTACCTTTAGTGTACAGATGTATACACAGGCATTTATATACAGAGATGTAAAGCACGTGTCCAGCTGGTGTTGGGTAGGGCAGCTAATATTCACGTGGAGACAGACGGCTGTACGGACTTGTAGGTAGACGTCTTGGTTTCGGCAGTCTCCTGCTTCTATAGTGGACCCTTCTGGCTATAAAGTGGAACTTTTCAGTTATTATTGGAGATTAATTTGTTAATCTTAATTGAAAAGTGGCTAGACAGGTAAAAGTGTAGCTGTGGAAACGTCTCCTGATTTCTATGTTTTAGCTGTACTGACCGCTGCTTCCACTGTTGTTAGTCATCTGTGACTGCTCTGTAAGAATGACTTGTCTCTCTTTATATAGTGATTTCTGCTCCAAAGTGAAGAACACCATATACTGTATAGTGGATCCATCTGACTCAAACATGTTGTGGGAACAGGAGTTTATGCTGGAAACCATCTCTAATCCCACAGAACATAACTATAACTTTGGCCTGCTGGGGAAGCTTCTGAGGGATTCTCCTACCAATCGCTACAGCTTTGTGTGCAATGCCCTTGTACATGTGTGCGCGGGGGACCACGACACTGATGGGTAAAGATGGAGTGTCATATATTCAGGGATTTTGCATCTGAAATGATCTGCATTTTATAATAATTTGCTTCTTTTTTATGCAGAATTAATGACATTGCTATTCTGTGCGCCGAGTTGACCGGATCCTGTAAAGATCTGAGCTCTGAATGGCTGGGAGTCCTGAAAGCCCTGTGCTGCTCCTCTAACAATGGCACCTGCGGCTTCAATGACTTGCTGTGCAATGTCGATGTGAGTCCACACAAATTACTACCTATATCATCTACGGTTGTCTTACTTTATAGGGTTATAAGTGTTGGATATGCTGGTGTGTGCCTGATACTTATTAAATAAATGCTCCTTTATTCATGGGTATTGCGTAATGCGTGTGTTCAATAATGAGCAAATAGTATTTTCCACTCATGTTAATGGAGAATTTATAAGGTAGGCAATTAAATAGAGCCACTCTTAACCCCTTCATGACTGGCTGGCTGATTTTTCGCTTTCCGTTTTTTTTTTTTTTCGCTTTTTTTCTTCCGAGAGACATAACTTTTTATATTTTTCAGTCAATATGGTCATGTGAGGGCTCATTTTTTGCGGAACGAGATGTACTTTTAAATGAAACCATAAGTTTTACCATATAGTGTACTGGAAAACGGCAAAAAAATGCAGAAAAATTGGAAAAAAAAGTGCAATAACACTATTGTTTTTGAGATATTTTATTCACTGTGTTCACTATATGGTAATACTGATGTCTGGGTGTGATGCCTCAGGTCAGTGCGAGTTCGTAGACACCAAACATGTAGTAGTAGTAGTATTATTATTATTATTATTATTATTATTTATTATTATAGCGCCATCAATTCCATGGCGCTTTACATGTGAAAGGGGTATACATAATAGGGACAAGTACAATAATCATAAACCATACAAGACACAGACAGGTACAGGAGGAGAGAGGTCCCTGCCCATGAAGGCTCACAGTCTACAAGATAGCTTTACTTTTATATAAGGGGTTAAAAAAAAATCGTAAGTTTGTCCGAAAAACGTGGCGCACATTTTACGCCATATTCCGTAACTCGTAGCGTTCTCATTTTTCGGGATCTATGGCTCAGTGACGCTTATTTTTTGAGTCTCGAGCTGATGTTTTTTAACGGTACCACTTTTGCGCAGATGCTATGTTTTGATCACCTGTTATTGCATTTTGCGCAAAATTTGTGGTAATTTTGGCGTTTGGAATTTTTTTTGCCGCTACGCCATTTACTGATCAGATTAATTGATTTTATATTTTGATCGGGCGTTTCTGAAAGTGGTGATACCAATTGTGTGTATATTTTTTAGACCTTTTAATTTTCAATGGGGCGAAAGGGGGGGATTTGAACTTTTTTTTATTTATTTTTTTTTTTAATTTTTTTATTTTACTAGTCCCCCTAGGGGGCTATAAGGATTAACAATCTGATCACTCTGCACTATCTGCTGATCACAGCTACACAGCTGTAAACAGCAGATATGCTCACTTTCTGCTTCCTTCGGCTCCGGGCCGAGTGAAACTGAAAGTAGTTCATGTGCAGTAAGGGAGTCATCACATGACCCTGTGCTACCATGACAACCACCGAAAGTCACGTGATCACGTCACTTGATCACGTCACGTGACTTCCGGTATCGGGCGGTAAGTAATTGTATACCGCAGATGCCGTTTTAGTGGTGCTGTCACATATTGACAGCGGCATTTAAGGGGTTAAATGGAACGAGCAGATAACGATTCTGCTCGTGCCTGGCAGGCACACATCTCAGCTGTGAAAATCACAGGCAGTAACACTATGACCGCTAGGACGTAATATTACTGCCCGCGGTAGTTAAGGGGTTAAATGACATTCTCATATAGAGGTGTTTTACTTAATCAGAGTTAAACACTTATTTATATATTCTTTTTCTTTCCCAATCATTGTAGGTCAGTGACTTGTCTTTCCATGATTCGCTTGCAACATTTGTTGCAATTCTTGTTGCTCGTCAGTGTTTTCCACTTGAGGATCTAATCCGATGTGCGGCCATCCCATCCCTTCTTACTGCAGGTTTGTCAATGTTTGTTGTTATTGACATTTAAAGGGATTGTCCACTACTTGGACAATCCATTTTTTTTTTTTTAAATTCTGTAGTTATAAACAAACCCAAACAGTACAAACGTCAGGTAAATTTGACCCCAATAAACATAACTATGGGGGATATCAGACTCCACATACAGATACAAATCAGAGTAATAATCTTTCCCCCCGTAGCATGTAAGTCTGTATGTTTTAGAAATATTTAAGAGAGAAGGTGAAAAAAGATGGTGAGCACACCAACAGGGAAACTAACTAACTCCCACAACCCCTAAGAAGGGGCTAGAAAGTGGGAGCAAGAAAGGAGATAAGAGAGGCAGAAGGGGAGCAAGGGGGGGGGGGGAAGAGGAAAAGAAAAGAGGAGGAGGAAAGAAAAAAGAAAAAGAGGGGGGAGCAGCCCTTGGGAGAAGAGAAAGGGGGATGGGAGCCATTCCCTCTAGGGGTGGACATCCAACTAATGCCAACATATCACTTTGAGGCATCCAGCAACCGGTCCTATTCGCTAGAGAACCTAAAGTCCAGCCAAGGGAGCCAAGTCCCGCAGAAGTGCTCGAGTCTGTCGTGAAGCGAGGCAGTTAGATCCTCCGTATGTAAGAGATCATTAACTCTTGAAGCCCAAAGGGCCAGAGTGGGAGGAGCGCTCGACTTCCATTTCAAGAGAATGCACGATCTGGCCGCCATCACCATGAAGTGCAGCAGCGATTTTTTTTTTTTTTTTTTTTTTTTTTTGGGGGTGTACGTAGATGCCGGAGTCCCCGACAACTGAAGCAAGAACAGCTCCCATAGCCCAAGTCGACCCAGTCACCTGACTGATCACCTCACATACTCTGTCCCAAAACCGTCTCAACGCCGGACAAGCCCAGAGGATATGACCAAAGTCCAACATCTCCGCTCCACACCTCCAGCAACTAGGGTCCACCCCGGGGAACATCCTGTGTAGTCTGGTTGGAACCCTGTACCACCTCGCCAGTAATTTAAAGTTAGATCCTGGAGTCTAGAGCTAATCAAGGTTTTGTGCGCCAACATCAGGACATCGCTCCTCTGCCCATCCGACAGGAAAAGTCCCATATCACGTTCCCACTGCAAAAGATATCCCAGAGTGGGAGCACTCGCCAGATCAACCAGCATCCTGTATACCAGAGAGAGGGAGTGCCGCAGCACCCCCTCCCCGAGGCACAAGTTTTCAAACTCACGAAGACCCGAGATGTCCCCGTTTCCCCTGATGTGGCACAAGAATGGTTCCAAAGTCAGCACAAATATCAAAGGGGAGAGGGGGCACCCCTGCCTAGTCCCATTAGCAATAGGAAATCTGTTAGACAGGAGACCACACTAACCGCTGCAGAGGGAACACTATACAAGGACAGGGAGCCTATCCATCTCAACATTGACCCACCCAACCCCACCTCCCTCCACACTTCTGTCATAAACACCCAGTTAACCCTGTCAAAGGCCTTTTTGGCGTCTGTGGAGAGGAGCATCAAAGGCGACTTTTCCAAGCGGGTCTTATAGATAAGATTCAGGGCCTTGGTCGTGTTGTCCTTCTCCTCCCTACCTTCCATAAAGCCAACTTGGTCAGGGTGAATGGTTCCCCCCCCCCTCCCCCCCAGCAATGGGGACAGTCTGTGCAAACAGTTTCAGATCTGTGAGGAGAGAAATAGGGCAGTAACTGGCGCACTGGGATGGGTTCTTGCCCTCTTTTGGAATTACCACTGTATTTGCCGCCAACGTATCACGAGTCACCGGGGGCACAGAGGAAAGGGCGACATTGTTAAAAGTCCGCAAGAAAGGGGCATGCAACAAAGAGCCCATCTTTTTATAATAAACTATAGGAAAACCATCCAGACCCAGGGCTTTCCCCGTCAGAGAGTTTTTAATGGCTCCGAGGAGCGCCGTTTCAGTGATTGGTCTCTCCAATGTCGCTGTGTCCTCAAAGGGAACCTATCAGCAGACGCATGTGTGCCCTAATTACACCTTCCTACCCATCCTTATGTTGTAAAATTGTATAATATGAAAGTAATAAAAAACTTTTTATTACCTTCATATTTCGTATGTAAATAGCAGGGAATGTGGTCACAGGGGCGACGCCTTGCCCTATGGACGTCTGTATATCTCCGTGGTATCACGCCCCTGTGGGCGTGATACCATGGAGCGACGTCCCCATCGCTCATTCTATCCTGCGCGCATTGCAACAGGCTTCGTTTCCGGGTGTTCAATCGCCAGCTTCAGACGCTCACTGCGCATGCGCAGTGCGCATCTGAAACTGACAAGGAGAACCCGGAAGAGAAGCCTGCTGCAATGCGCACAGGATAGAATGAGCGATGGGGACGTCGCTCCATGGTATCACGCCCACAGGGGCGTGATACCACGGAAATATGCAGACGTCCATAGGGCAAGGCGTCGCCCCTGTGACCACATTCTCTGCTATTTACATACGAAATATGAAGGTAATAAAACGTTTTTTATTACTTTCATATTATACAATTTTACAACACAAGGATGGGTAGGAAGGTGTAATTAGGGCACACATGTGTCTGCTGATAGGTCAGAACGCATATTCCAGGTGACAGGTTCCCTTCAACCCCCAAGCTTCCCCATGCGCGAAACGCGAATATAGTTCTGTATTCGGGTGCGGAGGTCCGCCGTAGCCTGTCCTGAACGAGCATTGTCATTAGAGTAGAGGGAGGCATAAAAATCCCGAAAAGCTGAGGCAGCGTCTCTCAGTTTCACTGCCATCCCACCCCCCCAGCGACCGGACCCGTGGATCATAGCCCCGAGCCCTCTGTACAAGTAGCGCTCTTGCCAAAGTTCTGCTGCTCCTATTTCCAAACTCATAAAAGTGTCACCTGCACTTTACCAGGGCACCCTTTGCTTTGTGATTCAACAAAGTTCGCAATTCCTCCCGCTTCATTTTCAGGAGAGGGCCTACTGTCGAATCACGGGCCCCGTTATGCAGGGTTTCCAGACAATGTACTTCAGAAAGAAGAGCAGCAGACTCGGCCGCATGTTCTCTCTTCAGGCGTGAGCCGTCCTTGATAAATATCCCCCGACCCACACATTTATGTGCCTCCCATACTAAATTAGGGGACACCTCCCCGTCGCATTGTCCTCCCAATACTCTGCTAACTACGCGTTATCCTCCTCAATCACCGTTGAATCTTCCAACAGCGAACTGTTAAAGATCCACGGTCTCTGCCTATCAGTCTAACTATGGAGAGCAAGTGTTAAAAAAGTTATCAGCGCATGATCAGAAAAATAGATGCACTCGATCGAAGCAGCCACCAAAGAGTGAAGGTCACCATGTCGAACAAAGAGATGGTCCAGGCGTGAATGGCTATCATGAGGTGCCAAAAAGTACAAATAGTCTTTCTCCGATGGGTGCAACAGCCACCATGCATCTATCAACTGAAAGTCATGAAGACACCTCTTAATCTGACACAATGAACTCTACGACAGGTGTGCAGGAGGAGGAGAGGAAGCGAGCCAGCCCTCCGGAGGCTCCTGCAGACGCCAGAGACGGCGCCAGTGCAGGCACCGAGGTGGGATTTTTCTTGGGGGACATTTATGAGCAGCGTGGTCGGCAAGGGGAACAAAATATTGCGGTGGGCACGGGAGCTCTGAAGCACTGTGTCCTCACTTCGCCATGTCCAGGGCCCGCCCCCTGACAATCCATTCTTATTCCCCTTGTTCCCCCCTGTAAAAATAGATAAGCATAGACTCACCTCCGGTGCAGCTGCGGTTTCAGCGATGTCTGAAGCCACGTTCCCGCTGCCCACATGACATTGTTATGACACGCGAGCCCCGCAACCAATCAGCATCAGCTTCCTTCTCCCTGCATTTGTCAGTTTGAGCAGGAAGTCAGTGCAGCGCTCCCATCCTGCTCAAATGTCCCAAGGCGGGAAGAAAGATGCCAGGCGCTGATTGGTCGCGGGGCTCGCGTGTCATAACAATGTCACTTGGAACGCAGCTTTAGACATTGCTGATCCGTGGCCCACCGGAGGGGAGTATAGGCTTATTTATTTATGGCAGTGAACAAGGGACATGAATAGGGGTTGTCCAAGTAGTGCACATACACTATAAGGGCTTTAGTTGTGGAAATACATTAAAGAAAAAATGCTAAAGAGCTGCCTGCAACCTAAAAATTGGATCACTCCTGTCATTATTCTTATAGTTTAATTGTTGGCTGAGAGTTTTCATTTTTTTCTCTTTATTCACTTCATTTAAAATTTTGCAGATAGAAGTTTCTAGAAAGTAAGATGAATGTATAATAGGAAAAGGAGAGAAGTCGCTGTACAGCTTATATTTGATTCCAGCAAAATAATTAATTGCTTCAAAATTTCCAGACTACTTTAAAGGGAAGGTGTCGTCCCAAAAAAAATTAAATAACTGAAAAAATGTAAAGTTTTAATGTTTTTGTTTAAATATTATTTGTTTTAAATTGAGCAATATATAAAAAAATAAATAAATAAAAGTTTGATATTTTCCACTCTTAAACACTAGGGGAGCAGCTGCTGAAATCCTGCTGTAGAGCTACTGTAGAAATAGCTCACATTACAGCTGCAGTAAGGCCCTGTGCGCACTCGAAAAAATGATTTTTCTCAAATTTCTTGAGTCTGAAAGATTAGAGCACTTGCGTTCAAAAAACGCACCAAAAAACGCATGCGTTTTTACCGCGTTTTTGATGCGTTTTTTTCCCGCAGGTTGGTTAGCTAAGGCAAAAAACGCAGGTACATGCAGAAAAGAAGTGACATGCTCATTCTTTTTCCTCAAGAAATTCTGCAGAAAGAATGTTCTTGAGAAAAAAAATGCAGTGTGCGCACAGCTATTTTTATTTTCCATAGGTTTTGCTGGGAAATGTCTGGAGAAAGGTTACAACCATTTTCTCAAGAAATTTCTGCAGCAAAAACACAAAAAAAGCGTGTAAGGCTATGTTCACACACTGCGTTTTTTACCTGCGTTTTGGGTCCGTTTTTGCTGCAGAAATTTCTTGAGAAATTCTTGTAACCTTTCTGCAGACATTCCCCAGCAAAACCTATGGCAAAAAAAATTAGCTGTGCACACACTGCGTTTTTTTCTTAAGAAAATTCTTTCAGTAGATTTTCTTAAGAAAAAGAATGAGCATGTCACTTCTTTTCTGCAGCTAACTGCGTTTTTTGCCATAGATAATTGGTACAATAACGCAGGGAGCAACCAGCGGTAAAAACGCACCAAAAACGCACCGAAAACGCGGCAAAAACGCAGGTGCGTTTTTGGTGCATTTTTTAACGCAGGTGCACTAATCCTTCACTCTTAAGAAATTTCTTAAGAAAAATCATTTTTCTAGTGTGAACATAGCCTAAAAACGCAGTGTGCACAGGGCCTAAAAGTGGGCAGAATGTGCTCTCCTGTGTGTGATGTCACCTCCCCCTCCCCTGATGTCACCTCCTCCAGTGTGTGATAAACCTCCCCCACCCCTCAATCTGGGTGTTTCCAAAAGGATATGAAAGAATGAAGTTTATGGTCACAGTGCGGAGCCATTTTGATGGTGACTGCAAAGTAATCCTAATGTCTAAAGTGTCACCAAGGACAGCTGCATAGTGCTCCCCAGATAGCGCTCTGCACTCCCCATACCAGCAATGCTCTGCCACACGGCCGCAATGCTGTGCCACCCGCTCGCCTGCAATGCTCTGCCGCACGCCTACCTGCCATGCTCTGCCGCAATGCTCTGCTGCACGCACGCCCACCATGCTCTGCCACATTGCTCTGCCACATGTACGCCTGCCTGCAATGTTCTGCCGCACGTGCCCCCCCCAAATGCTCTGCCGCACGGACGCGGCCCCCCAAATGCTCTGCCACACGGACGCACCCCCCTCAAATGCTCTGCCGCACGCACGCACCCCCCTCAAATGCTCTGCCGCACGCACGCGCCCCCCCAAATGCTCTGCCGCACGCGCCCCCCCAAATGCTCTGCCGCACGCACACCCCCCAAATGCTCTACAACACGCACGCCCCCCCAAATGCTCTGCCGCACGCATATCTATACCGCTCCTCAGTACACCGCACTCTACTGAGCTGAGGAGCGGAGGTCAGAGGTGAGCACATGAGTGTGGAGGGAGCAGCAGCGGGGATGGGGGGGGGAAGAGTGGCCGCGTAGAGGCGAGGGGGGGACAAAGGATAGCAGCGGGAGGGGGGGGGGAGTTTGCAGCTTCCCGACACTGGTACTCACATGCCCTGGCGGGTGACACGGGGAGAGTGCAGCGCACAGCATACGCTGTGAGCTCCACAAAGATGGCGGTGATCTCCTCCCTTTGCTGTGATCTGGACAGCCCAAGGGGCGCGTCCGGATCACAGCAGAAAGCAGACAAAGTGCAGGAGATAGGATTGGAGAGCGACAACTGTCTGCTATGCACAGGGGCTGACGTATTTGAGGTGAGGAACTGTTGTTACACATATAGTAAATCCAAGATGGCAGCGCCCAGTGTTTCAGTAAAACTAGAATTAGATAAAAATGAAATAAACAATTTAATTTTGTATTAAAAATACTTGATTTCATAATTACTATTAATACAAAAAATAAAAAACGCGACACCTTCCCTTTTAAAGGTCCCAAAGTCATATTTGGGACGCCTCAAGAAAAAATAAAAATAAATTCTCATAATGCAGACAAACAGGCATATAGCGGAAAAAGATAAAAGGGGGGGGAATATTGCAATCAAATTAACTTCTCAACAATAGCTTTTTATTTTACTGTACATCCTCTATATCTAAAGTACGATGCATGTCTACCCAGGGAGCACAAATTTCCAAAATTTGTCAGAGCAGCCCGTATCAAGAAAAATAATTCAACATGAAAAGTTATCATGTAGGTTATTGCTTTCCATTTATTAACGGAGTGGTTTTTCTTTATCGTTCCTATGGGAGACCCAGACCATGGGTGTATAGCTTCTGCCTCCGGAGGACACACAAAGTACTACACTCAAAAGTGTAGCTCCTCCCTCTGAGCTTATACACCCCCTGGAGAACCAGTTCTAACCAGTTTATCGCTTTGTGTTCAGGAGGTCATACATCCACACATGCATTCTCATTTGATTTTTCATTTTTGGAAAGAGTTTGAAGAAAAGCGGGTCCAAGCCTGGACCCCCGGCATGTCCCTTCTCACCCCACTGTGTCGGCGGTGCTGTTAAGGTTGATTCCCAGGCTGGAGCCTTACATGCCGTGCTCCTTCACCATCCCTCCGGGGCTCTGGCTTGAAGTGGGAGCCAACACGGTTCTCCATGCTTGGCAGGAGACCGGTCTCCATCCGCAGCCCTTCAGGACCCTGCTGGACCGGAGCACTCATCCCTCAGGGACTTGGAACCCTGCGTCTCAGCAAGCTAAGTACCTGAGACGTTTATATATGGGGGTCCCTTGTACTTTATTGTTGTGGGAGAGTGTGCTGAGTGATTTTTCTGACATTTCCGACGGGTTCTTTGGCTGTCGCCTGAGAACCGCGCCGATGGTGCCTGCGCGTCGGCCGCACCGCTCAAATTTAGGCCCTGGCTTCGCCGGAGGCCTACTTTCGGTTTCACTGCCCTCACATGTCATTCATGCAGAGGGACAGCGCGGCTCCGCCCAGCGGCCGTTCTACAAAGGGGAGAGACACTCCTCACTGAGTACATGTCTCCTCCCCTGTGAATCTCTTTGGCCCTCCAGATCCCGCTCTCAGAGTGAGTCCCGCCCCCTCTCTTCACTCCGGTGGCCATTTTCTCAGCGTTTTTCCCTGCGATCACCACTGGTCTGCAGCATCCCTGCTGAGGTGCTTGGGAGTCCGGGCTTCGGGATCTGGGGGGCACACAAACCGCTCCAGCGGTCTGTTAAGCCACAACCTCTGGTTGTGGACCTTCTGTATATACTCTCTGGGGGTTATTCTGGCAGAGCCCCCACTCCAGCAGCATGTCACACACGAGGAGCAAGGCTCCAAAGCTGTTTTTAGTATGCACTGCATGTAGGCTCCTACTTCCGGAACCGAGCACCTATCCACATTGTGATGCCTGCTCTAACCTGACGTTTCCTCAGCCTGAAATCGCACCCCCAGGGGTCTCTCAGGCTGCTCCGGCTCCTGTGGCTGAACCCCCGGCTTGGGTAGAATCCTTAACCAGGTCTATCTCCCAGTCTTTTGCTGACTCCATGGGACATCTGTCCAGGACTTTGCTGAGCATGCATCAGCCCCCTTCACATTGTGCCTCTGCTGCTAGGTCTCTCTCAGGACCGGAGCTCACAGAGGATTCATCATCTGGTCCCAGGCCCTGTCCTTCTAAAAAGAGACGCAGGGCTCCCTCTCCTTCGTCCCGCGGCTCGGTTTCAGAAGCTGACTCGCAGGATGAGGAGGATGCCTTTACTGGGGGCTCGGAGACTGCCTCCATGTGCCCCATTGGTCTGTCCGAAAGTGACTCAGATGTTAGTGATTTGATTGCGTCCATTAATTCTGTACTGGATCTCAATCCGCCAGTATCAGAGGAGCAACCCTCTCTGGCAGAAAAGCACCAGTTTACCTCGCCTAAGAGGACAAAGAGTGTGTTCTTTAACCACTCGAGTTTTCAGGCCACTGTGACCAAGCCCAGGGCCTGATCTGACAAACGCTTCCCTGAGCGTGGTTCTGATGACCGTTTTCCCTTTCCACCTGAGGTGGTCAAGGAGTGGGCTCATTCGCCAAAGGTAGACCCCCCGGTGTCTAGACTCTCAGCCCGGACCGTTGTATCAGTGGCTGATGGCACCTCGTTTAAGGATTCCACTGACTGCCAGGTTGACCTTCTGGCCAAATCCGTATATGAGGCGGCAGGGGCCTCGTTCGCCCCGACTTTTGCAGCAGTGTGGGCTCTCAAAGCCATCTCTGCTTCCCTAGAGGAGATGCATTCCCTCACTAAGCAATCTATGCCTGAGATGGTTGCCTTAACTTCCCAAGCTTCGGCTTTTTCATCCTATGCCATGTCTGCTATGCTGGAGGCTTCTCACCGCACTGCGGTGGCTTCGGCTAATTCCCTCGCTATCCGCAGGATCTTGTGGCTTCGAGAGTGGAAGGCAGATGCTTCTTCTAAGAAGTACCTTGCGGGGCTCCCTTTTGCTGGGTCCCGGCTGTTCGGAGAACAGCTGGATGAAATTATTAAGGAAGCTACTGGCGGGAAGAGTACTTCCATGCCACAAACCAAAACCAAGAAACCTGTCCAGGGTAGGAATCAGTCGAGGTTTCGTTCCTTTCGTTCCTCCAACTGGTCGTCCTCTAAGCCCTCGGCCTCATCCACTAACACTGCCAAGGACCAAAAATCCAGCTGGCGCACAAAAGCGCGTCCACAGAAGACCGCAGGTGCTGCTGCCACTAAGGCAGCCTCCTCGTGACTATCTGTCCGCGCCAGCAACGTCCTTAGTCGGTGGCAGGCTCTCCCACTTTGGCGACGTGTGGTTTCAACACGTCTCCGATCACTGGGTGCGGGATATCATCTCCCATGGCTACAGGATAGAATTCTCTTCCAGCCCGCCAAACATATTTTTTCTGTCAACTCCCCCCTGCTCCAAGGCCGCCGCCTTCTCTCAGGCCGTGGCATCCTTGCAGGCCAACGGAGTAATTGTACCGGTTCCCGCCCGGGAACAGTTCAGAGGTTTCTACTCAAATCTCTTCCTAGTCCCCAAAAAGGACGGTTCCTTCCGGCCCATCCTGGATCTGAAGCTTCTCAACAAGCATGTTCAGGTGCGGCATTTTCGCATGGAGTCTCTGCGGTCAGTCATTGCCTCAATGACCCAAGGGGATTTCCTGGCATCCATCAACATCAGAGATGCCTATCTGCATGTGCCAATTGCAGTTTCACACCAGCGTTGGCTACGTTTTGCAATCGGAGAGGAACATTTCCAATTCGTGGCTCTCCCCTTCGGGTTAGCCACGGCCCCTCGAGTATTCACCAAGGTCATGGCAGCAGTGGTTGCGGTTCTGCACCTACAGGGGTTGGTAGTGATTCCTTACCTGGACGACCTTTTAATCAAGGCTTCATCCAGCGCAGACTGTCAGCGGAGTGTCTCGCTCACTCTTGCCACTCTAGCCCAATTCGGGTGGATTGTCAATCTTCCCAAATCCTCTCTGACTCCGACCCAGAGTCTCACGTACCTAGGGATGCAGTTCGAGACTCTGCCGGCACTTGTGAAGTTGCCCTTAGTCAAACAGCAGTCCCTCCAACTGGCGGTCCGCGTTCTGCTGAGGCCCCGCCGTTATTCCATCAGGCACCTGATGCAGGTGCTGGGTCAGATGGTGGCATCAATAGAGGCTGTTCCCTTTGCCCAGTTTCATCTGCGGTCACTGCAGCTGGACATTCTCCGCTGCTGGGACAAGCGGCCTTCCTCCTTGCACAGGTTAGTGGCTCTGTCGCCACAGATCAGGAGCTCTCTTCAGTGGTGGCTTCGGCCCCTCTCTCTGTCTCAGGGACGCTCCTTCCTGACCCCGTCCTGGGTGATTCTCACCACGGATGCCAGTCTGTCCGGCTGTGGAGCGGTATGTCTCCTCCACCGAGTGCAGGGCACTTGGACTCCGTCCGAGTCAGCCCTCTCGATCAATGTGCTGGAAACAAGAGCTGTGCTTCTAGTTCTCCTAGCCTTTCACCACCTGTTGGCGGGCAAGCACATCCGAGTCCAGTCAGACAACGCGACAGCAGTTGCCTACATCAATCACCAAGGCGGGACACGCAGCCGCCTGGCAATGTTGGAGGTACAACGCATCCTTCAATGGACGGAGGACTCCAAGTCCACCATATCCGCAGTCCACATCCCAGGCGTGGAAAACTGGGAAGCAGATTATCTCAGCCGTCAAACCGTGGACAGTGGCGAGTGGTCCCTGCATCCGGCAGTGTTTCAGTCAATCTGCCACAAATGGGGCACTCCGGACGTGGACCTAATGGCATCCCGTCACAACAACAAGGTTCCGGTTTACGTGGCTCGCTCAGTTCAAGACTGGTCCCAGTTTCGTCTGTCCTACGTGTTTCCCCCTCTAGCTCTCTTGACCAGAGTTCTGCACAAGATCAGAATGGAGGGCCGTCGAGTCATTCTCATTGCTCCGGACTGGCCCAGGCGAGCTTGGTACCCAGACCTGCTCCATCTGTCCGTAGAGGTGCCGTGGCATCTTCCGGACCGTCCAGACCTTCTCTCACAAGGTCCGTTTTTCCGCCAGAATTCTGCGACTCTCAGATTGACGGTGTGGCTCTTGAGTCCTGGATCTTGACGGCTTCTGGTATCCCTCCTGAAGTCATCTCCACTATGACTCGGGCCCGTAAGTCTTCCTCTGCCAAGATCTTTCACAGGACTTGGAAGATTTTCCTGTCCTGGTGTCGCTCTTCCGGCCATTCTCCTTGGCCTTTTTCCTTGCCGACCCTTCTGTCTTTTCTACAGTCCGGTCTGCAGCTGGGATTTTCCCTCAACTCTCTCAAGGGACAAGTCTCGGCTCTGTCAGTGCTGTTCCAGCGGCGTATCGCCCGGCTGGCTCAGGTCCGCACCTTCATGCAAGGTGCGTCTCACATCATTCCGCCTTACCGGCGGCCCTTGGATCCCTGGGACCTCAATTTGGTTCTCACGGCTTTGCAGAAACCCCCCTTTGAACCTCTCAGGGAGGTTTCTTTGTTTCGTCTTTCACAGAAAGTGGTCTTTCTAGTAGCCATAACTTCCCTCAGGAGAGTCTCTGATTTAGCTGCGCTCTCTTCGGAGTCACCTTTTTTGGTTTTTCATCAAGACAAGGTGGTTCTCCGTCCGACTCCGGACTTTCTCCCTACGGTGGTTTCTCCTTTCCACCTTAACCAGGACATTACCCTTCCTTCCTTTTGTCCGGCTCCTGTTCATCGCTTTGAAAAAGCGTTGCATACTCTGGATCTGGTGCGGGCGCTCCGGATCTATGTGTCTCGCACCGCTGCTATTAGGCGGTGCACCTCTCTTTTTGTGCTAACCACAGGTCGGCGTAAGGGCCTCTCTGCTTCTAAGCCGACCTTAGCCCGTTGGATCAGGTCCACCATTTCGGAGGCCTACCTGTGTTCTCAGGTGCCTCCCACGCCGGGGATCAAGGCACACTCGACCAGAGCTGTCGGTGCCTCTTGGGCTTTCAGGCACCAGGCTACGGCTCTGCAAGTCTGTCAGGCTGCCACTTGGACTAGCCTGCATACCTTTTCAAAGCACTACCAAGTGCATGCTCATGCTTCGGCAGATGCGAGCTTGGGCAGACGCATCCTTCAGGCGGCTGTCGCCCACTTGTGAAGTTAGGCTCCGCCTACTTCTCAGTTTTTCTGTTTATTTTCACCCATGGACTGCTTTGAGACGTCTAATGTCTGGGTCTCCCATAGGAACGATAAAGAAAAAGAGAATTTTGTTTACTTACCGTAAATTCTTTTTCTTATAGTTCCGTATTGGGAGACCCAGCTCCCTCCCTTTTGCCTGTTGGCAGTTTCTTGTTCCGCGTGTTATCACCGGCTGTTGTCGTAGACAGAGACTCCGGTTGTTCCGGTTCTGGCTTTTTTACTTTTGGGTGGCTATTATTCGTCAGCTTTTGCACTAAACTGGTTAGAACTGGTTCTCCAGGGGGTGTATAAGCTCAGAGGGAGGAGCTACACTTTTGAGTGTAGTACTTTGTGTGTCCTCCGGAGGCAGAAGCTATACACCCAATGTCTGGGTCTCCCAATACGGAACTATAAGAAAAAGAATTTACGGTAAGTAAACAAAATTCTCTTTTTTTTTTTTAGACATCCAGTGGAAAGCAATTGCATTTCTGGCAACAAGTAAGGTTTCATTAATAGAAAGTCTAGTATGATATTGCCATTACTGCTCATGAAGTGGTCTGAGCAGTGTCAGTTTGGGTTCACATGTTAGATAAGGAGGAAAGGATTACAAATATAGCTGTACAAAAGACGCTACGGCAGGGGCTTCTCATATTAGATGCCAAAAGTCAGCAACTGCAGCATCACGACGATGGCGCTCTGTAGATGGCGCTCTGTAGATGGTATTCTGTAGATGGCGCTCTGTAGATGGCATTCTGTAGAATCATCAACAATCTTATATACGCAGATGATACAACATTGATAGCAACAACATAGATGGAATGAAGGACTTATTACAAAGTGTCAAGATGGAGAGCTCAAACATGGGACTCCTAATCAATACAAAGAAGACAAAGATATTGACTACTGTCAGGTATGACCGGGACACATTTGAGAAGGATGGTGAACTGAAAGTTGTAAAGGACAACTACCTACTCAGATCAATAATCATGCAAGATGTAGCGATGACAGCAGAAATCAATAGGAGCATAGCTATCGGCAAATCAACAATGAAGTCCCTGGACTAGGCCCTCAAATCGGTGAACATTTCACTGCTGACAATACACGGCTCATACATTGTGTGGTCTTTTCTGTAGTCACATATGGATGTAAAATCTGGACGATAAAGAAACAAGACAGAAGCAAAATTAACTGCTTCGAAATGTGGTGCTGAAGAAGGATGTTATCAATATGGATGGCAAGAAGAACAAACAAATCAATTTTGGAACAAGTCAAGCCAGACATGTCACTTTATGTGAGGATCACCAAGCTACGACTTGCCTCCTTTCGACTCTTCATATGAATACAGCAATCACTGGAGAAGGACACCATGGTCTGAGGACTAGAAGGGATAAGGCGAAGGGGAAAACCAGCAACCCAATGGCTTGATACTATCAAGATAATGGCGGAGAAGACCCTGGTGGACCTATCTAGGCTTGCACAGAGCATTCATCCATCAAGTCGCTGTGGCTAAAGATCGAGATGAAGACTGTTAACAAAATGGTATTCTACCCATAGTTTACAAACTCTGGGTCAGGTTGGTAAATAATTTTAAGTTGGATCATCCTATTGTGGACTGCTGATGAGACTGCAAAGCCCAAGCATATCACATCCTGACGATGATCTACATTCATTGAGGGATTAATCACTTCCACTTTGCCTCCACATTGGAGAGGAGTTAGCCTTGACTTCCAGTAGTTGTATGTATAAAGCAGAAGTACCGTATTTTTCGAACTATAAGACACACTTTTTTTCCCCAAATCTGGGGGTGCGTCTTATAGTCCGAATGTATGCTACAGGAAATGAGGGTGCTGTGGTGGAGCGGGTCATCGGCGGCACGAGCAGGGTGTAGCAGCACCTATTGTGACCACGTGGGCCCGCTCATTAGCATCATTTCATATGCACTGCATCCCGACGCCCATCATCTCTCAGCGCTGACAGGTGGGCGGGATGATGGGCGGGGATGCTCGCATAATTAACAGCTGGCCCGCGTGATCATCCCTGGCAACTATAGCCTGGAATGATCATTTGTGGCTATATTCACTGCCCCTGCGCATCATCATCAGCACGGGGGGCAGTGAATAAGTATAGTAAACTCACTGGCCACTGTTCCCTGCAGCATCGTGATGTCTTCCTGTCTGCCGGCCAGCTGATGTGTGTGAGGAGCGGTGCACACAGCGATGACGTCATTTCTGTGCGCACGGCTCTACACAGGTCAGCAGCGCTGCTGCTGGAACAGACAGGAAGACGAGCGATGCTGCTGGAGTGAGGAAAGGTGAGTATAAACGTTTAGTTTTTTGTGTGCCACAGAATAGGGGTATTTATCAGGATGCGGGCCATATACTATGATGGGGGCATATATCAGGATGTGGGCATATACCTGGATGGAGGCACATACCAAGATGGTGGACATATATACAAGGATGGGGATCATATACAAGGCAGGAGGATCATTACCAGGATGGGGTACCTTAGTTAGAGCATTTGGGGACATTACCCCCATACATTAGTGTCAGCAGTAGTAGATCCTCGCCCCATAACAGTGTGTCATGACCACATTTTTTGCTTAAAATTTTATTTTCCTGTTTTCCTCCTCTAAAACCAGGGTGCGTCTTATGGTCCGGTGCGTCTTATAATCCGAAAAATACGGTATGTTCTTTGGGACCATGAGTTTTTAAAATACCAATAAGGGGATATGATGAGATGGGAATAATGTGAGGGGGAAATTGTGAGTTGAACGCGTGTACAAGGAAAGACTCGCTGTTGTTCTTGGCAACCAGTCTTGTGCTTCACGGGATGATGATGATGACGGGAAGAATACAAATTTTGAGATCTCCATGATTGTTAAACGATCCGGATACTCATTATAGTATTAGATGCCTCTCTGCACTTTTTGTCAGTTAAAGTAGCTTTCTGCTTATGAAGTTCCACTTAAATATCAGGGAATATGCAGAGCGGACCAGTGTTATACAGTACAGACCAAAAGTTTGGACACACCTCATTCAAAGAGTTTTCTTTATTATCAAGACTCTAAAAATTGTAGATTCACATTGAAGGCATCAAAACTATGAATGAAAACATGTGGAATGAAATACTTAAAGTGTGAAACAACTGAAAGTATGTCTTATATTCTAGGTTCTTCAAAGTATCCACCTTTTGCTTTGATTACTGCTTTGCACACTCTTGGCATTCTCTTGATGAGCTTCAAGAGGTAGTCACCGGAAAT
This sequence comes from Anomaloglossus baeobatrachus, assembly GCF_048569485.1. Taxonomy (NCBI): domain Eukaryota; kingdom Metazoa; phylum Chordata; class Amphibia; order Anura; family Aromobatidae; genus Anomaloglossus; species Anomaloglossus baeobatrachus. The sequence continues at coordinate 119,637,949 of NC_134361.1, forward strand.
GGTTTTCCAACAGTCTTGAAGGAGTTCCCAGAGATGCTTAGCACTTGTTGGCCCTTTTGCCTTCACTCTGCAGTCCAGCCCACCCCAAACCATCTCGATTGGGTTCAGGTCTGGTGACTGTGGAGACCAGGTCATCTTGCGTAGCACCCCATCACTCTCCTTCTTAGTCAAATAGCCCTTACACAGCCTGGAGGTGGGTTTAGGGTCATTGTCCTGTTGAAAAATAAATGATGGTCCAACTAAACGCAAACCGGATGGAATAGCACGCCGCTGCAAGATGCTGTGGTAGGCATGCTGGTTCTGTATGCATTAAATTTTTAATAAATCGCCAACAGTGTCACCAGCAAAGCACCCTCACACCGTCACACCTCCTCCTCCATGATTCACGGTGGGAACCAGGCATGTAGAGTCCATCCGTTCACCTTTTCTACAAACACACAGTGGTTGGATCCAAAGATCTCAAATTTGGACTCAACAGACCAAAGCACAGATTTCCACTGGTCTAATGTCCATTCCTTGTGTTCTTTAGCCCAAACAAGTCTCTTCTGCTTCTTGCCTGTCCTTAGCAGTGGTTTCCTAGCAGCTATTTTACCATGAAGGCCTGCTGCACAAAGTCCCCTCTTAACAGCTGTTCTAGAGATGAGAAGGTGTGTCCAAACTTTTGGTCTGTACTGTAGGTCAGTGGTCCATTAGTCTAGCAGCACTTGTGACTGCATCAAGGTCTTTGGAGGTGAGTAGTCTGGCTAGAAAGGGACATACAGGAGCCCGTGTGGCAGGAACGAGGTGTGTAACCCTTTTCCACAAAAGGAGGATGAAAAAGAAGATTCCCTTAGAGTAGACATTTACTAAAGGTCTGTGAATGTGAGCCAATCATACATAGGGTGTTGCATCTTGCAATTTGTAGATTGCCTTTTGTTGCATTATATCAACATATTTTAGTTTTCTGAGAGACTTGGAAATGGGTTGAGCCGATAGACCCTGTTTTAAGTTCTCCAATCCTCTAGTTGTTTTATCTCTTGATGAATGAGACGCTCTTCAATTTTCCTACTGAGGGATGTCTTGGTGGCATGTATAGTGACCAGTAATTGTGCAGAAACTTTCCGGACGGTGGGTTCAGCCTCTGGATGGGTCTCACTATCTGTAGTAGGTGGAGGAGGTTCTCCTTATGTTTGGAGATAGTATTTTTAGGAGCTTGAAGGTTCCCTCTGTGCGATTCTGTGTCACTGTTTGATTTGTTTTCTCTGACACCTCATTGGGAGACACAGGACCATGGGTGTTATGCTGCTTATCCATAGGAGGACACTAAGTAGATGCAAAGATGTTAGCTCCTCCCCTGCAGTATACACCCCCTGGCCCAGCCAGGCTACTTCAGTTTTAGCCTAGTGTCTATTGGAGGCACATCTCTGCAGACTACTGCAGCAAGAATTTTTTGTTTTTAGAGGGCGACTGTTCCTTCGGGGACCGATTTCCCAAAACCATAAACAGGCGGGAACGCGGAGTATCGCATCCCCGTACCCCTCCTGCGACGCTGGATCCTGGGCTGTTACTCACTGGACAACAGGTCTCATGGCACTGATTTTCCAGGGCCCAGAGCAGATGAAAACTTCCTCAATCCCTCATGCAGGCTCTGAGTTGATACAGGTTCTGCACCAAGTGTCACCAGACTGCCATCTCCACAGGAGCTGAGGTGAGATCATTCCGATTTTTCCAGAGCACAGAGCAGATTAAAACTTCCTCACTCCCTCTGGCAGGGTCTGAGTTGATACAAGTTCTGCCAGCAGGCGTCAGAATCTGCACACTGGCTCCCTGACAGGAAATTGGAGAAAAGGTCACACTGACTGGATGCACATGGGCTGTGATTGCAGACTCCTGCATAGCATTCCACCTGTGGAGGCGGGAGGGGAGAGCTCCCAGGACTCAGTGCAGCCGCAGCTGTGGTAGACTTAGGCTGCTTTCACACCTCCGGTTTTTGCTATGCGGCACAATCCGGCACTTTGCAGGAAAAACGCAACCGTTTTTTTTTGCTGCCGGTTGCGTTTTTCCTGCATAGACTTACATTAATGCCGCATTGTGCTGCATGGGCTTGCGTTCAGTCCGGTTTTTGCCGCATGCGGCAGATTTAGCCGATGCGGCGGCCGGATGGAACGTTGCCTGGGACGTTTTTTTGTGCGGCAAAAAAAAAACGCAACGCGCCACATCCGGGTGATGTGGCGCTTTTCTTAATGCATCCCTATGGATGCCAGATGCGGCAAAAACCGCATCCGGACGCCGCATGCGGTTTTTGCCAGTGCGCATGCTCAGTAGCATGCCGCAAGCGGCAAAAACAAGACGGGCCGCATGTAAAAAACTTATGCAAAGGATGCGGTGTTTTCACCGCATCCGTTGCATAGGTTTCACAGCCGGATTGAGCCGCACGGCTCAAACCAGATGTGTGAAAGCAGCCTTATAGAGGTTTTTCTGTCCACCATTGTTGTGCAGGGCTGGAGGGGGAAGGGGGTCCCTTCCCACCATTTTGTTTTTTTGTTTATTATAGTTTCTCATGCCTTCTTGTCAGAGCTAAGCCCCGTCCCCTCCAACACTCGATAAGCCACGCCCCCCTCACACAGGAGCCCTGCAGAGCATTGCTCCCTTTTGCTGTGATCAGAGCCTGTGGGCGTCTCTCAGAGCTGGCTTCCTCCTTCCCACAGGAACTGTGACACAGGAGGGGGGGGAGGGCCATCAGTGTTCTGGGTGAGTTATAGCCTCACTTGCATATTAGCTATGCAGAGCATTGCTCCCTCATTACAATCAGTTTGTGCCTCTTCAGCCAGGGGCTGCAGTCACATGTTTTATGCCCTGCACAACTACAGCAACAACTATAAGGCGCTGAGCTACTAGGGGATGATAGCACCTCTTCCTTCTGTGAGTCCGGTACCCGTGTAGCTTACCCCCCCCACCCCCCGCCACCACCGCAGCAACCGCTGCCAGCCCAGAGCCTACGGCTCCCAGTCCCCCGGAATGGGCACAGTTCCCAGAACCTGGTGCTGGCTATGCAACATCGTCCTCACACCCCTCGGGGCCCCTGGACAGAACGCAGCCTGATGACACCTCTATAGAGGGTCCTTCTGATAAGAATCAGCCCTCTGCTTCACCGGTTGCAGATCAGAAAAAGGGCATGACCCCCATGGTTCTCCTTCTGGGGTACACAGATGGGGTTCTCCCACATGTTCCGCGGTCTCTGAGGAGCCGGAGGAAGGGGAATGATGTTTGTACTGGGATGATTCCTTGGTTTCAACCTCCCCGAGCGATCAAGCTGCGATGGACTTATTGCAGCAATCAACCAAAACTCTGCATGTGGAAGATCTCCCATCCACTATTACTGACCGTGCGGTCTCCTTTTAAAAGGGTGGAGAAACATCAAAAAAAAAAAGGGATTTTAACGCCGCTTCGGTATTCGTAAACTCATGGAGTCCCAGTACCCCTTTGGCTTAGCTGTCTCTAAGGGCTGGGCTGATCCGGCCTCGGTGGACCCTCACCCGGCTTCTGCCTGAAGAACCACTCCTGTCTTTTACTTGATGGATCCTCCTTCAAGGACCCGGCAGACAGACAAGTGGAGCAGCTCGATCGCTTTGCCTCGAGGCCGCGGGTCCCTCTCCCCTTCCGTGTGGGTCGCACAGGCACCAGGACCACCAGTTTCCCTCAGACCCTCACAGATGTAACAGTTCACATTGCTGCGGCGGCAGAGTACCTCATGCAGGCCTCCCTCGGCGCTGCTACCTGCGCAGTTATTGCCGCCTCAAATACCATAGCCATCCGTAAGGCCTTCTGGTTCCGATAATGGAGAACGGACTCTGTCTCTAAGAAGCCTCTCACAGTACTCCTTTCCAGACCGATGGTTTGCCGATCATCTGGACAGGCTCTTTTTTTGTCTGACGCCACGGGAGGAAAAGAGTACCTCCCTCCCCCAACTCTAGCCCAGGATGTTTTTTTACTAGACACGCAGGGCCCAACCTTCTCAGCCCTCCTCGAGTCCACCTCGTCCTGGCAGTCTAGACAAAGACCGAAGAGTCACGTCCTCCTCCATCTGGGCCACCGCCTCAGACCACAAATGGGTGTGATACCTTGTGTCTTCTGGTTACCACATTGAATTCTGTACCCGATTCCCTGGTCAGTCTTTTCTCTCAAAACCCCCCCGCCCCCCAAAGGCTCCAAAACACCACGAGGCCTTCTCCTCAGCAATACACTTCCTCCAAACGACGGGGGTGATGGTACCTGTTCCGGACGGCGAGAGGTTCAAGGCCTTCTATTACAACCTCTCGTGGTCCTCAAAAAAGGACGGGTCAGTTCGTCCCATCCTGGACCTCTAACACCTGAGCAAAACATGTGCACGTAAGGAGATTCAGAATGGACTTCCTAGGGTCCATTATTACCTTTTATGGTCGAAGGAGATTTCCTTGCCTCCCTAGCTATCAGGGACGCGTACCTGCACATACCCATCGTTCCAGCTCACCAAAAGGTCCTCCGCTTCGCGGTTCAGGACTTCTTTTTTTTTTTTTTCTCATTTGTGGCCCTACCCTTGGCTCTGCCACAGCACCAAGGGTCTTAACTAAGGTCATGGCGGCCGCCATGAGTGCCCTTCACGCCAGGAGAGTGGCTGTTCTACCTTGCTTGGATGACCTTCTCATCAAGGGCTCAATCAGCGTGCTGACCTCTGTGGGCACCCTATCCCGCTTAGGGCGGCTTCTGACTCAAGTCAAATCATCCCCGGTCCCGTCAAAATCCGTCACCTCCCTGGCCATGTCCCTGGACACTCTTCGGGGCTTGATATTTCCCCTCAAAACAAGGCGACTGCTCTACAACAAGCGGCACACTGCCCTCTACGTACTCCTCTTGCTCCATACGATTCAGTATGAGAGTGCTAGGTAGGATAGCGGCGGCTATAGAGGCAGTGCTGCTCGCTTAGCCACACCACCGCCCACTGCAGCTTGCCCTTCTAGCTGCCTGGGACAAGAGCCCCTCTTTCCTTGGACGAACTTTTCACCTGACACCTTCAGTCAGGTATGCGCTTTGCTGGTGGCTTCAGTCCTCTTCCATATCGAGAAGGAGTTTTTCTCCCCCAAGTGGACTGACTACTCCTGACCACGGACGTCAGCCTCTTAGTCTGGGGAGCAGCGTACTGGCTCCACACTGCTTCGGGACGTTGGACACCCCAGGAGTCTTCCCTTCCCAGAAATCATCCTGAAAATCAGCGCAATCTTCTCGCGCTCAGGTCATTCCCCCCTTCTGCTAGCAGGTCGTTTGATTCGGGTCCAATTGGACAATGCAACAGCTGTGGCACTGTGGCATAGGTCAATCGGCAGGGAGGTACCAGCAGCAAGACAGCTTATCTCGAGGTCCTCAGGATCCTTACCTGGGCCGAATCGACAGGGTTCTGTGTTTTTCAGCGTTACAAATACCGGGAGTAGAGAACTGGGCGGCGGACCTTCTAAGTCGCCAAGGACTGGCTGCCGGAGACTGGTTTCTCCACCCAGAAGTGTTCCCGCACATCTGCACTCACTGGAGTACACCAGACGTGGATCTAATGGCCTCAAGGTTGAACGCAAAGGTACTCGCGTTCTTAGCCAGGTCACGTGATCCACAGTCCATTGGCGCGGATACTCTAGTCTCCTGAAGTCGTTTCAGTCTGCCTTACATGTTTTTCGCCTCTGCCCCTGCTGCCGCGAGTAATCAGGAAGATCAAGGCAGAAGGGGTCCCTGTGATACTAATAGCACCGGACTAGCCCAGGTGCGCCGGGTATGCTGAATTAGTACAATTGCTCATGGCGCCTCGTAAGCATCCCAGACCTGCTGACCCAAGGGCCCATTTCCCATCAGAACTCCAGAGCCCTGAAGCTGACGGCCTGGCCATTGAGACCTGGACTTTAACAAGAGCGAGATCCTCTCCTGCGGTCATCTCCATCATGTACAGTGCCCGAAAGCCGGCCTTCATCCCGTTTTTACCACCGTACGGGAAAAACTTTCCTTTCCCAGTGCAGGGAATCTAATGTCCAACCTATGCCTCTGGCGATCCCCAGAATTCTTGATTTTTTTTTTTTTTTTCTTTGCAGTCAGGTTGCAAAAGGGGTTGACCCTCAGCTGCCTTAAGGGGCAGGTTTCATCTCTCTTGATATTCTATCAATACCGCCTAGCTTGCAATCCGCAAGTAAAGACTGTCCTCAAGGATGTTTCCCATCTAGTTTCCCTGTATAAACGGTCGCTGGACCCGTGGGACCTCAATCTCGTTTTGGACGGTATTCAGAGGTCCCCTTTTGAACCTCTTAAGGAATCTTCTCTTGCTCTTCTCTCCTGGAAGGTAACATTCTTAGTGGCGATTACGTCCATCAGACAAATTTCGGAACTGGCAGCACTCTCTTGCCGCAAACCCTTTCTGATCTTTCATCAGGACAAGGTGGTTCTACGCCCCCTTCCGGATTTTTTCCGAAGGTTACTTCCCCGTTTCATATGAACGAGGACATTGTTCTGCCTTCCTTTTCTCCACACCCAGTCCATGGGGTGGAAAGGGTCCTATATTCGCTAGACCTTGTGAGGGCTCTCAGATATTATGTACCTAGGACAGCCTCTTTAGGAACATAGACTCCTTGTTCGTCATTCCTGAAAGGCCTATGAAAGGACAGGCAGCTTCATAGGCAACGCTGGCTCGCTGGATTCGCTCTGTGATCCAGGAGGTCTACCGCTTGCAACTCAAGCCCATTCCTAGTGGGCTGCGGACTCATTCCACGCGAGCAGTTGGCGCCTCTTGGGCCATTAGGCATCAGGCTTCAGTGGAACAGAGGTGTAAGGCTGCGACCTGGTCTTGCCTACATACTGTTTCAAAGCATTACTGAGTCCATACCCAGGCTTCGGCTGAGGCGAACCTAGGTAGGAAAATTCTGAAAACGATAGTGGAGTAGTAGGCGCTCCTGGCTATCTGGGACTGGTTCCTAGTCCTTGGGTTGCGTTGTTTATTGTTTACCCACTCATGGACTGCTTTAGGACGTCCCATGGTCCTGTGTCCCCCAATGAGGCGTCAGAGAAAAACGGATTTTTGTGTACTCACCGTAAAATCGTTTTCTCTTAGCCATCATTGAGGGACACAGCACCCTCACTTTTGCCCTGTTGGGCCTTAGCTTTTTTCTGTCTCAGTACTATTTTGTTATGAGTATTCACTCACGTTTTTTGTTACTTGTTCTCCTACTGCTTGTGTACTAAAACTGAAGTAGCGTGGCTGGGCCAGGGGGTGTATACTGCAGGGGAGGAGCTAACATCTTTGCATCTACTTAGTGTCCTCCTATGGATAAGCAGCATAACACCCATGGTCCTGTGTCCCCCAATGATGGCTAAGAGAAAACGATTTTACGGTGAGTACACAAAAATCCGTTTTTTAAAGCTACTCATTGTATAAGGCGGGAAGGAGTTTTTATTATTTAACTTGCATGTTTTTATTAGGGTATATTCCCACGCTCCACATACACTGTGTTCTGGACGCCGCGTGTCTTCTCCTGCAGAGACTCAAGTATTCTCAGCGGCCCAAGCCCATGATCGGGGTTCAGGCAGCTGCGGACTTTCTCTCTGTTCTCCCTGCGGAGAACACTCGCGTCTCCTCAAGCATAGTTTGACACCCTGCAGCTCAAAAAGCTGCACCACAGGTCAGTTTACGCTGCGGGATAAACAAGCACAGTAAGCAGCAGGAGCTTTCTATTAATCCCATCCACTGTGCTTCTACTATACAATGCAGCGTTTTGGACACTGTGTATTTACGCTGCTAATCCCAATCATGGGAACCCGGCCTTAAAGAATTATAAAATTTAGCTTTATAACCCTGTAACAAAAATTTAAACAATGCAATAAAACATGCATCACCTTATACCATGAATGAAAAGAGCATGCAGAGTAATATTGAGCTACTTCTTCCAGTAGTTGTCTATAGGCACCAGGAAGGAAATGTTTTGTACAGAGTACAACACGAACCCTCTAATCTACCCATTGTCTATATTAGAGGAATGAGTACCTGGTAACCAATTGTCCAACAATGTCTCAATTTAGTTTTATATGCATATCCTCTATAATGCTGCCTTTTTGAAGGGAATCTGTCAGCAGGTTTTTGCTATCCCATCTGAGAGCAGCATGATGTAGGCAAAGAGATCCTGAATCCATAGTTACTTAGGTTGAAAAAAGGCCTAGGTCCATCTAGTTCAACCTTCCTCCACCAGTTCTACATTTGGTCACTAAGTCATTTATAACCAACAATGTTTTGTGTACTGAGGAAATCATCCAACCCTTTTTTAAAAGCTTTTATAGTTTCTATCATTACTACCTCTTGTGGTAGTGTATTCCACAGTCTGACTGCTCTAACTGTAAAGAACCCTTTCCTATTTAGCTGTCGGAATCGCTTTTCTTCCACTCGCAGTGAGTGCCCCCTGGTCCTTAGTATTGTCTTTGGAAGAAATAAGTCATGTGCCAGTCCTTTATATTGACCACACATGTGTTTATACATATAAATGAGATCTTCTCTGAGACGTCTTTTTTCTAAGCTAAACAAATCTAACTTTTTCAACCTCTCATATGGGAGGCCTTCCATCCCTTGTAGTAGTCTAGTTAGCCGCCTTTGAACTGACTCTAACTTCTGAATGTCCTTTTTAAAATGTGGAGCCCAAAACTGGATCCCATATTCTAGATGTGGCCTTACAAGTGATTTATAGAGTGGTAACAATACGTTGGGATCTAATCTCTCTTTTTATACACCCTAGAATCTTGTTTGCTTTAGCAGCTGCTGCCTGACATTGAGTGCTGCTGCTCAGCTTATTTGTAATGAGAATACCCAAGTCCTTCTCCTGTTCTGTAGTCCAGAGTTTACTTCCATTTAATGTATACTCAGTTATAGGATTACTCCGTCCTAGGTGCATTACTTTACATTTTTCAACATTAAATCTCATTTGCCAAGTATCTACCCATTCTGACATCTTATCCAGATCTTTTTGTAATATTGTACTATCAAGGTCAGTTTTTAATATCCTACATAGTTTGGTGTCATCAGCAAAGACTGACACTTTACTATCAATCCCATCCACAAGGGAGAGATAAAGAGATTTAAAAGAATAGGTCCTAGCACAGATCCCTGCGGCACCCCACTGCTGACTATAGCCCCTTTAGAGAATGTACCATTTATGACTACTCTTTGTTTCCTATCTTTTAGCCAATTCCTTACCCAGTTGCATATAGTTTCTCCTAGTCCTTGCTTCTGGAGCTTTAGTATAAGGCTATTATGTGGTACAGTATCAAATGCATTTGCAAAGTCCAAATAAATCACATCAGCTGCATTACCAATATCCAGGTTTGCACTTACCCTCTCGTAGATCTCGTAGAACCCCACCCAACAGGTTGGTTAGACACGACTTATCTTTCATAAATCCATGCTGTTTATCAGTTATTATATTATTTTCTGCAATATATTTTTGCATGTCATCCCTTAAAATGCCCTCAAAAACTTTGCATACTACTGATGTCAGGCTTACTGGACGGTAGTTGCCTGGATCTACCCTCTTACCTTTCTTAAATATCGGTACCACATCAGCAATCCTCCAATCCTGAGGCACCAACCCTGTTACAAGCGGGTCTAAGAAGATAAGATACAGCGGTCTGTCGATTACGGAGATCAATTCCCTCAATATTCATGGATGAATGCCATCTGGCCCACGGGATTTGTCAATATTTAATTTACTCAGACACAGGCGTACTTCTTCTTGTGTTAAATTAATTATATCGGGTGGTGAACTTTGATTTTTCACTTGTTGAATGATCCCTAGAACAGTCAGCTCCTTGGTGAACATAGATGAGAAGTGCCTGTTTAATATCTCAGTCTTTTGTTTGTCCTCTATAGCTAACTTGTTATTATATTTTAAGGGGCCGATACTATACTTTGTTTTCCTTTTGGCATTAATGTATTTTTAAAAGATTTTGGGATTTATTTTAATGTCCTTGGCGATTTTTGTTTCAGTAGCTAAATTTGCTTGCTTGATTTCTTTTTTACATTTCCTATTAATATCATACTTCTGAAATGCTGTTTCTGTATTCTCAGCCTTTAAGATTTTAAACGCTCTTTGTTTTTGTTTTATTATACTTTGTACAGTCTTATTTATCCATAGTGGTTTCTTTTTATTTCTGGACATTTTATTACCAGAGGGTATAAGTTTTTTACAGGACTCTAGTAGTATATCCTTAACCCCTTAACGACCCATGACGTACTAGATACGTCATGGATCGTGTTCCGGTAAGCCCCGCCCCCTGCCGCCGGTCGGCGGCGGCGATCGGCGCACATATCAGCTGTTATCAACAGCTGATATGTGTGCCTGCTAGCCGCGGGTGGAATCGCTTCCACCCGCGGCCATTAACCCCTTACATTTCGCTGCCAAAGTCTTGGCAGCGATATGTATATGGGCGCCGCCATGACAGTGACTTACCCCGCCCCCGCCGGAAGTCACGTGACATGATCACGTGACTTTCGGCGGTTGCCATGGTAGCACAGGGTCATGTGATGACGCCTGTGGCTAACATGAGTCACTTCCTCTCAATGCCGGAATACAGCCGGCATTGAAAGTGAAGCAGCAAATCTGCAGTTCTCAGCTCTGTAGCTGAGATCTGCAGATTGTGCAAAGCGATGGGATTGCTGATCGCAATAGCCCCCTAGGGGGACTAGTAAAATAAAAAAAAAAAGTAAAAAAAAAAGTTTTAAAAAATTAAAAAAACCTAAAAGTTCAAATCACCCCCCTTTCACCCCATTGAAAATTAAAGGGTTAAAAAAATAAAAAATACACACATATTTGGTATCGCCGCGTTCAGAAATGCCCGATCTATCAAAATATAAAATCAATGAATCTGATCAGTAAACGGCGTAGCGGCAAAAAATTCCAAACGCCAAAATTACGTTTTTTGGTCGCCGCAAATTTTGCGCAAAATGCAATAACAGGCGATCAAAACGTAGCATCTGCGCAAAAATGGTACCGTTAAGAACGTCAGGTCAAGACGCAAAAAATAAGCCATCACTGAGTCTCAGATCCTGAAAAATGAGAACGCTACGGGTTTTGGAAAATGGCGCAAGCTTGTGAATTTTTTTTAACCCCTTAGATACAAGTAAACCTATACATGTTTGGTGTCTATAAACTCGCACCGACCTGAGGCATCATACCCACACATCAGTTTTACCATATAGTGAACACGGTGAATAAAATATCCCAAAAACTATTGTACAATCCCACTTTTTTTGCAATTTTTCCGCACTTGGAATTTTTTTGCCGTTTTCCAGTACACTATATGGTAAAACTTATGGTTTCATTTAAAAGTACAACTCGTCCCGCAAAAAACAAGCCCTCATATGGAAAGATTGATGGAAAAATAAAAAAGTTACGCCTCTCGGAAGAAGGGGAGCAAAAAACAAAAACGCAAAAACGGAAAGTGCCCGGGGGCTGAAGGGGTTAAACTTACCGCATTTATGTTCAACGATGTATCAGATTACTGGGTGCATCTGTTCTGACACAATCAGAATTTTTAGATTTCGCCATCTAGCAGAGCCAAGAGAGCCCCCCCCCACCACCACCAGGTTCTTAGTAGAGATTTAACACTAGAAGTCCCAGGAATTTAGAGCTCCATAGGGTTCCAATGGTAGAAATGTCAAATGACCCCTCTCTGGGACTTCTAATGTTAAGGTGAACAGTGAGGAGTCAGAGGAGAGGATATGCTGGACTACTGTGAAGCTTGACACTGTAGTCTGAGCAATGAGAAGTCCTGCTGCTTTAACAAACATAAAAAATTAACAACAGATCGGGCCTTGAGAAGACAGGCATCCCTGAATTCTTTGTGTTAACCCCTTAACGACCTTTGACGTACTGAGTACGTCATGGTGACATGGTGCTAAACGGCCCATGACGTACTCAGTACGTCATGGCGAAATCGCGGTCCCGGAGCCCCGGGGAGTGAAATTTGTTTAATTAAACGGTAGATTCGGAAAGGAGGGGACCTCTGCCTGACCTCAGGAGGGGTGGTGTCTCCTCCCCGAACCTACAGAGGCTGTGATTGGCTGACAAACGCCGCTCAGCCAATTACAGTCACTGTAATGTGTCAGCCATTGAAAATGGCTGACACATTGAAATCCAGCCATAATCAGTGCTGCTGTAGCACTGATGACTGGCTGGAGCTGGGTGAACTTTGTTTCACCCACCCCCAGCTCTGATTGGAGAGACCGGCCTTGTGACCGATCTCTCCCAATCACTGTGGATCTTGTGCCGGTGACCGCTACCCTCAGCTTCACTCCGTCCGTGAAAGCTGATGAGAGCGGTCGCTGTAGGTGCCCATCGGTAAGTTATAGCCCCCCCCCGATCCACCGCTGCTGCCCGCCGATCCACCGCTGCTGCCCGCCGATCCACCGCTGCTCCCCGCCGATCCACCGCTGCTCCCCGCCGATCCACCGCTGCTGCCCGCCGATCCACCGCTGCTGCCCGCCGATTCACCGCTGCTCCCCACGATCCACCGCTGCTCCCCGCCGCTGTCCCTGCCCGCCACGCCGCTGTTCCCGCCGCTGTCCCTGCCCACCACGCCACTGTTCCCGCCGCTGTCCCTGCCCGCCACGCCGCTGTTCCCGCCGCTGTCCCTGCCCGCCACGCCGCTGTTCCCGCCGCTGTCCCTGCCCGCCACGCCGCTGTTCCCGCCGCTGCCCCTGCCCGCCACGCCGCTGTTCCCGCCGCTGTCCCTGCCCGCCACGCCGCTGTTCTCGCCGCTGTCCCTGCCCGCCACGCCGCTGTTCCCGCCGCTGTCCCTGCCCGCCACGCCGCTTTTCCCACCGCTGTCCCTGCCCGCCACGCCGCTATTCCCGCCACTGTCCCTGCCCGCCACGCCGCTTTACACGCCGCTGTCCCCGCCGCCACCGTCCCCTTTCAGTCGCACCCACCTTTTTCAGCCGCCGCTGCACCCGAACGGCCGCCGCCTCCATCGGCTGCCACTGCACCTAATCGGCTGCCGCCTTCCATGTGCTGCCTCCCCTCCCCCCCCTCCATGTGCTGCCTCCCCTCCCCCCCCTCCATGTGCTGCCTCCCCTCCCCCCCCCTCCATGTGCTGCCTCCCCTCCCCCCCTCCATGTGCTGCCTCCCCTCCCCCCCTCCATGTGCTGCCTCCCCTCCCCCCCCTCCATGTGCTGCCTCCCCTCCCCCCCCTCCATGTGCTGCCTCCCCTCCCCCCCCTCCATGTGCTGCCTCCCCTCCCCTCCCCCTCCATGTGCTGCCTCCCCCCCTCCATGTGCTGCCTCCCCTCCTCCCCCCCTCCATGTGCTGCCTCCCCTCCCCCCTCCATGTGCTGCCTCCCCTCCATGTGCTGCCTCCCCCCTCCCTCCATGTGCTGCCTCCTCTCCCCCCTCCCTCCATGTGCTGCCTCCTCTCCCCCCTCCCTCCATGTGCTGCCTCCTCTCCCCCCTCCCTCCATGTGCTGCCTCCTCTCCCCCCTCCCTCCATGTGCCGCCTCCTCTCCCCCCTCCCTCCATGTGCCGCCTCCTCTCCCCCCTCCCTCCATGTGCTGCCTCCTCTCCCCCCTCCCTCCATGTGCTGCCTCCCCTCCCCCCTCCTTCCATGTGCTGCCTCCCCTCCCCCCTCCCTCCATGTGCTGCCTTCCCCCCCTCCATGTGCCATCGCTCTCTCCCATCAGACTGCCCCCCTCCCTGATCTGCTGCCTGCTCTCTCCCATCCTTTTCACCCTCCTTCATCTGCTGCCTTTTCTGTCTGCTGTGATCCTGCTGCCTAGATCCATCCTGTAAGGTAGCTATCCCCAATCTCACCTCCCACCCCCCCATCCTCCGCCGCTCCTCCATCCGCTGCGCCCTTTCCCATCCTCCATCCGCTGCGCCTTTTCTCATCTGCCGCTCCTCCATCCGCTTCGCCTTTTCTCATCTGCGCTCCTCCATCCGCTGCGCCTTTTCTCATCTGCCGCTCCTCCATCCGCTGCGCCTTTTCCCATCCTCTGCCGCTCCTCCATCCGCTGCGCCTTTTCCCATCCTCTGCCGCTCCTCCATCCGCTGCGCCTTTTCCCATCCTCTGCCGCTCCTCCATCCGCTGCGCCTTTTCCCATCCTCTGCCGCTCCTCCACCCGCTGCGCCCTTTCCCATCTTCCATCCGCTGCGCCCTTTCTCATCTGCCGCCCCGCCCTCTCGCATCGCATTATCCAGCGCAGTTGCTCGCTTCCAGACTGCAGTGGATGATGCGATGCGAGACTCGTGCATTGCTCTCACGTTTGGCACTGGTCTTAGTGGCAGGCGCGCATTTTTTTTTTTTTTACTGATGTCTGTATTTTTTATTTCGCCAAACTAATTTTTTTTGTATGGGGGGGGTCTAGTTTCCAAAATGGGATCACATGTGGGGGAGCTCCATTGTTTAGGCACCTCAGGGGGTCTCCAAATGAAACATGGCGTCTGCTAATAATTCCAATCAATTTTACTGTGAAATGGCGCTCCTTCTCTTCTGAGCCCCGCCGTACGCCCAAACAATTGATTTCCACCACATATGAGATATCGTCGTACTCAGGAGAAATTGCACAATACATTTTATGGTGCATTTTTTCCTGATACCCTTGTGGAAAAAAAAGCTACCTGTTTGAAAAAACAATTTTGTGGTAAAAAAAAGAATAAAATATTTTCACGGCTGAACATTACAAACGTTTGTGAAGCCTCCAGGGGTTCAAAGTGCTCACTAAACAGCTAGATAAATTCCATGAGGGGTCTAGTTTCCAAAATGGGGTCAATTGTGGGGGAGCTCCATTGTTTAGGCACTTCAGGGGGGTCTCCAAACGCAACATGGCGTCCGCTAATAATTCCAATCAATTTTGCTGTGAAATGGCGCTCCTTGCCTTCCGAGTCCTGCCGTGCGCCCAAACATTTGATTTCCACCACATATGGGGTATCTGCGTACTCAGGAGAAAATGCACAATACATTTTATGGTGCATTTTTTCCTGATACCCTTGTGATAAAAAAAGCTACCTGGTTGAAGCAACAGTTTTGTGGTAAAAAAAATTTTTTTTCTTTTCACGGCTCAACGTTATAAACTTCTGTGAAGCCCCCAGGGGTTCAAAGTGCACATCAAACATCTAGAAAAAATATTTGAGGGCTCTAGTTTCCAAAATGGGGTCACTTATGGGGGAGCTCCATTGTTTAGGCACCTCGGGGAGTCTTCAAACCCGACATGGCGTCCGCTAATGAGGGCAGCTAATTTTGCACTCAAAAATTCAAATGGCGCTCCTTGCCTTCCGAGTCCTGCTGTGTGCCCAAACATTTGATTACCACCACATATGGGGTATCTGCGTACTCAGGAGAAAATGCACGATACATTTTATGATGCATTTTTCCTGATACCCTTGTGAAAATACTAATTTTTATGGCTAAAGTAACATTTTTGTGTTAAAAAAGTAAAATTTTCATTTTTTCGTCTACATTGCTTTGGTTGCTGTGAAGCTCCTAAAGGGTTAATAAACTTCTTGGATGTGGTTTTGAGCAGAGTGAGGGGTGCAGATTTTAGAATTGGGTCACTTTTGGGTATTTTCTGTCGCCTAGGTTTCTCAAATCACTCCAAATGTGATGTGGTACCTAAAAAATTTTTTTTGTAAATTTTGTTGGAAAAATGAGAAATTGGTGATGAACTTTGAACCCTTCTAACTTCCTAACGGAAATTTTTTTTTTTTTCAAAAATTGCGCTGGTGTAAAGTAGACATGTGGGAAATGTTATTTAGTAACTATTTTGTGTGACATATCTCTCAGATTTATGGGCATAAAATTTCAAATTTTGAAAATTGCAAAATTTTCAAAATTTTCGCCAAATTTCCGAAATTTTCACAAATAAACGCAAAACATATCGGCCTAAATTTACCACTGACATGAAGTACAATATGTCACGAAAAAACAATGTTAGAATCGCCAGGATCCGTTGAAGTGTTCCAGAGTTATAACCTGTCAAAGTGACACTGGTCAAAATTGCAAAAAATGGCCGGGTCTTTAAGGTGAAAACAGGCTGGGGGCTGAAGGGGTTAACACTTGCCTGCTGTCTTCAGATTAAATAGAAAAAACCTGCTGACAGATTCACTTTAAATATTTCAATAACCTATTACTCTGTTTTTGAACATTAAATAATGGAAATATCTCGAGTGTGTAATGTGATATACTAGCAATATGCCAATACACTCTGATCAGTGGAGCCTCTGACGGTCCAGGGAATGAATACAGGGATATGATTGGGGCACTTATGTAGTTTAAGATTTTAAAATTCAGTTTGTAGCTCTGCAATGTTAGTCCGTAGAAAGGTGAAAAAAAATCTCCATTTGGTGTAAGCCGGTTTCCTTAATCTTAGGGGAAAAATTCTTCACAATTCCAATAATGATTCTCTGGATCAATGACCAGTTTCTAGTAGTCCAGAAAACAGATCTTGTTTAGAATATTTAAAAATAAATAAATAAACTTAATTGAAGTAAGTAGTGTAACACCCTTTTTAATACATATTTTTTCTTGGTATAGATTATTCCAGGCATGATATAGATTTTTTTGTTTTATTTTCTTACATCGCCATATGCCCATTAAGTTTACCTTTTATAAT
Organism: Anomaloglossus baeobatrachus; assembly: GCF_048569485.1. Lineage (NCBI taxonomy): Eukaryota > Metazoa > Chordata > Amphibia > Anura > Aromobatidae > Anomaloglossus > Anomaloglossus baeobatrachus. The sequence goes on from NC_134361.1 coordinate 119,654,578, forward strand.
AGTGGAGAACCCCTTTAAATTTGCTTACAACTGTTGTTTTTCTTTTTTGTTTTTTTTTTCTTTTTCTACATTAAAGGGAATCTGTCACCAGGTTTTTGCCACCTAATCTGAGAGCAGCATAACATAGGGGCAGAGATCCCGATTGCAGCGATGTGTCACTTACTAGGATGCTTAGTGTAGTTTTGATAAAATCAGTGATTAATCAGCAGTAGATTATCATTAGAGGACTTGGCGTGCTGCAGGTAGTCCAGTATATTCATGATCCCTGTATAACTGCTAGTTCTGCATCAGAGAAAACATTGATTTTATCAAAATGACAGCAAACCGCTCAATAAGTGACACATCGCTGGAATCAGGGTCTCTGTCTCTGCATTATTCTGCTCTCAGATGGGGGGCAAAAACCTGGTGACAGATTCCCTTTAATAATGTATTGACTGACATGACAGAGCAGGGGGTTGGGGAGAGGCGCAATGATGATTGTGCGAGCAGTTTCTGTCACTTGCAGGACTCTGGATCTATCCATGATATGTGACAAATGCTGCTTGCCCAATCCTTGCTCCCTGCTACAGCTCTCCACTGCCAGGGTTGTCATACCATTACATCATGACATTACAGAGGCAGAAGACTGTGAGAGGGGTGCAGCAGGGAGCAGTGATCATCTGAGCAGCGTCTGTTAAATACATCACTCTGGGTCTATCCCAATTATCTGTGCATTATTCTCTGATAGCGGGGAGAGAACCAGAGTGTTCTATGTAAGAGTATTCCAGCTCTTCTCTACCGGTGCAGTAAGAAGAGACCTCTGTGTGATAGTTACAGATCAGCCCCCCCCAGGTCATAGTGAAAACAGCAGTTCTGCCCTTCTCTGGAGGCATTGGCTTTTTTCTTCTTCTTGTTTCATGCTGCCTACTTATAATAATAATAATAATAAAAAAGTTTTATTTCTATAGCGCCAACATATTCCGCAGCGCTTTACAATTCAGAGGGGACATGTACAGACAATATGAGACAATACAAAATAACAAAATTAAGATACCAGGAGGAGTGAGGACCCTGCTCGTAAGCTTACAGTCTATGAGGAAATAGGGGGGCACAAAAGGGGGAGGGGGGGAGAGGGGGGAGAAAAGCTTGTCATATATAATCCAGCCATCGATTTAATAGGGGATTCAAAACCAGCTGCATGAACCTGTCATTGGCCAGAATTTATACAGGTACAGGGGACAACAATTGGAAGTACATTTTATGTTATGAAGAGCAGAAAGGGTCTAGATTAGATCAAGGCAGTGAGGTGATAGGCCAGTCTAAAGAAATGCGTTTTTAGGGCCCGCTTAAAGGTGTGGATGTTAGGAATTAATCGGATTGTTCTTGGTAGTGTGTTCCAGAGCATTGGCGCAGCTCGTGAGAAATCTTGAAGACGGAAGTGGGAGGTTCGAATTGTTGAGTCTTAAGCTGGTGTCACACATAACGACGACGACAACGACGTCGCTGCTACGTCACCATTTTCTGTGACGTTGCAGCGACGTCCCGTCGCTGTCGCTGTGTGTGACATCCAGCAACGACCTGGCCCCTGCTGTGAGGTCGCCGGTCGTTGCTGAATGTCCAGCTTCATTTTTTGGTCGTCACTCTCCCGCTGTGACACACACATCGCTGTGTGTGACAGCGAGAGAGCGACGAAATGAAGCGATCAGGAGCCGGCACTGGCAGCTGCGGTAAGCTGTAACCAGCGTAAACATCGGGTAACCAAGGGAAGACCTTTCCCTGGTTACCCGATGTTTACGCTGGTTACCAGCCTCCGCTCTTGCTGCCAGTGCCGGCTCCTGCACTGTGACATGTGGCTGCAGTATGCATCGGGTAATTAACCCGATGCATACTGTAGCAAGGAGAGCAAGGAGCCAGCGCTAAGCAGTGTGCGCGGCTCCCTGCTCTCTGAACTGTGACATGTAGCTGCAGCACACATCGGGTTAATTAACCCGATGTGTGCTGCAGGAGAGCAAGGAGCCAGCGCTAAGCGCGGCTCCCTGCTCTCTGAACTGTGACATGTAGCTGCAGCACACATCGGGTTAATTAACCCGATGTGTGCTGCAGGAGAGCAAGGAGCCAGCGCTAAGCGCGGCTCCCTGCTCTCTGAACATGTAGCACAGCGACCTTATGATCGCTGCTTCTGCTGTGTTTGACAGCTAAGCAGCGATCATAACAGCGACTTACAAGGTCGCTGTTACGTCACCGAAAATGGTGACGTAACAGCGACGTCGTTGTCGCTGTCGTTTAGTGTGACACCAGCTTTAGGTCATTAGCAGAGCGGAGGGCACGGGTGGGGTGATAGACAGAGATGAGGGAGGAGATGTAGAGTGGTGCAGAACCGTGGAGAGCTTTGTGAGTGAGAGTGATAAGTGTATGTTGGATTCTGTAGCGGATAGGCAACCAGTGCAATGACTGGCACAGAGCAGAGCCATCAGTGAAGCAGTTGCAGAGGAAAATGATCCTGGCTGCGGCATTCAGAATGGATTGGAGAGGGGAGAGTTTAGTAACAGGGAGACCAATTAATAAAGAATTACAATAATCCAGGCAAGAATGAATGAGAGCGACAGTAAAGCGGGCTTTACACGCTACAATATCGCTAGCAATTGCACCCGCCCCCGTCGTGCATGCGATTTCGTGTGATCGCTGCCGCAGTGAAAATTATCGCTGCGGCAGCGTCACACGCACTTACCTGGTCGGCGTCGTCGCTGTGACTGCCGAATAATCCCTCCCTCAAGGGGGAGGGACGTTCGGCATCACAGTGACGTCACTAAGCGGCCGGCCAATCAAAGCGGAGGGGCGGAGATGACGTAACGTCCCACCCACCTCCTTTCTTCCGCATTGCGGCCGGCGGCAGGTAAGGAGACGTTCCTCGCTCCTGCGGTGTCACACACAGCGATGTGTGCTGCCGCAGGAGCGACGAACCACATCGATAATCAACTATTACCGATTTTTAGTTTTGGGACGACCTCTCCATGGTGAACGATTTTCACCATTTTTGAGGTCGCTTAAGGTCGCTGGTAAGTGTTACACGCTGCGATACCGTTAATGACGCCGGATGTGCGTCACTAACGTGACCCCGATGATAAAACATTAACGATATCGTAGTGTGTAAAGCCCCCTTAAGAGTTTTTGCAGAGTCAACGGTATCAATATAGCCACTGGTATGGTATTTATGGATTATCAAGACCGTATACAGCAAAAAAATACCTAAAACATAACCTTTAATAAGTCTCTTAAAAAAAGAGGTTCACTTTACCTCTGTTAAAACAAATATCTGTCACAAATACTGTCGTGCTATGGTACCCACTTCTTCTAATAAGGCATCAATCGACTCTGTTACGGAATATATATAAAACTGACCACCAGGCCAAAAAACTCTGTACAGAATCATAAATTGACAACACACCGGGGAAAAATTAGGTAAATGTCCCCACTGATGAGTTTGTCTATACAATTATGCAGTAGTCCTTTCAGACAGTTGTGCGGGACTAATGCAAATTAATAAGTGACCAGTTGATTGAATGTCACATATAACATTTCTGACCAACAAGCACCAGTGGTTCAGAACAAATGTGACAATGCTCACAAATACCCAACCTTCATCGGAGCATTGTGCATATAGAAAGATTGGAACAATGTCACCGGTTCTGGTGCATTCAGTTTCCACAGTTTCCCATCATTATAGGCATCTTCACAGTCCCTTTCACTCTGGATCTGGGATCCCTTTAGATTGGGGTCACTGTCTTTCCCAAATTCTCCTTCTCCCGACGCGTTTCATATGTCCCATAATCATCAGGGGAGTTAGAATGAGGAGATACAGGTTCCTGTTATGAAACCTTTCATGGGTTCACAGTGACAGCACGCATCATCCAGGCAACCAGTTTTGTGGCCTGGTGGTCAGTTTTATATATATATTCTGTAACAGAGTGCATTGATCACTTATTAGAAGAAGTGGGTACCATAGCACGACAGTCTTTGTGACAGATATTGGTTTTAACAGAGGTAAAGTGAACCTCTTTTTTAAGAGACTTATTAAAGGTTAGGTTTTAGGTACTTTTTGCTGTATACGGACAGAGTCAACGGTAAGAAAAGGTCGAATTCTAGAGATGTTTTTGAGGTGGAATTGACAAGAACGAGCAAGTGAACGAATGTGGGGAGTGAAGGAGAGATCGGAGTCAAATATAACCCCAAGATAGCAGGCGTGCTGCTGGGGCGTAATGGTAGAGCCACACACAGAAATAGTAATATTGGGTTTCGGAAGATTAGGAGAGGGAGGAAACGGAAGTTCAGTTTTTGACAGGTTCAGTTTTAGATAGAGGGAGGACATGATGTTGGAGACAGCGGACAGACAATCGGTAGTATTTTGCATTAGTGCAGGGGTGATGTCAGCAATAGATGTGTACAGTTGGGTGTCATCAGCATAGAGATGGTACTGGAAACCAAATCTGCTGATGGTTTGTCCAGTAGGGGCTGTGTATAGAGAGAACAGGAGGGGGCCTAGGACTGAACCCTGAGGAACCCCGATCGTAAGGGGAAGAGGAGAGGAAGAGGATCCAGCAAAGGATACAGTGAATGAGCGGTCAGAGAGGTAAGAGGAGAACCAGGAAAGCATGGTGTCCTTCAGCCCGATAGAGCGGAGCATAGTGAGGAGGAGCTGGTGATCCACAGTATCGAATGCAGCAGAGAGATCCAGGAGGATCAGTAGGGAGTGTAGTGACCATTAGATTTAGCTGTAAGTAGATCATTAGAGACTTTAGTAAGGGCAGTTTCAGTAGAATGTAAGGAGCGGAAACCGGATTGTAGAGGGTCGAGGAGAGAGTTATCTGACAGATAGCGAATTAGACGGGAGTGAACCAGGTGTTCCAGGAGTTTGGAGATGAAGGGGAGATTATAGACTGATCTGTAGTTAGCGGCACAATTTTGGTCCAGGGATGGTTTAAGTAATATGTGTATGCTGGCATGTTTGAAGGAGGAGGGAAAGACACCAGAGGCGAGAGAGAGATTGAATATTTTATTTAGGTGAGTGGTGACAGCTGGGGTGACAAATTTAAGGAGATGTGAGGGAATAGGGTCACTGGTGCAGGTAGCAGGGCGAGAAGATCAGAGGAGCTTGATGACTTCTTCTGTGACCGGATCAAAGAGTGAAAGTGAGCTAGATGAAGTGTAGGAGGGCAGACAATGTGTGGTGTTATGAGGCTGGGAGGAAATTTCCTGGCATATATGGTCAATTTTTTTCTTTAAAATAATTGGCCAGGTCATCTGTATGGAGGTTGGTGGTTGGGGCCAAAACTCTTGGTCCGAGGAGGGAATGGAAAGTATCAGAGTCATTTAGGATTGCTGGCTAGAGAGGTGATGAGGGTGTTAAAATATGCTTGTTTGGAGAGGTGAAGGGCACCATTGTATGTTTTGAGCATAAACTTATAGTGGATGAAATCTTTGGCAAGATTGAATTTTCTCCACAGACGTTCAGCGCACCTAGAACACCGCTGGAGAAAGCGTGTTTGCAACATGTGCCAGGGCTGCTGCCGTTTGCGCCGAGTTGCTCTGCGTGTAGCAGGTGCAGCTTCATCTAGGGCGTTCTGTGGGGTTTCATTGTAATGTTTTACAGCAGAGTCAGGACATGAGAGGAAGGATATTGGGGCCAGTGATGACTGCAACTTCTTCAGAAATTTCTGGGTATTAATGGCATGTATATTCCTATATGGGAGGTAAGGGGGGGTGTCCTGAGTGGGTTGACAGCTCTTGACTAAGAATGAAACAAGGTTTTGGTCAGAGAGATCGGGAGAGGGGAGTTAGTGAAATCATGCACTGAGCAGAGACAGGAGAAGACCAGGTCCAGCGTATTCCCACCTTCATGTATAGGAGAGTTAGTTAGTTGTGAAAGGCCAAGAGAGGAGGTTAGAGATAAAAGATGAGTGGCAGCTGGGGAGGGGGGATCATCAATAGGAATATTAAAGTCCCCCATGACAAGAGTGGGGAGGTCACAGGCTAGGAAATGTGGGAGCCAGGTGGCGAAATGATCCAAGAACTGACTGGTTGGGCCTGGAGGGCGATACACAACTGCTACTTGCAGGGAGAAGGGTCTTTAAAGCCTGACAGTGTGAACCTCAAAAGAAGGGAAGATAAGTGAGGGAACAGGAGGCATGACCTGAAAAGTGCAGTTTGGGGAAAGCATCAGACCAACACCTCCACCTGATCTGTTGTCAAGTCTAGGGGTGTGTGAAAATTGTAGGCCACCATATGAGAGAGCAGCAGTGGTGGTGTCTGACTGCTGAATCCAGGTCTAAGTAAGAGCCAGGAGGTTGAGGGAATTGGAAAGGAAGAAGTCATGGATGAAGGAGAGTTTGTTACATACTGAGCGTGAGTTCCAAAGGGCACAGTTAAAAGAGACAGAAGGTATGCAACGAATATGAATGAGATTTAGGGGGTTTCTGAGTATGCCAGGGAAGGAATTGAGCTTACTATTATAAGAAGGTCCTGGATTAGGTGCAGTATCTCCTACTAAAAGGAGAAGGAGAATAGAGAGAGTGAGCATGTGTTTAAGAGATTTATGAGAATGTCTATTACGTTGCATGGTGGGAGTGGATGGATCTGGATGGTTTATAATTTGGAAAAGTGCATGAGAGCAGTATATAGGAGAGGAGAGAAGGACTTATGATTGGGCAACATCGTACAGGGGAAAAGTAAACTCTCCCAGAGGAGAATCTTTAATGCCCCCTTGGTTAGTGTATTTGGTCCCATAAACTTCGGAAACCAATATTGCCGCAATGGAGAGGAAAACTAATAAATTGTAGTTTTCAATTTTTTAAGCTCTTCAGCCCTTAAACTGGCTACTATTGCACGATTAAACATGTAAACATTTGTTGAAAGATCCTCTTTAATCAATGCATACACATAAAGGTCCTCTTTAAGCAATGCATACACATAAAGGTCCTCTTTAAGCAATACATACACATAAAGGTCCTCTTTAAGCAATGCATACACATAAAGGTCCTCTTTAATCAATGCATACACATAAAGGTCCTCTTTAAGCAATGCATACACATAAAGGTCCTCTTTAAGCAATGCATACACATAAAGGTCCTCTTTAAGCAATGCATACACATAAAGGTCCTCTTTAAGCAATGCATACACATAAAGGTCCTCTTTAAGCAATGCATACACATAAAGGTCCTTTCATTGTAAAACCTTTTTGAGTTTGGATGGAAACCAGATAAAAGCCTGCCCTCAGGAAGTAAAACTCTCCCAAGACTTCCACATAGCTAAAGCTCCTTTTATTTAGTGATGCTATATGCAGTCCTTGTTTTCGGGATTAAAATGGTGTGTGTAGGAACGTCCCGCTTGTTCTTTCCTCCTGCTCCTTTTGGACAGGCGTCAGGTTTTCCTTTGATGCAATTTGTTCTCTTTAGTGTGTTTGACGAGTTGCAAAATCATTACAGAGAGATTGCCTGGTTCGGTTTTGCGAAGGCTTTCCTGAGCGCACTTCAACAAGCGCTCTGCAATTGTGTGCATTGAGTGGGAAGTGTAAAGAGTGGCAGATTGAGCATCTGATGAAAGGTGTTGTGTCTACCAATACACACGGCCTTAATTACTTTCCCATTGTTTGTGCTTGGTAAGGATGATACGATACTCCGGCCCTCAGTTTATTTCATGAACATGCTGGGTATAAATGTTTTCTCTGCTCTTCATCTGCCGCCCGTTCTGTTTGCTAATGTAACATCTGAGCTGGTTTCGTTACAGCTTGTAGTGAGCAGGACTCGGAGTCTGGAGCGCGGCTCACGTGCCGGATTCTGCTTCATCTGTTTAGGACGCCTCAGCTGAACCCCTATGAACCAGACAGCAGTAAGTGTACAGTTTATATGGTGAATTAGTATTGAGAGGTAAAAATAAATCATTTTGGTTTTCATCATGGGGTTTTTTTCTTTTTCAGATAAAGCAACATTTGGCATTCGCTCGTCTTGTGACCGTCATCTTCTAGCCGCATCTCAGAATCGCATCGTACCAGGAGCACTTTTTGCTGTTCTCAAGGCAATATTCATGCTGGGTCAGTTGTATTTTCTTTTCTTTTTCTTTTTTTTTGTGAGGAGGTGTATCATTGTAACATGACTGTAATGGCCTCCCAGGCATGTTCCAATACTGGTAAAGGAAGTGTTTGGGACCTTAGCATCGTAAAAAATGGAAAAGCTTAAACTTGATAACCTTCTTTAGTGCACAACAATACATCAATCTTTTCTAGTGTCGGGCAAGGGTCAGACCACGTGGGTGTCCATGTTCATGGCTTCATTAGGAGCCTCTGTTGTAAACTATACTATTATGTTTGGCAAAAAGACAGACCGCTGGAAAGAAACTGAGTCCACATTTTCTTGTATTTGGGCGCCACATAACTGAAGCCAGTGACTATCGGCTTGCTTTTATACTGCTTTAAAGATTTCAAACGCAAACCCCAACAATTGTGGATCATGGTGTAGATGTCGTCCAAACTTGGCCCCAGAAAAGCTTGTGCTTCCCATTACTTCATCACTTTTAACAGGGTAAGAGCAAATTCAGACATCTATGCAAATTGGACTTTACTTAAAGGAAATTTGTCACCAATTTTGCAACCTAATCTGAGAGCAGCATAACGTAGAGGCAGAGACCCTGATTCCAGTGATGCATCACTTACTGGGCTGCTTAGTGTAGTTTTGATAAAATCACTGTTTAATCGGCAGGTAGTCCACCATATTCATATCTGCTAGATCTGCAGCAGAGAAAACATTGATTTTATCAAAATAACAGCAAACAGCTCCGTAAGTGACACCGCTGGAATCAGGATCTCTGTCTCTACATTATGCTGCTCTCAGATGAGGTAGCAAAAACCTGGTGACAGATTCCCTTTAAGTAGAGAAGGAAAAAGAGGTATACTGTACAGGGATCACTACACAAATTAGAAAAGTGAAAAAACTTTATTTGTATACACAAGGTGGACAAATCCTGGCTCAAAGAGTGACAGGAGCACACAGTTGGACAACTTTAAAAACAATTAAAAAGCCAGAGGCATCAATCCCCAACAGACCGGCCTCTAGAAAGGATGTCACAATAATAGTATTATACATATATGTAGGTACAAAAATGAAACACTCCTTTCTAAATATACCGTATTTTTCGGACTATAAGACGCACCGGACTATAAGACGCACCCTGGTTTTAGAGGAGGAAAATAGGAAAATGAAATTTTAAGCAAAAAATGTGGTCATGACACACTGTCATGGGGCAAGGATCTGCTGCTGACACTGTTATGGGGGTAATGTCCCCAAATTCTCTACTAAGGTGCCGCATCCTGGTAATGATCCTCCCTGCCTGGTATATACAGTATATGTCCCTCATCCGCTATACACCGTAATCCTGCCATATGGCCGCATCCTGCTATATACTGGCATGTGGCCGCATCCTGCTATATAACCCATCATGGCATATGGCCCCATCCGGCTCATAATATGCCCCCATCCTGCTCATAATATGCCCCCATCCGGCTCATAATATGCCCCATCCGGCTCATAATATGCCCCCATCCGGCTCATCATATGCCCCCATCCGGCTCATCATATGCCCCCATCTGGCTCATCATATGCCCCCATCCGGCTCATAATATGCCCCCATCCGGCTCATAATATGCCCCCATCCGGCTCATAATATGCCCCCATCCGGCTCATAATATGCCCCCATCTGGCTCATAATATGCCCCCATCCGGCTCATCATATGCCCCCATCCGGCTCATCATATGCCCCCATCCGGCTCATCATATGCCCCCATCCGGCTCATCATATGCTCCCATCCGGCTCATCATATGCCCCCATCCGGCTCATCATATGCCCCCATCCTGCTCATAATATGCCCCCATCCGGCTCATAATATGCCCCCATCCGGCTCATAATATGCCCCCATCCGGCTCATAATATGCCCCCATCTGGCTCATCATATGCCCACATCCGGCTCATCATATGCCCCCATCCTGCTCATCATATGCCCCCATCCTGCTCATCATATGCCCCCATCCGGCTCATCATATGCCCCCATCCTGCTCATAATATGCCCCCATCCGGCTCATAATATGCCCCCATCCGGCTCATAATATGCCCCCATCCGGCTCATAATATGCCCCCATCCGGCTCATCATATGCCCACATCCGGCTCATCATATGCCCCCATCCGACTCATCATATGCCCCCATCCTGCTCATCATATGCCCCCATCCTGCTCATAATATGCCCCCATCCTGCTCATAATATGCCCCCATCCGGCTCATAATATGCCCCCATCCGGCTCATAATATGCCCCCATCCGGCTCATAATATGCCCCCATCCGGCTCATAATATGCCCCCATCCGGCTCATAATATGCCCCCATCCGGCTCATAATATGCCCCCATCCGGCTCATAATATGCCCCCATCCTGGTGTATGGCCGCATCCTGTGGCACATAAAAAAAATAAACGTTCATACTCACCTCACTTTACCTCACTCCCTGCAGCATCGCTCGTCCTTCCGTCTGTGTCAGCGGCAGCGCCGCTGATTGGAGCCGTCCCCATTACCCTGCTGGATCGCGATCATCTCCTGTGTCTGTCCCAGTGTCCCGGCCGCTGCGTGTGGACACGTGCGCACAGCGATGACGTCATCGCTGTGCGGACGCTAGTCTCCACTCAGCTGCCGGCACAAACACAGGAGATGATCGCGATCCAGCAGGGTAATGGGGACGGCTCCAATCAGCGGCGCTGCCGCTGACACAGACGGAAGGACGAGCGATGCTGCAGGGAACAGTGAGTACTGTACACTCACTGATTCACTGCTCCCCGCGCTGATGATGACGCGCGGGGAGCAGTGAATACAGCCGCACATGATCACTCCAGGCCGTAGTTGCCAGGGGTGATCACGCGAGCCGGCTGTTTATCCCCCGCCCATCATCCCGCCCACCTGTCAGCGCCGGCTTCAGCGCTGAGGGATGATGGGCGGGGGATGGACGTGCATATTAAATGAGCGGGTCCACGTGGTCACGGCAGGCTGCTACAGCCTGCTCGTGCCCCCGATGACCCGCTCCACCGCAGCACCCACATTCCCCGCAGCCACATTCAGACCATAAGACGCACCACCCACTTTCCCCCAACATTTGGGGGAAAAAAAGTGCGTCTTATGGTCCGAAAAATACGGTAGTTGTTATCACGTTCCCTCTCTCCCCTATTGTGTAATCACATACCCTTCCTCTCCTTCTATTGGACAAGACAGGTAAATCTCATTGGCAACAAGAATTAATGCATAGAGAAATGATATATGAGCTCAGATGGACAAGTGTCCCATATGTTCAGCATACAATGATGTGCAATACAGCATACATGTCCTATAAACATATATGAATAAATACTTCATATAGGCATCCTGCTTAGCAAAATATAATAATGTGTAATACAGCATATATGTCCAACTAACATATGATACATAAATGCCTCATATCGGCATCCCGCTTAGACACGTGTGACAAAGAGTTGGGTCAGCTGGAACATGCAGAATAAAATACATGGGTGACGCGTGAATAATGGTCTCGAATTATATTGCGTTACCCGTACACATAGAAGAGACAATCAATCTCAGACATCAACTTACTGACATAAAAAGGTATGTATCAGATTAAAGCATAAAGTTGCCACCTAATGGTCCCAAAGGGGGATAATCACTCACAATAGAGTAGAGTCACACACTCCACAGGGTTAAATCAGATCACCCTGATAAGCAGGTTAGTCAAAGGACAAAGCTGCAGGTCTCAGCCAAGAAGTATATATATGTTATGAGATGACTAGGAATATCCTAGCATCTGTGGTTGCAAATGCAGTAGATGGAGGAGGGGATCAGGTCCATACTTACAATCAATAGGACCAAGGGGGATGGGAAGGTATATGTGAGGGGGAGGAGAGATTTGACAGCATGAAAACCCCACGCATATCGCCACTCCTTGTGTGGCTTCCTCAGGGGAAAGAATAAGTGCACATAAGGTCCTGTCGGCAGTGAGTGCCTACAATGGCAGCGTGTCACTGTTGCACTGACTGCATCGCAGGCACTCACTGCCGACAGGACCTCCTTTACTGCATACTGTAGCGATCTGGGACATCAGCTGGACCCCCATACGGAATTACAGACTTATCCACTTACCTGTGGGGCAAATGAGAGGATGATGAGATTGATGGCCTAATCAATCAGACACATCCTGAAATTCATATATCCCCTGATGAACCCCGACACATCGGGAGGAAACGCGTCGGGATCAACATCAGTCCTGGCAGATAAGTACTGGGACTCTCAGGCCTATCATCTATATATGTAGGTTAGGACCCTAACCTTACTTATCCCCCATCTATCATAGCCAGCTAGTATTCTGTGCAATTTTGGATTGATATATCTTGTATGGGATCAGGGTCTAACCTTGGATTATGATCTGTGACATATGACTGTATAATCACTTCAGCACATTGCACTTGGTGGTGGTGTAGGTCATGTGATAGTGACAGGGGCAAATAGGGATAGCCGCTGAGGAACGGGGGCACCCAAAACATTAAGGTGAATTTAACCTCCGTTGTCAGGAAAGGATCAGCTTTAGGGAGCATCAGGCCCTTTATCCTGAATATTGTGATATCTTATGCATATATATATATATATATATATATATATATATATATATATTTGACAGCCCCTAAATAGGAGCGACACAATCGCACGCCAGTATTGCCCACTGCCCTATTCAGAACCTCACCTGTTTTATGCACTTCACGACATTGGTCAGTGACTTCACAATTGGGTATGGCCCTAGTGTTCATATCTGGGAAAGACTATTTTTAATGGATTTAATAAACGTGATGTTTTAGAGGTTTTTTTCTTTGGTTTGATATAATTAATCCTCTTTACTATACACTATGATTTATGGTCTTTATACTATTCTGAAAATAGACTAATTAAAAAATGACAGTTGCAAACTACGTCTGAGGCCATAGTGTAAGATCAGTCAGTGTGCATGAAGTATTACAATTCAGGCTTCTAGTTGATGCTTCATTAGAAATGTGTTGCTATTGGTTTGCTTGCTGTGAAGGCTGCATGATTTTGCAAGCTAATGGCTCGCCTAACAGTAAGCATTCCCTAATGATGCAACAGAAGGCGTCTGCGACATTTAGGAAGAGCATCTCTACAGACACAGCCTGGATGTCCGCGACACGTGTGCAAGCGTCTCATCAGCCCTAATTCAGATTGTTTTCTCAAGGTGAACTTGATTGGTCGTCATATTCCCATTTGGATCATTGTCACTATACAAGATGCATCATTATTATCCACTTCTGATTAGCGATATTTGCCCTCTATTCAGTCTTACGAGCGTGCCATACAATGGTAAGGGCTATTATATACAGTATGTGAGACATTATACAGTTTTACATTGAAATAATTTTCTGAGATAGCTAAAATGTCAGTATAGACAAATGTAGGGGATAAAAAGTTGTGACTGGATCGTTCATGAGGTTAATTTCCACCCTGACATAATCTATGTAGATGAGTTTTTTGGGGGGTTCTTCAATAACTTTCTTCTTTTGCTCCCATTTTCCTCCCCATTTCACACCGGCAGAGTTAATCTTCTATTTTTTTATGCTGTTTGAAATGTTTAAAGGGGTTTTCTGGGACTTTTAAACTAATGCCCTATCCTTAAGATAAGTCATGAATGTCTGATCACTGAGGGAAGGGGGGGTGACACCTGGTGTAGGCTGTGTCTGGAATTGCTCAGTTGTAGAGCTAGCCAGCCCAGCTGCATCAATGGCATGGCGGCCGAGAAATGCACTTTTGCCCCTATTGATTCAAACATGGAGCAGATATGCTTTACCTGTCTGTGGCTACGATACAATTGGCAGAGCTGTGCTGTGCAGCTCCGGCACTGAGCAATTTTGACTCTCGCCAGCTTGATGAACAGCTGACCAGCGGGGCTGCTTGATGTCGAACCCCCAAAGATCAGACATTGATGAGCTATCCTTAGGACAGGTCGTCATCAATGTAAAAAGCCCCGGACAACCCTTTTAGGGTAATATGTGTATCAGTGGTAACAGGGATGTGATACATTGTGTAAAGCGCTACAGATTATGTTCACATCATAAAAATACCTGTTTAATAGGGTTTCCATGTCTCATTACATTGTGTTTTCCAGGTGATGCAGAGCTCCAAGGCTCTGGCTTTTCATTACCTGCCAATACTGAAGATATTACTGATGAAGATTTGGCGTCTAACAGGCCAGGCGGGCGATCTGTATCCATAGAGACCGCAAGTTTAGATGTGTATGCCAAATATGTTTTGCGCAGCATCTGCCAACAGGTGAGCCATTGTTAGCGTGCTGCATGTAGGACACTGTCTGGTGAAAAAGCGTTCTCTACTTTTGTTTTGTGCGGTGTATATGACCTCTTTATACTTATGCATGCGTTTTCTCCCTTGATTGCTCCTTTTTTCAGGAATGGGTAGGGGAGAGATGTGTTCGCTCCCTGTGTGAAGACTCCATTGATCTCCAGGACCCTGTTCTCAGCAGCGCTCAGGCCCAGCGGCTCATGCAGTTGATTTGTTATCCACATAGGCTAAGTGATGCAGAACAAGGGGAAAACCCTCAGAGACAGCGCATCAAGCACATCTTACAGGTAGCGTCAGGGATCAAGAATGTACACAGACAAAAGTTCTGTTTTCAAAGCTGCTTTTTATGGTGGGTTAGAAAATGAAAGCGGGCAATAAGTGAATTGATTTCTGAAATTGCTATAGAAAAAAAACCTGCCATAGTACTGCCTAGCTATTGACATGCCTAAACTATTTATCGGGAATGCAATGGTGTCTCAGGCTTCTCTATTTTATTAGTGTGAATATGCTGACTGATCTCATTTTACCATGCTAGTGAGTGTAACAGTCCCGCTCAGTCCCAAAACGCCTCCCCAAGAACTGTTCTACTTACTAACATGGTAAAACACGACACCTGTCAGTTTACTTAAATACATTGTAACACAAATATATAATGGGTGAGTATGTCTATACTATATACCGCCTATATTGCCAAATATATATTATTCAAACATCGTCACCCTTCTGATTTTGGCCTCCATTAGTCCTTTATTTGGAGATACCTACAGTCAAATGATTTGTACATTATGCACTCCTGCAATGCCAGATTTATTTCTGACTTTGTAATTTTGTAACGATCGCCCTGTATATTGATTTTCTCTCATCTTTAAACCTTTTCATTTGTTAAAAAAAATTCATTATCCAGTAGCATTCACTCCTTCCTCCCCCTTATTAAGGTTCTGACCTGACCAAAGATAAGTTATTCAAAAGATATAGATTGAAAAACAAACACTTCCATCATGGGTGATATTTTTACACCATTTTATTAGTTGCTGTGGATTTTCCCCTCTGGTATCTGTGCCATACAACATACCGCCATGGTAAGGCAATTCCAGTAAGAGAAAGGTGTAGACAGCCTTCCAGTTAGGTCTTTCTCACTCCTGCAGCGTGTCAGCTCAGTGGGAGAATGACTGGATCTGTAGTTAGAACTCTTCCCGTTTATCACACCCAATGACAAGTCTTTGGCGCTATATTTGTATAGTGTGTAATCTATTCTTATAGGTCTCTACTTCCCTTATACTATCACTATTTCTCATGGTTTCCACCCACTAGAGTCTGGATCAATGGACAATGCGTCAGTCAGCACTGGAGCTTCAACTGATGATCAAACAGACAGCTAACAATGTAAGAGAAGTAACGTTGTGTAGGGTTTTTTTTCTTCTACATTTTTATTTTTGTGCAAATTTAGTAAAGTCAAGTCTAAAACAAAGAATGTACAGGATGAATTCTGGAATACAAGTACTGCCACCAATTGACTGTAATGTTTACCATTAAAAATGGATATTAAGGCTACTTTCACATTGTGCTTTTACTTAGGTTCAGTGGTCCCGTCAGGGCATCTGTCCGAACCGCGCCCCCTCCCCCCCACAAAACGTGTTTCGGACGCATGCGCCGGCAGGGCCATTGACTATAATGGAGCAGACTCCATTAGCGTGTGCTCTGTCTTGCACCATTTTTGCACATATAGGTTTTCTGCAGGCAGACACCTGAATGTAGTTGACTACATTCAGGTGTCCGCCCTTCAGAAAACTTATATGTGCAAAAATGGTGCAAGACAGAGCACATTCAAACTGAGTTTGCTCCATTATAGTCAATGGCCCTGTCAGCGCATGCGTCCGAAACACGTTTTGCGGGGGGGAGGGGGTGCGGTTCAGACGGGTGCCCCAACGGGACCACTGAACCTAAGTAAAAGCACAATGTGAAAGGGGCCTAATTGTTAGATACCCATAGACTTCTGTTGTGTTAGCTGTGCGACACATATTAAGTGTAGACTTCAGAATATACCTTATTTTGTTTTTTGGTTTTCTTTTTCCTATTATTTTATAGGAAATGAATTCACTCTTGGAAAATATTGCAAAAGCTACAATTGAAGTGTTCCAGCAATCGGCTGAGAATGTCTGTGCACCCCCTGCTAACAATGCCCCCCCTAGCAATGCCCCAAGTACCAATGCCACTCCTAATGCCAAGTCTAAGCCTGTGCTCAGGTAAATGAGGATGGGTACGAAGTCCAACCTTGACTAGTCACGGCCGTTGTATTAAGCGCAGACTCCCATCTTTCACTTCTTCTCTTTTCAGTGCTCTGGAGAGATCTGGTGTGTGGCTTGTAGCTCCTCTGATTGCCAAGCTGCCGACATCAGTACAAGGTCATGTACTGAAAGCAGCTGGAGAGGAGCTGGAGAAAGGACAACATCTTGGATCATCTTCTCGAAAGGAGAGAGACCGCCAAAAGCAGAAAAGGTCAGTGCAAGTAACAGTGACTTTATGTGGCGGAATATAGAATATTGGAAGATTACAGTAAAGTGATTAGAATAATACATTGAAGATGGCAGTAAAATAAGACCTCTAATAATAATTCATTGAAGATGTCAGTAGACGTAGGCCTTAGACTATAACCATGCATTTATATATGGGTGTGGGTCATTTCATTTCAATTCGAACTCACGTCAGGTACTTTGTTTAGACTTTAGATTATTCCACATATTACTCTACCATATTTCAGCGACAGCATGATTGTTAACAATTGAGACTTGTTTTACATGGTTTTAATGAAATGTTCCATTTTTCTCCTTTCCTGGCAGTATGTCTCTTCTCAGTCAGCAGCCATTCTTGTCATTGGTACTAACCTGTTTGAAGGGGCAAGATGAACAGCGGGAGGGGCTGTTGACTTCTTTGTACGGCCAGGTACAACAGGTAAGGGATCATAATAGAGCAGTCTCCTGGATTCTGCTTGTGATTGACCATCTACGTGATTGACATGTTTAGTTTGTACAACTTATCGCGAAAAATCACGTAACCTTGCCAATAACTTCTTTGCATGCACCCTGTATTTTAGGAACAGATGTGTGTAACCCAGAATAAGGCACACTGGAAGGTGATCATACTCTTTATTATCAGAGAAACGTGTCTGGCATGAGGACATTAGTCCTTTCAGTTTGGCTCAAAGTCCATCTCCTGGCCCTCCCAATGTAACTCTTCTCAGACTGCCGTTGTTTTAACCTTTTATGAACGGATTGGGGGCAATTAATACCATCTTACCCGAAAATATCACAGTGTGTTATGTTATTTTTGGCTCCAAAAGAGCTTATATTCGGGGAATGACTTATATTTTATTACAGTGACTGGGTTGCCTGTTAATGAAAGATAAATATTCACCTCTCCCCCCCCCCCATAATCCAGCCCACTTCTCTGACCGTGTCAGTGATTGGAACTTTTGTTAACGAAGAATGAATATCCATCCTCTCCCCGCTCACCCCTCTGCGAGTGATTTGAAACTTGCATTAATGAATATTCACCCCGTTCCCCACCCACCCCTCTGCCAGCATCAGTGATTCACTCAGACTCTCATATTTCTGCCTGAGGATCACAGCACAATGCTCACACTGGCCAGCCGCTCTTCTGACCCAAATGTATCAGCATGTATTTCTATGCAGCTGTCACGCTTAGGGGAGGAGAGCCGCCGGCCAGTGCAAGGATTGCGCTGCGATCCTCAGACAGTAATGTGACAGTCTAAGGGAATCTCTGGCGCTGTGCAGAGAGGTGGGCGGGGAAGGGGTGAAAATTCATTTTTTACATTACACAAGCTCCAATCACTGACGACTGCACAGACAGGTGGGCGGAATTAAGGGCGGGGTGAGTGATGATTATTCATTCCATTAACTAGCTGGCATAAGACTAAACTTCGGGGCGTACAGCAACAAAACGGGGCAATGTACACCAATAAAAGTTACATGTCCTGAAAGAGCTCCCCAAGCCTGATTTTAGGATACTATTAGTATGATGTATAACCAGGGCTTATTTTTGGAGTAGGGCTTATATTTTAAGCATGTTTCAAAAAGGCTGAAAAATCCTGCTAGGTCTTATTTTCTAGGACATACTGCAGATTATTCGATGTTCTTTCAGTGGTAAAATTGCTTGAAACAACAAATTTGCAATTTATTTAAAAATCCAATCTGGTCACAAGAATAGAGGTATTTTTTTTATTTTGTTTCTTTCTGCCTGTTACCAGCCATGGCTGCAGTGCTGACCACATCTTTCCAATAGGGCTGAAAAGCGCACACTGTTTGCTCCGGCTAGATATTGTGCCACTGCCTCATTCAATGTCAGACAGCCAAAACCTCATATAGCAGCATGAGAGAGAGCACACAGTTACCACAGCATTGAAGAGTCGCTGGGCCAAAAAGTAAATCTAGCAGGAGTGCCCCTTCTCTAGCAAATAGGAAGCTAGAAGCCTGCAGAGCAATGCGCTCAGAAGAGCGGACAACCCCTTTAAGTATCAAAATGATACTTGTACAATTCTGTTTACTCAAATATGCTGTACGATGGGGAAAAAAAACATATACAACAGTGTTCTTTTTGCATCTGTTGGGTTAATATTTATCTGTATACCTTATGTGTACCCCTTCAACAATTATTTATTAGCGTCTAGTAAGAACCAAGGTGTTCTATGAATCACTGCTTTGGGACTTCTGTAGACTATATTATCATTTCCAAACAATTAATTTGTAGAATTTTAAAAATATATCTTTTTTTTTTTTTTTCAGATTGTAAGTAATTGGCGTGATGATCAGTACCAAGATGATTGCAAAACCCCTCAGCTTCTCCATGATGTACTGAAGCTCCGATTAAACTTGGTGAGTAGATGTGCCACCATGTGTAGAGTCAGTATAATAAAAAACGTGCAACTTCTTGAATGGAGTCCTCTATTAGACTTATTCTCATCTTCTAATGTCTTGGATTATTAAGGTGATTTTCCATTACATTTTGGTTGTTTGGGGTCGTGTTATAGTTCCCTGCGCAGCTGTTCGTTAGGAGCATTGCAGTGCGGGGGCTGGAGCGGCAGTGCGGGGGCTGGAGCGGCAGTGCGGGGGCTGGAGCGGCAGTGCGGGGGCTGGAGCGGCAGTGCGGGGGCTGGAGAGGCAGTGCGGGGGCTGGAGAGGCAGTGCGGGGGCTGGAGAGGCAGTGCGGGGGCTGGAGCGGCAGTGCGGGGGCTGGAGCGGCAGTGCGGGGGCTGGAGCGGCAGTGCGGGGGCTGGAGCGGCAGTGCGGGGGCTGGAGCGGTAGTGCGGGGCCTGGAGCGGCAGTGCGGGGCCTGGAGCAGCGGCAATGATTACAACTTTATACTTAGGGAGCTGGACCCTCTGTCTAATGCCTTCCTAAGGTTTTAATCGGTACCAATATATTACTATGCACAGACACAATTGGCATACAGAAACAGAACTGCACATTGAAGTTTTTGTTTGCATGGGGTGGTTTGGGGGTTGTAAAAGTAATGATGATTTTTATAATGGAGTCTGTTTATTTTATTCCTTAGGTCGGTGGAATGTTTGATACAGTTCAGCGCAGCACTCAACAGACAACCGATTGGGCAGTACTTCTCCTGGATATTATAAGCAGTGGCACTGTGGACATGCAGTCTAATAAGTAATTGCCTTGTATACATCATTTTTAAACACAAAACAGTGCTATTGTGGAGTTGGCAGGATCTGACTGAATGTCTATGGCTGCTAGGAGTGGTAGATTTCTTCTGCAAGCTTCCTACTTTGTCTGCATGGCAAGAAAAAGATCAGGGTTTACTCCTGCTACTCTTAGCTCTGCATGCCTACAGAGTTGGTCCTGAAGGCTATTCTTCACATTAGAGGACTTTTTTTTTCTTTAAAGGGCTTGTCCCGCCATTTATATCTCCCATATATTGTATACAGTAAATATGATCTACAATAGTGGGTCAATCACTTATCAATCCAAAAACTACATAAACTGCATTGTGACACCTTCCACACATTTAAAATGCAAAAGAGGGTTACATAATGTTTGTCTAACTGTTCATTTTGATTTTGGGAAGTTATATCTATTTCTAGGATTTTGAATGACCTTTTAGTTCCCTTCTTGAGCATGCAGCGTTGACCTCTCCTCTTTACTTTGCAGTGAGCTCTTCACCACTGTGCTGGACATGCTGAGTGTCCTTATTAATGGAACTTTGGCCGCTGATATGTCCAGCATTTCACAAGGCAGCATGGAGGAGAACAAAAGGGCATATATGAATTTAGTAAAAAAGCTTCGGGTAATCATTTTTTCTTTGCTGCATATGAGTGAAATACAGAAAAAAGCCCACATTCTCTCCGGCTTCCTCTCTTGTAACTTGCTTTTCTCTGTTATTGCAGAAGGAGTTAGGTGACCGTCAGTCGGAGAGTTTGGAAAAAGTACGCCAGCTGTTGCCCTTACCAAAGCAGACACGGGACGTAATAACTTGTGAACCTCAGGGATCTCTTATTGACACCAAAGGAAACAAGATTGCAGGCTTTGACTCTATCTTCAAGAAAGAGGTGAATTTCATTGCTAAAAATTAAGGGAAATGTAATCACCTTTGACTATTGTTTTCAGCTAGAATGTGGTCATATATACGGTCCTCAGCATAATTGAGTACACCCCAACGAGTTTGTCAGAAGATATTTAAGGTTTGGTTTTGTTTTTTTTTTATAAAAAAAAGTAAATATTATCTATGGGATATCATATATTCCCACAAATGTGGGTCATTTATTGTAAACAAGATATGCTATTTTGCACACCTAAAAAGTGTTTTTTGTTTTTTTTATAAATAAAGACCATGTTGCAATATTGAGTACACCCCATTGGAAGTTTTAGGAGCAAAGCTAAAGTTTAGGCTACATATTTCTAATTTACAAGAATTGAAACGGAGTCATTAACCCTAGAACGCGCAACCATAGAAAACGAGTAACCTAGCAGGCCTGCGAGGCCCCAGGTATGCGTTCAGGTGTTCAGCAGACAGTTGACTATAAAAGTACGTTAATTAACAAAGCAAACACCTTTCCATTTCATGCTGTCATCAATGGCACCACATGAAAGAGAAATGTCAAGACCTGAGAAAGGAAAATAATTTCTTTACACAAGAAATGTGAAGACTAAGAAGATCGACAAAGCATTAATTATCAGACAAAATACTGTAGTACAAGGGATCTAAAAATGTAACAGATGGAACTGCACCCATCTCATAGCGCCATTTAGGGTGACCATGGATGTTAATGCCTAAATATGAGCATCTTCTGATGAAAAGGATTAAAGAAAATTGACATGCAATTTCATTGCAGTTAGCTAAAGAAGTAGAAAGCCAAACCAGGGTAATTGTTTCTTGTGACACAATATGGCATACACTGCAGAGGAATGACATGGATGAGTGTTGTCCATGAAGGAAGCCTCTCCTAACGCCCATGAACAAAAATAGCCACCTACAATTTGACAGGACCCATGCTGAAAAATATGAAGTCTACAGATGTACAGCTCTAAATTAAAAGAAAACCTACAACCACATCTCCGTTCCCTTGGTAGACATGCACTTTTCCAACATGACAATGATCCAAAACACACATCAGCTGCATTTTCTGAAAAAGAACAGGGTGAAAGTGATTCAGTGGCCAAGTGTCTCCTGATCTGAACCCAACCTATCACCTATGGAAAATTTTGAAGAGACAAGTTGTCATCACTCTCCATTCAGCACCCAGACTCTAAAAGAGGTCGATGAATGAAAGAAGACAGATCATACAATATCTCTCCAATTTGTTCTTTCCATGACTAGAAGACTTGGGACTGTCCTTAAAATTCACGGAGGTCATACAAAATAATAAATGTAGTAATTTTTTTTTAAGTGGGCTGTAATCATTTCTCGATTGCTTCATTGGTGAACACAGGAAACCATGGGTGTATGCTGCTCCCACTAGAAGGCTGACACTATGCTAAAAAATTAACTGCTCCTCAGCAGGGTACACACACCAACTGGAACCATGCTATTCAGTTTTAGCTTGGTGTCCATAGGAGGCAGACACAAGTTATCCCTGCATCCGTTTCTACCTTATGTTTGTTGTTTTCTTTTGATTTTATCGCGTTTTTGTCTTTCAGTCTTTAGATTGTGATTGGGTAAACAGAGTGGGAAAGCCTGTCGCCAACTGTCACCCCATAAGAGACCAAGAGAACAGTGTGGTGTGATCCATATCGCACCCTTTCTGCTCTGCGTGGCAGGCCCTTTCTTCTAACATTTCAGTGGTTAGAGGCATCCAGGCGCTCGTCCACGAGAGTGAGACGGCACAGGGAGGGAAGACAAGCGTGTACTAGTGCCTCCCCTCCTTATTTACCTCTGGCATTGCTCTGGTCCTTCCTCTCCTGTAGTCTTGCAATATATCTGCTCTTCCTATAAGAAAAGGTTACCATCAGGTCAACCCACTGCACTCTACTCCTTTTGCAGCAACCATTCTTTGTCGGACACACAGGAGCAGGGTCAGCCTTAGGCTAGGTTCACATTTCCGTTGTTTATGATCAGTCACAATCCGCCACTCTGGTAAACAACGAGATCCATTTGGCGGATTCCGTTGTTTCCCATAGACTTGTATGAGCGGCGGATTGTGACTGATGACGCTGCATTGCATCCGCCGCCCGACTGATCAGTCGTGGAACGACTGACTGTCGGGCGGCAGGAACGCAGCATGTAACGTTTTTTGAGCAACGGAATGCTTTTGATTTCGCTGCGCATGCTCTCTCTCGACGGCCGAACGATCGGCTGATCACCCGGTGGCCGGCTTCTGTGTGCGATCAGCTGATCTCCCGGTGGCCGGCTTCTGTGTGCGATCAGCTGATCTCCCAGCGGCCGGCTTATGAGAACGATCAGCTGATCATTCACAATAGCCAGCCGCCGGGAGATCATCTGATCGCTCTCAAAAGCCAGCGGCTGGGAGATCAGCTGATCGCTCTCATTAGCCGGCCACCGGGAGATCATCTGATCACTCTCAAAAGCCGGCGGACGGCTATTGTGAACGATCACTCGTTTTACAAAGGAATTCGCTTTCTCGTGACAATGAATTCCAATTCTTGTCACCCGTTGTACAACGCATCAGTCACAAGCGTCAAGCAACGCATGTGACTGATGCAAAACAACGGAAATGTGAACCTAGCCTTAGCTTGAATGGTGCCCTGTGCAAAACTGCCCTTTGGTGCCCCTCCCTACTAGTTTTTTTTACCCAATTTCCGAGGAAACAAATGAGCACAGTTGGCAATTTTTTTTATATCCTAAGAAAATTGATCTCTTCAAATGTACAATAAACTCCTCCAAATTTGTGCTGGAGAATCTGCACCTCAAATCCACATTAATGTCACCATGTCTGACCTGGTTTTTATAGAGGTCTTCCAATTTCAACCATTTATGCCGCATCCCTGGATATTACATCATAGATGGTACATGCGGATCTCACCAATGGGGCCACATGTATCTGGAGAATAAGGCTCTGCCGCTCTTCGTGGAGAGATTATATAAATTCCTATACAGTTAGAGCGGCGCAGGTCGTGGCACCATTGGTGGGATCAGCATCTACTACACAAATCCTGAGGATAAATGTACAAGATGATACCAGACCATGCACAATGAAGCCGGCTGAACAGACTGAGGTGCAGCACCACATACACAACATGAGGACAGGGGACGCTGTGTATGTGTTGCTGTTTCTCAGCTACAATGACCTGAACAGACTGAGCTGCAGTACCACATACAGTGCCTTGCGAAAGTATTCAGCTTCCTTGAATTTTTCAACCTTTTCCCACATTTCAGGCTTCAAACATAAAGATAAAAATTTTAATGTTATGGTGAAGAATCAACAACAAGTGGACACAATTGTGAAGTTGAACGAAATTTATTGCTTATTTTAAACTTTTTAAAAAAATAAATAACTGAAAATTTGGGCGTGCAATATTATTTGGCCCCTTTACTTTCAGTGCAGCAAACTCACTCCAGAAGTGCACTGAGGATCTCTGAATGATCCAATGTTGTCCTAAATGACTGATGAGGATAAATATAAGCAACCTGTGTGTAATCAAGTCTCCGTATAAATGCACCTGCTCTGTGATAGTCTCAGTGTTCTGTTTAAAGCACAGAGAGCATCATGAAGACCAAAGAACACAACAGGCAGGTCTGTGCTACTGTTGTGGAGAAGTTTAAAGCAGAATTTGGTTACAAAAAGATTTCCAAAGCTTTAAACGTCCCAAGGAGCACTGTGCAAGCGATCATATTGAAATGGAAGGAGCATCATACCACTGCAAATCTACCAAGACCCGGCCGTCCATCCAAACTCTCATCTCAAACAAGGAGAAGACTGATCAGAGATGCAGCCAAGAGGCCCATGATCACTCTGGATGAACTGCAGAAATCTACAGCTGAGGTGGGAGAGTCTGTCCATAGGACAACAATCAGTCATACACTGCACAAATCTGGCCTTTATGGAAGAGTGGCAAGGAGAAATCTATTTCTCAAAGATATCCATAAAAAGTGTAATTTAAACTTTGCCACAAGCCACCTGGGAGACACACCATAGATGTGGAAGAAGGTGCTCTGGTCAGATGAAACCAAAATAGAACAATTTGGGCACAATGCCAAACGATATGTTTGGCGTAAAAGCAACACAGCTCATCACCCTGAACACACCATCCCCACTGTCAAACATGGTGGTTTTAGCATCATGGTTTGTGCCTGCTTTTCTTCAGCAGGGACAGGGAAGATGGTTAAAATTGATGGGAAGATGGATGGAGCCAAATACAGGACCATTCTTGAAGAAAACCTGTTGGAGTCTGCAAAAGACCATTTTTTTAACTGCATGAGAGGACACACACAAGCTAGGGACCCCAACGTAGAGAAATACTTTGGCGTAGTGTTGGGGCTCTATTGCATTGATCAATTCAGTAGCTAAATTTCTCTTGATTCATATGTTCATGGCAGTAATGCAGATTCCATTTTTCACATATTCACTCTTGCATATAGCTATTGGATTTTTCAAGTCAGTATTCACACAGCAGTTTCTGCTATTTCATGTATTCCCCTTGCATAGTCACTGGTGTGCATACCTTATCTCCCCATAGTGATGTTTTTTTAGGTTTTTGCACCCAGTTCGGACTTAGAATGGTGTTCCAAACGTTATTCCTATTTGCAAAAGACCGGAGACTGGGACGGAGATTTGTCTTCCAACAAGACAATGATCCCAAACATAAAGCAAAATCTACAATGGAATGGTTCACAAATAAACGTATCCAGGTGTTACAATGGCCAAGTCAAAGTCCAGACCTGAATCCAATCGAGAATCTTTGGAAAGAGCTGAAAACTGCTGTTCACAAACGCTCTCCATCCAACCTCACTCAGCTCCAGCTGTTTACAAAGGAAGAATGGGCAAGAATTTCAGTCTCTCGATGTGCAAAACTGATATACATTCCCCAAGCGACTTACAGCTGTAATCGCAGCAAAAGGTGGCGCTACAAAGTAATAACTTAAAGGGGATGAATAATATTGCACGCCCCACTTTTCAGTTATTTATGTTTTCTTTATCGTTCCTATGGGAGACCCAGACATTGGGGTGTATAGCTTCTGCCTCCGGAGGACACACAAAGTACTACACTCAAAAGTGTAACTCCTCCCTCTGAGCTTATACACCCCCTGGAGAACCAGATCTAGCCAGTTTATCGCTTTGTGTCAGGAGGCATACATCCACACATGCATTCTCATCTGATTTCTTTGATTTTTGGAACGAGTTTGAAGAAAAGCGGGTCCATGTCTGGACTCCCGGCATGTCCCTTCTCACCCCACTGTGTCGGCGGTGCTGTTAAGGTTGATTCCAAGGCTGGAGCCTTACATGCCGTGCTCCTTCACCATCCCTCCTGGGCTCTGGCTTGAAGTGGGAGCCAGCACGGTTCTCCATGCTTGGCAGGAGACCGGTCTCTATCCGCAGCCCTTCAGGACCCTGCTGGACGGAGCACTCATCCCCAGGGACTTGGAACCCGGCGTCTCAGCAAGCTAAGTACCTGAGACGTTTATATATTGGGGGTCCCTGCACTTTATTGTTGGGGGAGAGTGTGCTGAGTGTATTTTGTGACATTTCCGGCGAGTTCTCTGGCTGTCGCCGGAGAACTGCGCCGATGGTGCCTGCACGCCGGCCGCACCGCTGAAATTTAGACCTCGGCTTCGCCGGAGGCCTAGTTTCGTTTTCACTGCCCTCGCATGTCATTCTTGCAGAGGGACAGCGCGGCTCCGCCCTGCGGCCGTTCTGCATAGGGGAGAGACACTCCTCATTGAGTACATGTCTCCTCCCCTATAAGTC